>NW_016107373.1:5055944-5117664 GCF_001604975.1 Cebus imitator | reverse complement strand
AAAAAAAAAAAAAAAAAAAGAAACTCAAGCAAGGAAGAAACTAAGACCAGTTTGAATAAAGAATGAGAATGAAGGAATGTAAAATGCGGTCTAATGAATCTGTTTCAGAGTCCTGCTAAGCACTGTGAGACAAGAGGGTTAGCACAATCCTAAGCAGCCAGGAATTGCTATCTTTGGAAAAAGACCCTGCTTGGTCTTCAATGATTTATCTCTTGGCAACACAGGGACAAAGGAAACGAGTACATTTCCATTTCTGATTTCTAGGGCTCAGGTGAAGAATCTATTAATATGCATAAAAGGCCAGATGGATGGGCCGAGGCCTGGAGCACAAAGGTTAGTTTTGGAGCGACCATCTGGGGCTTGTTCTTATGCCTTGGTGAAAAAGCCAGTGAGAGCCCAGAACACAACACAACCAATTAGGAAGGCAGTAGCTGGAGGCCTGCTGGCTGTCAGCCTTCCACTGCTACAGAAAAATGCTGGTTTGAAGAATGGAAAAACTTATCAGCAATTTTTAACTCTTCCTTATTTAGTTTTCACAAACAACTAGACACGGTTTGGCAATTAAAAAAGTGGCAGAGAAGGTAAGACTCATCCACATAGACGTGTGCCAGTTCCACAGAAGTTTTCTGAACACCCTCCTTCCACAGCAACATCTGGTATCTTGTTCCTGTGGTAGGCCAGGAGAGAAACCTGCTTCCTGGCACCCACTGAAGTAAAGACCAAACTACCCCCAGCAGAGTTTACCAAATACCACGGCAAGTTGGTATCAATCAGTATTACCCTCCTTCCTGAAAAGTCCATATGAAAATTTCAGAAATGCCAAGTTTCTGATGTAAAAATAAATACCTCTATTATCGGGATAAAGGGACAGGTTTTAGTGTCAAAATAATTTTAAATGTCAGCTCTTACTACCCTTTGATTTCAGGCAGGCTACCTCACCGCTCTGAACTGCCATCTCTCCCTGTGAAATAATGATAACAATAAAGTTTCTTTATGTTAAAAGCAGATTAAAGAAAGAAAAAAATGTACACAAGAAAGCGTAGTTCACTCTGTGTTGTTATCCAAGTATTTTGTTCACATGTGTCTCCCGAGCACCAGCTCTGAGCCGGGCACTCCTGACATAGCTGTAAAACATACACAGCATAATAGCTTATAATTAGCAACTAAAATACAGAACAATAAAAACAATAAAATTGCAAAATAGAAAAAAAACTATCAGTTTTAAAACCCCCATAACCCTACTGACCATATATAACAAAGTTTAATATTTCGATAAATTTCCTTTCTACAATTCATTTTGGACAATAAAAATTTAGATAAAGCCAAAGCTTCTGAAAAGTACAAATCAACTACCAGTAACACAATAGTGGGCTTTCTTTAGGAAAATATTACAAATATTTGGAAAATGATTTTTGTTAATTTTCTATTGCTCTTTTATGCATACATACAGGAGTGCACATTCAAATTTTTTTATTACAAGATTATTTTAATTTTGAAATAAATGAGTCAAAATGTTATGATAAAATGGATTTACAAGCAAAAAGATCTCAATGTGAATCTAGGCTCTGTCCCTAACTAACTGTGTGATATTGGAAGAATTTGCCTCTCTCTAAGATTCACTTTTCTCATTTTCAAATTTGGTGTAACTATACGATGTATAATTCAGTTATTATAATGTCTAAAAGAATACAAACTCTTGACTAGTTTATAAAATTAATAAATAGTTGCTTCAGATTTTATGGTGAGTTTATGACAACTGCACAGCTGAAATTTTAAAGTGCATGCTTTGACCTAGGCAACCAATGAGAAAAATAAGTACATTTTAGATAAGTTTATATTAACAGCAAAATGATAGCACAGAACAGGGTAAATTTAACTACTGCAGAACCCATCTTCTTCTTCTAAAACCTACTTTCAGGCACAATTGAATTGGAACCAACCAGTAATGAAAACTTTTTGAAAAAACAAATACAAATAGTTTTGTACATTTTTGACCATAGAAGAAATTCAAGATGTACAAGTGAGAGGTCAATTTTTGTGTTTGTTCATGGTTTGGTTAGTTTTGCGATCAATCAATGTAACTATCCAAATTTTTATGTCATAATGCCAAAACAAAACATTCTTTTGGTTTAAATAATGAAGAAATTGGGTTATAGATAACTGGGAAAGTATGCTGAACTTCCAACTTGAGGAATGGTGCTCAGCCCTAGAGAGAAGTGATCTATAACTAAAAGTGCCCTGAAATGAGACACCTTCTCCTTTCCCTTTCTTTTACCCAAAACAGGAATAGAGATAATAAAATAGAGATTACAGAGATAGATCATCATAACCACCTATTGCCTCTAACCAAAATACTTTCCCTCCATTGCCAAGAAGTTTACAATTTTCAAACCTATGACAGAAAATGATATCTCTGCTCAGCCAGATATTAGAACATCTTGGGTTCTTTCCAATCCCACATTAGTAGGAATTCTAGAAAGCTTTAAAGTCTATGTTATTTCCTACTTAGGCCATAAATCTGTCCCTTGGAATTCTAACCATCATCTCCCAGAGCCTACCCTTGTGTTCCTAGAATGTATTCAGTTTGGGACTTTATTTTAAAGAATTGCAATTTACTGCCCTAGATTGTGTCTTTCCACATAAAGTGTTAGTGCCTAAGAGTAGGGCTGTATCTTTTACTTTGCTTCTGTGCCCCGTGGTACATACCATCAAGCAGGTTTGATGAATTGATGGTAAGGTTATGAGATTCTCCATAGGTAAGTAAGCCAGGTTTGTATGGTACACATGCACATGATATGAAGAAGAAATCTGGGTCATTCAATTTGTAATTCCAAACTTCCTGGAAAAAAAAATCCTTAATATCATTTGATAATCTATGTTAGAGAAAGATAAAATGACTCTCAAAATGTGACTTATTTCCTGCTAGAAGGGATATCAGCCTATCCAAAGTCCTATTCTTCCTCTCAATTCTTACAGGTGAGTGTTGCATAGTCTCATAGACTTTCATTCTGCCATTAATTTCAAGGGTTTTTACTAATAAGCATCTAGTTATTAAGAACCATAAAAATAAGTTAATATTAATGCTTTACTTAAGCCTACTGAATGCTTTAAATATTTTACAGAAAAAAAAATGAAAAAAAACACTGATCCCCAATTGATAGAGCACCTACCACCTATCATGGACACACACAAGCAGGGGCACATGTACAAGCATGTAATTGGATTCCTGCTTAAGAGTGAGATTGACTGGACTAGGTGGGTCTTGAACCCTCCTCAGTGTCTGAAGCAGTTTTTAAAAAATACAATTAAGAAATAAAGATGCTAAGACCCATTTATATTCTAATTTAGATCAAAATCCTTGTAAAAATGCCCACTCTGCCACCATTTCTCATCCATGAAACTGTCTGTGAACCAAACAATACCGGTGTTATCAATAACATAGAAAAATTAAAATCATCATACACTGCTAGTGGGAATGTAAAGTGGTGCTGCTACTTTGGAAAACTGTTCAGCAGTTTCTCTAAAAAGTGAGGTACAGAGTTACCATATGGCACAGCAATTTGACTCATGGGCATCTATCACGAATGGAAAAGAAATGTCCATATAAAGATCTGTACATAAATGTTCATGGCAGTGTTATTCATAATAGTCAAAAAGTGGATTTAACCCACATGTCCATCAAAATGCAATATAGTCACATGTCTTAATTTGTTTTATGTGACTATAACAGAATACCTGAGACTGGGTAATGTATAAAGAAATTTATTTCTTACTGTTTGGAGGCTGGGATGTTTAAGATCAAGGTGCCTACATTTGGCAAGGGTCTTCTTGTTGTGTCACTCTTGGCAGAAGGTGGAAGGGCAAGAGATTGTGAATTGCAGGAAAGAGAAAGAGTGAGAGGAGGATGGAGAGAGCCAAACTCATCCTTTCACCAGGAACCCACTCCCACAATAATTAACCCACTCCCCTAATAACGGCATTAATCTATTCATAAGGGCAGAGTCTACATGAGCACATGACCTAATCACCTCTTAGAAGATCCATCTCTCAATACTGTTGCATTGAGGATTAAGCTTTTGACCTATGAACTCTGAGGAACACATTCAAATTGTTAATTTGCCAAGACTTCAGGGGCTTGCAATACTATTCATCCAGAAAAAGGAATAGAAGTCCTAATATACTCTAAAACAGGATAGACCTCAAACAGATTATACTCATTAAAGAAAGAAAGATAAAAGAATACATATTATATGATACATGTATATGAAAAATCTGGAAAAGGTAAATCTACAAAGACAGAAATTGTGGTTGCATAGAGCTGGAGACGGAAATGGGTGGTGAATGTCAATGGGCAAAAGTCTTCTCATTAAGTGTGACAGACATGTTCTAAACCCAGAATGCCTCTTCTCCTCCAAAGGAACGCAACTCCTCCCCAGCAAGGGAACAAAACTAGATGGAAAATGAGTTTGATGAATTGACAGAAGTAGGTTTCCGAAGGTGGGTAATAACAAACTCCTCCAAGCTAAAGGAGTGTGTTCTAACCCACTGCAAAGAAGCTTAGACCCTTGAAAAAAGGTTAGAGGAATTGCTAACTAGAATAATTAGTTTAGAGAAGAAAATATGACCTGATGGAGCTGAAAAACACAGTACAAGAACTTCGTGAAGCATACACAAGTGTCAATAGCCAAATCAATTGAACATCAACTCCATGAAATAAAGCATGAAGACAAGATTAGAGAAAAAAGAATGAAAAGAAATGAACAAAACATCCAAGAAATATGGGACTATGTGAAAAGACCAAACCTATGATTGATTGGTATACCTGAAAGTGACAGGGAGAATGGAACCAAGTTGGAAAACGCTCTTCAGGATATTATCCAGGAGAACTTCCCCAACCTAGAAAGACAGGCCAATATTCAAATTCAGGAAATACAGAGAACACCACAAAGACACTCCTGAGAAGAGCCACCCCAAGACACATACTTATCAGATTCACCAAGGTTTAAATGAAAGGAAAAATGCTAAGGACAGCCATTCAACATTCTTAAAAGAATGTTCTACCCAGAATTTCATATCTAGCCAAACTAAGCTTCATAAGCAAAGGAGAAATAAAATCCTTTTCAGACAAGCAAGTGCTGAGAGATTTTGTTGCCAAAAGGTCTGCCTTAAAAGAGCTCCTAAAGGAAGCACTAAACTTGGAAAGGAACAACCAGTACCAGCCACTGTGAAAACATACCAAATTGTAAAGATCATCAACACTATAAAGAAACTGCATCAACTAACCAGGAAAACAACCAGCTAGCATCATAATGACAGGATACAATTCACACCTAACAATATTAACCTTAAATGTAAATGGATTAAATGCCCCAATTAAAAGACACAGACTGGACAACTGAATAAAGAGTCACGACCCATTGATGTGCTGTATTCAGGGGACCCATCTCATGTGCAAAGACACACATAGGCTGAAAATAAAGGGATGAAGGAATATTTACCAAGCAAATAGAAAGAATAAAAAAAGCAGGGGTTGCAATCCTAGTCTCTGATAAAACAGACTTTAAACCAATAAAGATCAAAAAAGACATAGAAGGGAATTACATAATGGTAAAGGGATCAATGCAACAAGAAGAGCTAACTATCCTAAATACATATGCACCCAATACTGGAGCATCCAGATTCATAAAGCAAGTTCTTACAGATGTACAAAGAAAATTAGATTGTAGTAGCAGTTGTACAATTCTGTAAATATACTAAAATTCCTCCACTTGTACACTTAAACCAAGTGAAGAAGGGTGAATTTTATGGAATCTAAATTTTATTTCAATGAAGCTGCTTTTTTAAAGAGTGCTGCTGCTACAGAAAGTGTCCAAGACTCAGGTTTGAGAAAAATACACGTAAAGCAGGATACATCCTCCTCAGGATAAACTAGTGAGAAAGGCTTTCATTTCAGAGTTCTGTCCATCTGGAAAAGACATTGAAAGCTGAACCTGTAGGAAGAGATTTCAAACTGGATTAAGATACCCCTAGACAAAAGGACCTGACACTTCCTGATAGATGAGAAAACAGATTTGTATTTAAGATTGGGATAAGCAGTTGGAAAAGCAATTTGCTACAGTGGTGAGAAAGCTAGACTTGGAATTAGATGACCTGAATTCAAATACCTCTACTTCTCACCTCTCTAAGCTTCAGCTCTTTAACTGTTAATATTTATAGCAGTAGCCCATTATGGATCACTTCCCACTTGCCAGGTACTATTTTAAGGTGTCTTTCATGTGTTAGCTCATTCAAGTCTCCAAAGAGAATTTATGCTTAAAGTTTATGTTTATTTCCACACCTAGACACAGAGAGCTTAGTTAACTCACTAAAAGTCACACAGCTACTGAGTGGCAAACTGAATGATATTTGAATCAAGTAATATGAGTCCTGAACCTGGGAGCTTCCCTCATTACGCTGTGCATATTATATTTTCAGAATTCCCACCAGGTGAATAATTTGATGAGCATCTCAGAAGAATGACCTTCAGAAATAGAACGGCCCTCAAAGAAAAGAAGATTAGACAGGAGATAGCCCTAGGTTTTGGCCTCTTAGTACATGACATTGGAAAAGATGCCGAATTTTCACACACTTACTTTCCCACTATGTAAAATGGAAATAATAACAGAACCTATTTCCAAGGGTTCTGGTGTGAGCAGTAACGCTAGTAAAGTGTAAAACCTTGTGCTTCGCTTCTAGTCATAGATGTTTTTTATTACTCTTGTTATATGAATGTATAAGAAAAGTGGCTGGTTAATAAATGCTGGTTGAATATAAATCTGAACTAGTTATGTGACTTTGCTTGAGTAACTTTATCACTCTGGGTGTCAGCTTTAATGGAAATTCAGAGGGTTGAACCACATAAGTTCTCAGATCCCTCTCAGGTCTAACAGTTAGTGACAATAATATATCATTACATTAACAGTGACTTTAACAGTTATGAGTACATTAACAATTAGCTTATCAATTTACTTTGTTATAAATTTATTAAACATAAGACCCTGAAGTCTACCACTTATCAAGCACCAAATATTTAGAATATTCTTATTAATTTTCACGATAATTTTCCAAGGTATGTATTATTAGACTCCTTTAAAGGTGAGGACAGTGAAATCCTTTTTTTTTTCAGATTAGAAGGGAATTAGCCTTCTTATAAACTCACCTAACTGATAAAAGGCAGAAAAGCAATTAAGACTCAAGTCTATCTGGCTCAAAATCATTTCCTATCATTACATCACCTGTCTCCCCAGACTCTACCTGAAAGCCAGATAATGTATGTAGTTCGCTCTTTTTACTACCTTGAAGAGTCAAGGTTGTTGTGACTTGACAGTATTAAGACACCACTGGCAAAATGGCAATTCCGTTTACACACTCCTGACGGACCATACCCCATGTCCAGATTCAAAAAGGAGAAAAATGAAGGTAGATTGATTGATTGCATTAAATGTATTAGAAGACTATTTATTTTAAATTTCTTCCAACAAACCATTAAGATATTATTAGATTTCTATAATCCCAGTTAGCACACCATTTCAGGGGGACTGCCTGTTGCACAGGCAGAGGCCACCTGTGCCAGCCAAGGTGTTGTGAATTCACCAGCACTCCAGGAGCTTGCTTTCAATTAGTTTAATTCCTAAAGTGGTTTGATTTCCCGAGTGTGAGCTCTGCTCTTAAGAGGACTAACAGCACTTTCCTGAAGGGGATTCCAAGGATTTCTACCTCCAAGACAGGAGAAGTAGGAGAATTGGAAGTTGGGAAATTAAATGGGTCAGCCCTAAGATCCCATGGCAGACCAGGAGTTTTAGGTATAACAACAGACTCTTCAGCCCAGGCTAGCCTAGCCAAGGACATGATATTCTGTGCTAAGACACATTTTCTATCAATGTCAATATCCTTGCCAAGAGATGTGTTCAAAGTCAGTTTCCTCTGCCTTCTGGGGCACTAAGGGGCTAATTCTCAAAGCCAACGAAAATGAAGAGGTGAAATTGTTCTCCCACCACATAACACCAACATCTACCTAACTGCATGTTTGTGAGGCCTGGTAACTTGATTTGAGCCCCACAATCAGAGCTTACCCCCTTTCACCCCAATTTATATAACCCAACCTCTAATCAAGCCTGATTATTAAAAAATTATTATTGCTGGGAACAGTGGATCATGCTTGTAATCCCAGCACTTTAGGAGGCCAAAACAGGAGGATCACATGAGGCCAGGAATTTGAAACCAACCTGGATAATATAGTGAAAGCCCTGTCTCTACAAAAAAAAATTAAAAATTATCTATGCATGGTGGCAGGTGCCTGTATTCCCAGCTACTCGGGAGGCTGAAATGGGAGGATTGTTTGAGCCCAGAAGTTTGAGGCTGCAGTGAGCCATGATGATGTCACTGTACTCCAGTCTGGATGACAGAGCAAGACCCTGTCTCAGAAGAAAAAAAAAGTATGTGTATATATATATATATATGTGTGTATATATATATAATATACAATATATATGTGTGTGTATATATACGTATATATATACACACACATATATATTATATATGTGTGTATATATATGTGTATATATATACGTATATATATATACACGTACATATATATACACGTATATATGTATTATTTAAAAATTAAAATGTATACAAAAGCAGAAGATTCATTTAATAAGTCTTTATGTGCCTACAAACTTAATGTACATAGAATCTGGGTTTAACAATAAGTTTAAATCAATTTCTGAGCAATCTTATCTTCTCAATTCTTCCTTCCTCAGTAGATTTTCTTCCTCTCTCACTAGATTTTTGTGAAAGAAATCCCAGATATCATATTATTTCAAAAAATTTTCAGGTTGTATACATAAATGGTAAGGAGTCCTTTTTAGAAAAATTAACTATAACACTGTTATCATGCCTAATAAAAAATTAAGAATTATTCTTTAAGATAATCAAATATACAGTCTATATTCAAATATACCTGTCTGTCCCTTGGAGTTCTACAGTGACTAATTCAAATCAGGACTTACATAAGGTCTGAATTATTGATGCATCCCTTAAGTAACTTTTAAATTACAGTTTTCTTCCTCCTCCCAACCCCTATTTTTTTTTTAACTTTTGCAAAGAAGCTAAGTGATAGGCGTTACAGAGTTTTCCAATGTCTGAATCTGAATAAGTCAAGGTGGTGTAAATTACCATGTTCTTCTGTCCTTTCTATTTTCTACATATTGACAGGTGGCTCTAGAGACTCATTCAGAATCAGAGTTGACATTTGTCAAGAATATTTCATAGGCCACATGCATTTCCATCAGAAGGTGTATATCGTCAGTTGCCTTTCTTTGTGTAATCTGAGCAAACTTTGATGATCATTGCCTATATCCATGGTTTCATCTGGGATTCCAAAATGGTTATATTCTAATTCTGCCATCTCTTCTTTATTTATTAGCTACAATGGTTTGATAAATATTCAGTAACTATTCAATTACTCTCAAGTATAATTTCTAATGGAAAATGATGATAAATGCTTGGTTCTTTTCCTATTTATCATTTAAAAAAATAATGTTTTGGTTCATAGTAACTTACAAAGATGATCAATGAGGTTTTCATTAATAGTATTATTATAAAATCTAGGCAAGGTGGCTCATGCCTGTGATCCCAGCACTTTGGGAGGCCTGGGCAGGCAGATCATTAGGACAGGAGATGGAGACCATCCTGGCCAACTTGGTGAAACCCTTCCCTGCTAAAAAAAAAAAAAAAAAAATAGCTGGGTGTGGTGGCATGTGCCTGTAGTCCCAGCTACTCAGGAGGAGGCAGAGGCAGGTGAATTGTTTGAGTCCCGGAGGCGGAGGCTGTAGTGAACTAAGATTGCCCCACTGCAATTCAGCCTGGTGAAAGAGCAAGGCTCTGTCTCAAAACAAAACAACAAGAACAACAACAAAATCCATAAATTTAAATGTATTTTATTTGTGCACTCTATTTCTGTGAAGGTTATTACTGCAACCCTAGAAATCTTTGAAAGTTTTCCTTTTACTGTATGACAAGAAGCATTTTAATACTTTTCAGAATTATTTTTCAAATACTACATGCTTGTTTTATGGCAAGGAAAATAAAATGATCCCTAAGTCACTTCTCAGATTAACCACAGTTTTTTATTTCGGATGTTGCATACATGCATAAAAAGCTAAATTCTTTCCTGTGGAAGAATTTGGCAGTATTAATGAGTGCTTCTTTTCTACTATACTTTCATTGATATATTTATAAATCCTTATATTTACTAAAATATTTTTAATGGCTGCATTATATTCTATCATATGGATGCATCATTTTAAAAAACAGATACCCCATTATTATACTGTTAGGTTGTTTCTAATTTCCCACTGCCATAAATAAACCTTATCATAAGTTATGGTAAAATGTGTGTGTGTGTGTGTGTGTGTATGTGTGTGTGTGTGTGTGTGTGTGTGTGTGTTCAAATGCTCCCAGCAGCAATATTTACAATAGCTAAAAATTTGAAACAATTTATTATTCATAAACTAATGAATGGATAAATGGAATGTGGTATATCTATAGAATAATATATTAGCACTAAAAAAGAATGAAGTGTTGGTATATGCTACAACATGAATAAACCTTAGCAACAGTATTCAAAGTTAAAAAAGACAATCACAAAAGATCCCATATTGTAAAATCCCATGTATATGAAATGTCCAAAACAGGCAAATCTACAGAAACAGAAAGTACATTAATAGTTGCCTAGAGTTAGGGAAAGAGAGGAAATGAGAAGTGATGCTAATGAGTAAGGGGTATTTTTTTGGGGGGGTGATGAAAATGTTCTAAAATTGACTTTAGGGATGGTTGCACAATTCTGTGAATATACTAAAAATCATTGTATTTTATGGTATGTGGATTATGTCTCAATACATCTGTGGGGAAAAAATATCAGGTCAACCTTCAGGGAAAAACAACAGGTCATTCTCTCTCTTACATTATTTTACACATCTGAAGATACAAATGATAGCTCCCTAAGGGAAAATCTATTCCTTCCAAACATTTTTCACCAAATATATATCTTTAAAAACCCAGATTGTCTTATTCTTTAGGTAGTGCTGAAGCTAAAGAATACACTGAGTCAACTCCCTTGCTGTAAAAGACAGGGAAGGAAGCCAAGATACACAAGAGCTGTTTATTCTGCAGCAATGTTTTTCTGTGGTGGCCACTAAATCACAGAAAATGCAGCAGGATAGGAAAGCTCAACTTACTTCCTGACATGAAAACTCCAAGGTTATGCTTGTCTGTGATGCATCACAGGAAATTACTAGATACATTCTGTTGCAGAAGGCCATCTTCCCCCAAAATAGGATGAAAATACTCCTTCCTTTCAAAGTAGGGAGGTAGTTAGGATGGTTAATTTTAGGTGTCAGCTTCACCAGATTAAAGAATACCTAGAGAGCTGCTAAAGCATTATTTCTGGGAATGTCTGCGAAGGTGTTTCCGTAACAGATTGTTACAAGAGTCAGTGGGCTGAGTGGGGAAGATCTGCCCTGGAGTGGGTGGGCATCCACCCACAATCGATCATCAGGGGCCAGGAGAACAAAAAAGGAGAGAAAAGGATTTCCTTGTTCTCTCTCCTGGAGCTCAGACACTCTCCTGGTCCTTCCCTTGGTCATCAGAAATCCAGGCTTTCCAGCCTTGGGACTTCTGGATTTATGATAGCAGCCCCTCAAGTTCTCCAGGGATTACCAGTTATACCATCGGCTTCCCTGCTTTTGAGGCTTTCAGACGTGGACTGAGCCCCTCTAACAGTACCCCAAGGTCTCCTGCTTGCAGATGGCTTGTGACAGGACTTCTCAGCCTCCTTAATCACATGAGTCAATTCCCCTAATAAGACCTCTTTTACACGTCTATGTATATTTCTATATCACCTGTATTTATCCATCTACCCATATGTCTCTGTAGGTAATTCTAATATGGTACCAAGCACATTTATTTTAAAATTGATCCTGGAGTAAACGGCGACTATTTATTCTGTGGCTGATAATTTGAGCTCAGTAATTATTTACACACAGGAACTTCTTGGTTGGCCATTAAGGGCTACTGTGAGAGGGAAAGAGAGAGGGTAATTGTGTAAGAGATTGGGAGAAGTTTCGGGGAGGATGAAGCTTTTGATCTCAAGAGATAAAGGCAGTATACATGAAAAGCTAAGGGAGTGTGAATGAGGTAGGCAGAGAGAAAAAGTCCCATGGGGACAGGGCTGGAAAAGTGTTCCAAGAGCAAAGACGCTGGTAAGTATGCTGGGGTGCCCCATTTACTATTCAGTGTCCTAAACAGCCAGATAGGCCTGCACCTGTGTCCAGACATCCTGTGGACAAGAATGTCCTGTCCACACCAACCTCTCATCTATTAGTCACCCATGAACAGGAGCAATTCTTGACTACTAGCTTGATGCCCCTGGAGAATGCCTTTCTGCAGTGCCCCACAGACAAACCCAAGACCAAAGATATTCTCAGAGAGGAGCTGCGGGGCAAAGTGGGGGCTAAGTGGAAAGCTTCAATCCACAAAAGGGACTGCCATTAACGCTCTTATCTCCTAAGTAGATCCTCTGTCACTTAAGCTAGTGAGTATTACACAGATCAAGTGCTCACAGCACATGCTTTTTATATGATGGTTTGTAAGGCAAACCCTTTGAAAGAAGATTTTATTTTGTAGAAAATATTTATTGTGATTTACAGTTGAGTCTGGTACCTGAGGTAGGATTAAGAACAAATAAAATATCTTATGAGGAAATCCTGCCATTTATTAAAATGCCTATTGAGTGTGAGGCACTTTTGTTTCATGCCCTCGGAGGTAAATGTCCTTTCCATTTTATAAGGAGGCTCACCCTCTGAAAGAATAAACGTCTGGCTCAGAATCTTATTGCTTGTAATGGGAAAGAGAAATCCCACACTTTTGTCTTCAAACTTGTAAGACCCAGCACGTGAAACACATTGTGATACATTCTTTCTCAACTGGCTGATTCGTTGCTTCTGAAGGGTGAATGAGCTGTAGAGGCTCCACGGGAAAAATCACAAGGTGATTCCTTTATAGGGAATAAGGTACCTATTTTACAATTCCTCATAGTAGTTGTAAAATTATCTTCCTTCAGTCAATATGTATTTTACACCACATATGTTATTCATAGTAGGTGTAAAATATATATTGACTGAAGAAAGAGAACTGGACACAAAGCTGTTTAGAAAGCTTCTGATCAGCCTGATTATTATAATCAGAAGCCTTTTGCAGCTCCACTAATACCTTAGAACCCCTATGCTCTTGCTAATAATATGATTACATCCTTCCACCTTGGTATCTAATCTCAGCAATACCCCAGCAGATAACTCAATTCCAGGGAACACCCAAGGTGAAATTCTATCAGTAGTTTCATAATAATGAAACACATACATCATAGCCATAAATTGCCAGGGACCCTGGGGTGGGATGGGAGGAGATATTGTAATGGCTTTAGGTAATTACAAACCACAGATATTTGCTATGATGGGAAATGAAAGAAGCTGTATCTCAGTTATACCCAGACAGTAAGCAAGATAACCTTTCTTTTTTATAAGCATCTCCAAGTAATATAGACACTAGCACAGGAAGCCTTGGAAGATCAAATTAGTTTTGTCAAAAAGTCTCAAGTTGTAAGGCTGAACGAAGTTGAATATGCAGAATAAACTAAGGTACAGATTGCCCCAGAGGCAAAATAAATGACTATATTTTTCTCCACTCACTAATTCATTTAATAAACACAATTACCAAGACAGCAGTTTGAAGCTATGAGTACTAAAAGGACCTGCTTTGAGAGGACATACGGGAGACATCTTAACTCCTTAAATGAGATTCAAACGCATCTTTTCTAGAATTACACATATAGGCCATACCTTTAAATAAAAGAATATGAATAGTTAATTTTTTTAAATCCCTCAATATCAGTCACATGGGAAACAAGCTTATTTTTAGCTGTCATTGCCTTCCAGGACATGATATGGAATGCAATATAAGCACTGCAGTCTTCTTAGCTTCTGTTCATCAACAAGCTCCCCTGGACTGATTTCTCATTACTTTAGCCAATATGGCTGGATACTTCCTCAGGTGCCATGTCCTGTTATTTCTGTGTCCAAGCATTTAGTTTATTGTATTCACCTGGAGCTCTACTACAAAATAGGGGCAAGGTCAGCTTAATTTTCAAATCAAATCTGCTTCCAGTTTGTTTAGTGGGGAGATCACCAAAGACCTTCATGTTTTTAAATCCAATGGACAGCTTCTGGTCCTTGAAACACATTTTTCACTTAACTTCCAGTATTTCACACTCCCTTGGCTTTCCTCCTATCTCTCTGGCTCTCAAAACATTTTGCTAATTTCCTGTTATCAACCTGCCCTCTAAATTTTGAAGTACTCCAGGTCTCATCCATGGAGTTTTGAATCTTTTCCATCTACATTTACTTCTTTAGTGATCTCATTTAATCTCACAGTTTTAAATGCCGTTTGTATGTTGATGACTCACAAATGGATTTCTCCAGTCCTGGTCTACTAGTTCATGAATTCTGTACTTAGGTATCCTACCACCTACTCAACATCTTCATTTAGATGGCTAATAGGCTTCTGAAATTTGACATAGATGCATTCATATCTATATATCCATTTCTCTACCTGTCCATTTATTAATACAAACGTGTGATCTTTCTCCCTTCATCTGCTCCTTTTCATATGTCCATCACAGTAAATGCCAACTCTACCCTTCCTGTGACTTAGAGCAAAAGCCAAAGTCACCTTCATTTCATTCATTTCCCTCACGCTCCAAATCCAACCCAACAACAAATTTTGATCAATTGCCCTTGAGAGCCTACCTAGAAATCTATCACATTTTGTCACTCCACCACTACCACCCTTGTTCAAGCCACCAACCTGCTTACCCAGATCAGCCTAACAGAGCTCCCCATCTTTGACTTTACTCCCCATATTCTATTCCCAGTATGGCAACTGAAGTAATCCCTTTTAAAAGGAAGTCCACTTACATAACTCATCTGCTCCAAACCTGCTAATGGTTTCTATCTCACTCAGACTAAAAGCTAAAGCCTTTAGAGTGGCTTAGATATCTTTAAATGGTATGTCCCCTCTCTTTCCCCCAATGCACAACCAGAATGAACTCTGACCTCATCTTCTGTGATTCTCTCATTGGCTCACTCCACACTAACACAGTGGCTTCTTTTTGCTCTTCATTGAAAAAGACAATCAGGACCCATTTCAAATCTTTGTACTTGCTGTCTCTTCTGCCCAAAATGTTCTTTTCCTGTATCTTCACCTCCTTCAGTTATTGGATTAAAATATTACCTCCTCTGTGAGAACTTCTCTGATCATTCCATTTGAATTGCAACCTTGCCCTCCCACAATTACCTATAACTTTTCTATGTTTTTTTGTTTATTTTTCTTCATAATACTTATCACTACTTGGCATACCATATATTTCATTCTTTATGGTATGTTGTCTGTCTCTTCCCATGCACGCAAACTCCATGTGGTCAGGAGTTTTTATCTCTTTAATTGAAAGTTATGCCATGGTTTCTAAAATAGTATGTAACAGACCCAGAATAGGCACACATGAATACATTTTGAATGAACAAATAAATGAATTCCACACTTATTCCTTCATATTGAACAGCATAATATATTTACTTAATGACTAAGGAGCAAATAACCACAGTACTTCATGTCTTCTAAATCAACCAGCCCAATGTCTTTCCCTGTACAGATAAGAAGGCTAAGATATAAAGCAGACTCACAATTCCTGTTTCCCACTCTGGGTGTTTTCTATGAATGGGTCTCCATGGACTCTCCAAAAGGCTGTTTCATAATCTGCAGCTCTATCAGAGTGATGAGAACCTCCCACTTCCTTCAAGACAGTTTTTCTGCCAGTTTATGCCAACAATAATGATGACGATAATGATGATGATGATGATGATGTAATGGCATGGCTGACATTTATTGGGTGTTTACCATTCATCAGCCATTAAGAATTTCTAATACATTATCTCATTTCAACAACAAATTTATGAGGTAGATACTATTATTAATCCCTTTTAGTGGATGAACAGAAAACTTAGCGAGACTATGCAGCCTGAAAGAGTTCACACAGCTAATCAGTAGAGGAGTGTAATTATCACAGATAATGAATTTAATTATCCGTAGAACTTTAGATCCTGTCCTTTGCCCTACGTTGCCTGCCTGAAGCCTCTGCCTCTATTGTACTTGGCTCCATCTGGAGATGAAGTCTCCATTGGGGGGCCTGATGATGGCTACCATGAAGAAAAAGCATCAATAAAGGGCACAGATGAATGATATTTGGGTGGTAAGGGCAAGGTTCCTCTCCATAAATGACTAGAGCAAAAAAAACTGCAATTCTGTATTTAAAGTCATGTATCTTGAGCTATGCATTTGCATAGCAAAATAACATGTTATAAAATTGTGATAGCAGCCTATCATAGTTGATAAACTTACAAAAACTATGTAACTATCAAACTATGTAATTTATTATCAAACGATGATAGCCTAAAGTACATAAACCATCATAGTTTGATATCTTATCATAGTTTGATAGTTCCCAATGTTGGCCAAGATATCAGAAGAAAAGTTGGGATTCATTGAAACTATTGATGCAAATGTATGTTCTCTTCTGGTTCATAAATAAAAGATTACTACATGTAATCTTTTAAAAGCTCTTGTCACCTGGAATTGACTAAATTAATTATCTTAAAAGGCAGTTTTGAAAAAAAATACATAGTACATTAAATTTCTTTATCATTCAAAGGTTTATCATTTTATTCACATGGGCAAAATATGTGCTCACATCCCATGAAACAAAATCTGGTACCCTTGGTTCCAGTCCTCCTTCCAACAGTTATTAGATGTAGGCATTGGGAATGATACTTAGCCACGAAATACCTCAGTTAACCCATTTTTACATAGGATTGATGTCACCTGTCTCTCATATGTTATGAAGACTCAGCGATGTTACATATAAAAGAGCTTCATACAGTAACTGACATATAATAAGCCCTCAATAAAGATCAATTTACAAGTAGGGTCTCTAAATAACTACATTATTTGGAAAAGTCTAATGGCATGTTATCATTTGTTAAAAGAGTTTTGAGATAATTTTTAAAGTATTTTATTAACCTTGCCATTTCAGAGGCAACAAACGTTGCTATTATGGGTTATCTTAGATTATATGGGTTTTGCAGGTTCAAAGCTTGGCAGTAAGATAGTGAAGTCCTGGACAGTGAAGTCCTTTCCATGTCACTATCAGAACCTGAAAGCAATTCTACATGTGTATGGCTACCAATGTCAGCTTTTGGTCTTGAAGCAAATGACTGAGTCAAAGAGTCTTATGAAGAACAGTGTTCTCAGAGAGAAAGATACTCCTGATTACATGATGCAATGGCTTTGTAAAATGTCAATTTGGCTAGGCTGAGCCACACACATTTCCACAAATCTCTTTCCTCTATGTTTCTGGTTGAATGGGGGAAGTACAAAGGACATTCTTTTTTTTTAAAAAACTATTATTTTAAGTTCAGGGTACATAGGTAGGTTTGTTATATAGGTAAACTTGTGTCATAGGGGTTTATGGTACAGATTATTTCAACAAGACCCAGGTATTAAGCCTATTACCCATTAGTTCTTTTGTTCTGATCCTGTCCCTTCTCCCAACCTCCACCCTACAAAAGACCCTGGTGTGTGTCATTCTCTTCTATGTGTCCAGGTATTCTCAGCATTTAACTCCCACTTACAAGAGAGAACATGCAGTATTTGATTTTCTGTTCCTGTGTTAGTTTGCTAAGGATAGTGGCCTCCAGCTCCATCCATGTCCCTGCAAAGGACATAATCTCATTCTTTTTTTATGGCTGCCTAGTATTTGATGGTGGATATGTGCCACATTTTCTTTATCTAGTCTATCACTGATGGGCATTTAGGTTAATTTCATTTATTTGCTATTGTGAATAGTGCTGCAATGAACATATGCATGTGTCTTTATAATAGAATCATTTACATTCCTTTGTGTATGTACCCAGTAATGGGATTTCTGGGTCAAATGATATTTTTATCTTTAGGTCTTTGAGGGACATTCTTGGGGGAGATTTGAAGGGTAGACTGGAAGCAGCAGACATCTGTTTATATTTTGCTCTGTATACAGAACACTGGATGGGTTTTTCAGCACATACACATCACTAAGTATTATGTTTCTGTTGCATTTTCCTTTTCCCCTTATAAAACGCAGCATTATTTTTTTGTTGTTTTTGAAATGGAATCCCCCTCTGTCATCCAGGCTGGAGTGCAGTGGCACACGGCAACCTCCACCTCCTGGGTTCAAGTGATTCTCCTGCCTCAGCCTCCTAAGCACCTGGAATTACAGGTGTGCACCACCATGCCCAGGTAATTTTTGTATTTTTAGTGGAGACGAGGTTTCACCATGTTGGCTAGGCTGGTCTCAAACTGCTGACCTCAAGTTTGAGGTCACCCACCTCAGCCTCCCAAAGTGCTGGGATTACAAGTGTGAGTCACTGAGCTCAGCAGCATTCTTAATATTGTTATTGACTTTTGGTTTTCTCTTCTCAAGGAATCTCTCAGCCTTTTTTGTTGCAGGGGGCTTTACAAGTCACACATCTAGTAACAAGGCCAATCTTCAAAATATCAGGCTTCAAAACTCATTTAGCCTGATCACCACAACGTGATTAAAAGCATCCATCAATAATGCGACCCAAGAGGCGAGAATGCACCAGGCTTCTAGGCTGAGATAACTCCTTGTCCCAGAACAGGGAAATAGCAATCATTTTGTAGTTCATGTACACTGTGGTGGATCTGCTGACTTACCTCATTGGCACAAAGTAGTAGCTAGGCCCACAAATGCTCTAAATTCTCCTGGGTCTTCCTTCAGCTCCTCTCTTTCCTGGGCAGGTGTATGTGTTTAGCATCATAATGAAATCCCCAGCTTCTCCAGGACATCCACACCTACAAGATGAGGCACAAGGAAAATACAGGTTTCAATTTGTTTTTGTGGGCTCTAACTCATGCTTGAAGATTCCAGCTTGTTCTTGCCCTTCCTTCTTTCTGTCTTCCCTTCCCAACTGTCTAGATTGTGGATTTCAAAATCCAGATTCAGACACAATAATAGTAGCCTTTCAGACACTGCTTATATAGTTTTCACGATTGCATAAGGTCAGATACCTGCAACACACACATAAACACACTTACACACTCTTTTTTCTTCTTCTCTGAATGAAGCTTGACTGATAGGGATTATTATCAACACTGAAGCCTAGCCAACAAGAAACCCACTTAAGAGCCTACTCTGTCTTTTTTCCAGAAAGCTAATTGGAAAGTCTGAGGTCATTCAACATCATAAAAAAACTGATTTATCTGTCAATAAGTAATAGCTTTAAATATATTCATACATGTCAAAAGTCATAATGAGACTGAGGTGTCATTAAGATTATATTATGATAATATTTCATCATAGAAATGAAGAATGTTCAAATCTGCCTTTTCAAAGCAAGACAAAGTAATATTTGATGAGTTATAGACCTTCACAGCTCTTCTGGGATGAAGCATAGATAGGTGTATGTGTGGTACACGGTGAGGAGTGCTTTAAAAGATTATTAAATCTCATTTTTTATCATGAAGATTCAAAAGACTGTATTCAAAATTTAAAAATTAATGAGTGGCAAAATAAGCACATTAATTAGAAATAGAAAAGCACATATAAAAAAAATCCACGATAATAGAAAGTGGCACATGTGGACATAAACATGGAAGCAATACACACTGCCAACTTCTGGAAGGGAAAGGGGCATGGACTGACAAACTACCTCTTGGATATTATCCTCCTATCTGGGTAATGGGATCCGTACCCCAAACCTCAGCATTGTGCAATATTCCCATGTAACAAAGCTATATATGGACCCTCTGTTTCTAAAAGTTAAAAACAAAAAAAGCAATATGTTGCCTTCAGCAAGAGAAAGCTTGTGACAATAAGGGAGGGTGATGTGGTAGAGTATTTTATTGTTGTTTTTTTGATAAAATATGACTTGCACAACTATCTGACTCTTCAAGATATGTTCATGTGTAACTCTGATTTTAAAATGGAAAATAAATTTAAAACATGTATATACAAAGATGCTCATCATAGTTGTTTATAAAAATCAAAACATTGGCGGAGCCCAGTGGCTCACACCTGTAATCCCAGCACTTTGGGAAGCCAAGGCAGGGAGACCACCTGAGGCCAGGGTTCGAGACCAGCCTGGGTAACATGGTGAAGCCTCATTTTTATTAAAAACACACACACACACAAAATGGCCAGGTGTGGTGATGTGCACCTGTAATCCCAGCTCCTCGGGAGGCTGAAGGAGGAGAATTGCTTGAACCTGGGAGGCAGAGGTTGCAGTGAGCCAAGATCGCACCATTTCACTCCAGCTTGGGCAACAAGAGTGAAATGTCATCTCAAAAAAAAAAAAAAATCAAAACATTAACACCATCTAAATATCCATGTTCACAGAATGAGTAGCTAAATTACTATATGCTGCATAATGAGACGTATTGCTAATTAAATAGTATTTAGAAAGGATTTTAGTAGACATATGCTTATGATAAGTCAACAGCAGGCTTCAAAATTGTATAATCAGCATCATATCAAATTTAGGGTAGAGGGAAATGTATAAATCATGGAATATCTAGAAGTAGAAATGGAGAAGTATAAGTGAGTATTTTTCCTGCTGCTTTTCATTTGCATATATGTGTTTTCCAAAATTGTTAAAATAAATATATATGTGGGAAGAGGGGAAGAAGGGCAGAAGAAGTTAGAAGAGAAAGGGGAAAGGGAAGAGAAGGAGTAGGATGGGAGCACAGGTTGGGAGAAGGATATCATGGAAGGCACCATAGCCCCAGGCCAGGAACAGGTCCCTGTTGGTCCCAGATGGAAATGCTTCTTTCTATACTTATGTGGCAAGTACACAGAAGGCAGGTTGACAGAAATTTGTGCCTTTGGACTCTCCTCATACTGTATAATTACACATATCCTTCTGCATTCCCTTTTCTACCTTCTAAAGTACAATTTATAAACACTAAAATGCACTTGTATAAATTAACACTTTGATGAGCTTGAATAAATGTTTTGACCTCTGCAAACATTATGCCAATCCACATGCAGAGCATTTTCATCAACCCCAGAGTTCCCTTGTCCCCCTTTTCGGTCAATCCAGTGCTTCCCTAGGAAATCTCTGCAGGTGCATCTGTCATCTTAGTTTCTTTCTGTCTGTTACAGAATTTCATATAAATGGAAATGCATAAAAGTGAAGCAAAGAGAACTAACATTTACTGAGTGTTTATGTTTTCCCAGACACTTCAGCAAGCACTTAAAGGACATTATCTCAATTAGCGTTATTATCAACATTATGAAGTAGCTATTTGAATTCCATTATAGGAGTAAGAAAATAAATAACTTTGCCATGGCCACTTGGCCAGTTGATGATAGAAGCAAGATTTGAATCCATGTTTGGCCTAGATCCAAAACCACAGTACTTTTTCATATTTCAGGTAGCCATTTGCAGAAGATGCCAGAATGACATTCCATTGGGAGCCAAGCAAATAGATGGAAAAGATTCTCCACTATCATTAACCTAAAAAATCACTGGTTCTCTTTCAGTCAATTAAGTTGTTATAGTTTTCATCATTTTTTTTGTAAGTCAACTGACTCATTTCTGGTCCTTGAGCTAAATTTCAAATAATAAAACACACAAAACTCACTCTATTATAAACTGATCCTATGACTATTCCCAGAGACAGGTGTTAGTAAACTCAATTACAAGAGAAAATATAGCTTTGATGTATTTCCAATGAAATTTAAAAAAAAATACATTTATCCTACAGCAAATGTATTGGATGACAACCTGCAAATTTTCTTTTAATTACTTCCTTCCCCATTTGTGTGCACATATACCTTTGAAACTAATTATTGCAGGATTCCCTTGACAGAATTTTTCTTTCCCATGGAGTGAATAATCTCTGTCAGCTATAAATAATAATAAAAAGACAACACGTGCCAGTTTTACATTGTATAATAGAGTTAAGGTGATTTGTATTAATGTAAAAGAAATAAAGAAGACAAGCCCAAACAATCATGGGAGTTCAGTGTGTTCGAGTAAAGTTCTCTTCTGTCAATCTAACAAAATGAGTTATCATTCTTTCCTCTTCCTTGCTACCTTTTAGGGCATTGTTGTGCACTGTGTTATTTGCAGCCAGACCTGTATTTACTAAAATGCATTTGTCTTTTCAAGTAAGCTAAAACATGCAGCAAGAAAAACAATCAGCATATTTATAAAATTGCATCTATTTTGTCATACTCCAAAGGGCAAATTGTAAGGAGAGTGTAGTGATTTTTCCCAACCCAGCATGTCTTTGGGTTCCTGTCATCCTCCAAGTCCAGAAGTAAACACAAAACCAATCTGCTAGATCATAGTTGCTGGTTAAGGAGGGGTAGTTGCCTCTCTCCCTAGGATATTTGCAGGAAGTGTGGGGAAAACAAGCATTCACCTTTTAAAATGAAGGCGCTAGAGAAATGTAAGCTTAGGGCTTCAATGAACCCTTTTTTGCTACCACATGGCAAGAGTTTATGGATGTTCAAAGTCAATGAAGAAAAAGCAGAGCTGAGAGATAGTGAGAGGAGTGCTGATATAATTTAAACTTTAAATTTATCCACGCCTACTTCAAATTAAGTTTCTGTGTCTTGCAGAAAAAATATCCCTGGCTAATGTTCAAGGTACATTTGTGGGACTAAACACCAAAAAGCTTGCCAGCATAAATTGAATTCATAAATTAGGTTCAACCCCAGTTGAACCTAATACCAAAGGACAGACAGAAGAGAAGAGCAAATTCTACTTTAATAGGAGACATCAGGTGGAAGATACACAGGTATATCCAGGTACACATCTGTTCTGCTTATATGACTGTTAATCACACACTGCCTGGGGATATTGTTTATATGGTATCTTGTGTTGTCACACAGCTTTGTATGTGAACTTGCCTTGAATCCTCTACTACATTTTAAGCTCTGAAGGAAAGTACTGACAATGTTTAATGCTCTTTAAAATTCTTGACAATGTCAGTCACGGTACTTCATATGTAGTAGATTCTCAATAAATGCTTAGTGAATAGAGGGAAAAATCAAATGAAAAGTCAAATAATATACAATGACAGAGGTCATTTGTGGACATCGATCCACACTTTGTTTAGGAAAAAAGCCATCAGCATATGAAATTATATTTAATAACTCACTTTGATAGTGATGAGATTACCTTGTTAGAAACCCTCTAATTCTGTATGATGAGAACCTTGAGATTTTTTTTTTTTTTTATGGAGCCGGAGATCCTCCCTAATACCACACAATAATTTTTCCTTTTCTGATAATATATACTACATTCTCTGAGTCTCTTCCAAAATACAGGCTATATATCTGCCACATGTAGAAAAACATGCGTTATTTACCAATTTCCTCTTTTAAAGTTTTCTCTATATATAGAAGTCATGTATACCTGACTTGTGAGTTTCTACAAAAGCCTCAGACTAGGAAAATTTTTGCCCCAGGGTAGTAAGGTGCAAAGCATTGTGATGAAAATGTGTTGTGGCCCCTAATTCCTGTTCTGGGAGAAGAAATTTTAAAGATGATCAAAAGACTTCCCCACTCGATAAAATCCCATAGTGCTGTCCACAGACACAGTACAAAGAATAGCCAATCTTCTTTCATCATTCTCATCATCAAGGAGCCATGCTAGTTTCAGAGTTCAGTCCCTGACAATTAGAGAACGCGCTCTCCTGTAGGAGGACATCACAATGTAGGTTATTGTAATGATGTTGACTTGAACAGCTTTTGATGCAACAGTAATTTGGTACTACATTTTAGAGAAAAAAATATATATTCCTGGAAAATGTCTACCTCATTGCGATTTTGAAAATTAAATGAAATAACCTGAATTTAGTTCATAAAAGGGAGCCAGCTCCTAAAACATCCTGGTGAAGGAGATATGGATAAGATGGGTCAGAGTGTATTTTCGATAACTTTAAATAATATAAACTCATAAAATTTTAAAGCTAGAAAACTTTTAGAGATAATTTAGTTCAATGGTTTCCAAGCCTGGCTGATTGAATAAATTACCCTGGGCTTACTGAATCAGAATGTTCAGGGGTAGGGTCCAGGAATACATATCAATTTTTAAGTCCTTAAATGCATTAGAGATCATCCAGATAGATAAAGAAATTAAGAAATCAAATGTTTTGATTAAGAAATCAAAAAGTTGCATATTCTGTCAACAGCAAAAGCAGTTCTAGAACCTAAGTGGCAAAGTCTCAGAATTGAAAAATATTTCAGCAAGTCATCCTACCGTAACTCTCCAAGAGTGGTTCTTAGAGTATAAAAGATTTTGCAAGAGAACTCAGATTTTAGCCTCTACCCAAAGACGTTCTCAAATGCTAAGTCTGAGGTAGAGCCCAGAAATATACATTTTCAATGAAATTCTAGTTGATTCTGAAGGAGACGGAATACAGGGCACAGTTTAGGGAATTCTGCCTATCAGTTGTTTGATTCCCTTTTACAATGCTCCTCGCTTTTGCTTAAACTTTATGTGACATTTAAAATCTTTCCTTTTTTGTAGGTCTGTTAGGAACAGTCTTATATTTTCTTCCCTGATACCTGACTATGAAAGTCTCCCCATAGGATTTAATTCCGCCTTCCTGGGCTATACTAAAAGCTTGCTACCAATGCAGCATGTTACCTTGTTGAGCATTTATAACCCTTCCAAGACTGTTTTCTCCAGAGGGGGCTGGGAGAAAATGAAGATTAAAAATCCCTCTAGTGCAGCTCTCTCTCCTCTCACTTTGTGACTTCTGTCACTTATGGCCCAAACCCCAAACCCCTCTACCACTAAAAAAAAAAAAAAAAAAAGACACCAGACTTGGCTGAACAAATGTACAAATGCTTCCTCAACAGCAGCTTATCTTTCTGCTGGACAGCCTTCCTGCTAGGCTATCTTCTACTAGGAGACAGTGTGGCGATGTGGATTCATGGCACAGGTTCTGCAATTAGTCAGGCATGGATTTGTTGCATCCCTGTTCTTATCTACATGGATGTTATTTATTTAACTTGTCTGCTCCCAAGTTTTATCAGCTAAAATATCAGTACATATGAGGTACTGTGCTCGGCATTTAAAATCACTGACTGAAGCAGCATCTTACCTTCTTATGGCTTACAGCCATAAGCCTTATGCAAGCAGCTGGGTCTGGTTCTTAAACCAGAAGAGCCCTGCTGCACGGAAACAGAGCCCAACCTGTTTTTCAACAATTACTTTTTTTCAGCCACAGTCATTCCCTTGGACTAAGTCAAACACAGAGCAGCTTCCTTACCCCCTACCACAGGCCCTGTCCACCAGGGCCTTCCCAGCATGAAGGGTGACAACACAGCTCAAGTTGGCACCCCTGGAAAAGTGAGTCTAAGATGATCAGGTCTCTAGATGTCTTGTTGCTCATGCCTCTTTTCTCTACTCCATCTTAACTGATGCATCTGTGTTGCTCCCTGTCTCTGCTAAATAGTTTCTCTTTGTTCGCTGCCTTTCCAAACTAGCTCCCTCCTCTCTGTTTGTTGTTTGTCTAGAACAAAGTGTTTTCTTCCATAAAAAGGATAGAAGCAGACACACATCTCAGGGACTACAGAGACGGGGGACTTATTTAAAGTTGAAAATCATTCAAGGGCACGTGCAAAAATGCCCTGAAGTGTGGAGGGAAAACCAGAAGTGAGATTAATTTTTCTAAAGAGTTTGAAGGTATTTGAGGGCACAGGTTCAGAATAAAGAAGGGAACAAAGGAATTTAGACAAGCAAGAAGCTCTGAAGACTCAGAATGAAAAAGACCCCAAAGATACCAGACGTGGCTGAACGAACGTGCAAATGCTTCCTCAACAGCAGCTTATCCTTCTGCTGGGCAGCCTCTCTGCTAGCCTCTCTTCTACTAGGAGACAGTGGAGTGATGTGGGTTCATAGTACAGGCCCTGCAATTACTCAGGCATGGACTTGTTCTACCCCTATTCTTACCTAGAAGGATGCTATTTACTTGTCTGCTCCTATTGGCGAATGAGAATAATGCCCACTTCTATTAGCATGGACAAGGTTCATGCTAGGTTGTATGGTTACAATCCCAAAAGCTCTGGGGCTGCACCCTACAAGTGTGTTTCTTGCTCAAGCTGCGTGTCCCAGTTGACGGCGGGTGCAACCATTCACAATCACTTTCCATTCTTTCATCCAGAAGGACCAGGGCTTCTGTAGAGGAGGGGAGAGCCTGGAGGACCATGCGATGCTTGAAGTGAAGTTTGTCCCTTCTGTAAATGTGTCATTGGCCAAAATTGGCTTGTGAGCCTGTAACCTTTTTCCACCACGGGGCTCGCAAGTATAGGTTTCTTTGTGCCTGGAAAAACCAGATAATGAGACATGGACAAACAGTAACATTTACCACTTGGATGCATAAGGTTGTTTTGAGGATTAGTGATAAAATACCTGTAATGCGGTCAGTGCAGTGCCTGGCCTGGCATGAAAAATGTGTTCAAAAACAGCGGTTGTTATTACCCAATACCTCTGTCACCAACATTGGCCCTTGTCCATTGAGTTACTCAGATCTCATTATTCACTAACATACATGGAACACCTCATCCAGAGTTGGAACACATCCCCAAGAGTATTGCATTCTATGATCTGTCATTCTGTAGAAGAAAAAACACTAGAGGACAAGAAACAAGAGTCACAGACGCCAACCTTTACAGCTTAGAGCCTTGTGACACTTGGCAAGTCACTGAAGGCACCTGGGCCAGTGTAAAAGGGCTCACTGCTTAAGGGAGAGAAATGCAGTGAGGCAGAAAAGTAGTCATGTGAATCCAGTTTCAACCCTGCAATTTGTTGAAAGTATTAGGTTGGTGCAAAAGTAATTGCGGTTTTCAATAGCACCTTGGAAAAGTCATCTCATCTCCTGTAATTTGGTTTTCTCATACAAGTGGTTTAGGTCAGATTACCTAAAGCTCCATAAGCTAAAAATGTTAATTATTACAAATAATGCCTGTTCAAAAATGACCCTCTATTCATTGAGAATTGGAGTTGTCAATTACCTATCCAACCCTATTGCCCCAGGCCCTAGCCTCTATGTAGTTAAGCCATCCTAGAACCTTGGATAATTTAATTCATGTCATACTGGATGAGAAGCAGTAAGACAGGAACCAAAGCGACTTCTAGGTGCTTCAGCAAGGAGAATGTATTAGGGTTACACAAGGCACATTATGAGTTCCCTCTATGCTCCTCAACACAGGCAATTTTAGCTCACCCCCAATCAAAAAAGTATTTCTCCTCTTTAATAAAATTAATATAATCTCTCAGGCTATCAGAGGGCAGCAGAAAAATGAAGAGAGGGAGAGAGCCTTTAAATCAGAGTTCAGAGATGAGCAAATTAAACACCAATAAAGGGAAGTAAACTATCTCTTCATGTGCAGACAGAATAGAGTCCCCAAAGATGTCCACATTTCATGTGTGAATCCCCAGAACATGTGAAACTGTTGTTAAAGGGAGGAGAATTAAGGCTGTTGACAAAATTGAGGTTGATGCTTATTCTAACATAAAGATACTGTCTTGGATTATCCAGTTGGGCCCAATTTAATCAAACAGGTTTTTGGTTTTTTTTTGTTGTCGTTGTTTCAAAGTTATAATGCATGGTTTAAAAGAGAGGAAAGGAAAAAAAGAGACAACGCTGGTTACAGGTCTGAGGGAGTCTAATGAGAGAAAAATACGAGAGTAAAGGGGGACAAATTGAGGGAAAAACCAGTGGCTCAAAATCCCGGTATCCCACCCACAGCCCAGCCCTTGGAGCAGGAGTGAAAAATTAGATCAGTTTTGTACAAGAGTTTAAAAAAAAAAAAATCAAGTCACAACAAAGCTGACATGTCTTCTCTTTGAGCCTCCTGGATCACCGTATGTCTGTCACTCTGGCCAGTCCTGCCTCTCCACCACAAACACTGTTTCAGCTCTCCTAGGCCTCCTTGTGTCCCAGTCTGGGGTTTCCATGGAGTGTGGACACGAAGTTAGAGTGAGGCTGCTTCAGAGCTCCGGGCCCATGTGTCCATCCAGACTCCAAGTGGAGTGTAGGGCTCCCAAGGGCAGCGAGGGGTGGGACGGGCAGACCCTGCCCAGGCAGTCCTCACACTGGACAGGGCATCAGATGGCATCCCAAGGGCTCGCCCTCCCTTTTGCCCCCACCCCAACTCAGGTGGAGGGGGAGCAGCTGTCACCAGAGCCTGTGTTGGTGAAGGTTTCGGCTCAGGACGGAGCTGACATCAGCAGTGAACCTGAAGGCATCCAGCATCGGGAGCAGGTTAAGAAGAGCTGACTGTGGCGGTCAGGACACCTTCATGGAAAATTACTTCACCAGCCAGCGAGACCACATCTTCCATAACGCAGAGGTTTTGATTTACGTGTTTGACGTGGAGAGCCGTGAACTGGAAAAGGATATGCATTATTGCCAGTCATGTCTGGAGGCCATCCTCCAGAACTCTCCTGATGCCAACATCTTCTGCCTGGTGCACGAAATGGATCTGGTTCAGGAGGATCAGTGTGACCTGGTTTTTAAGGAGCGAGAGGAAGACCTGAGGAGTCTGTCTCACCTGCTGGAGTGTGCTTGTCTTTGAACATCCATCTGGGATGAGACGCTCTACAAAGCCTGGTCCAGCATCATCTACCAGCTAATTCCCAACGTTCAGCAGCTGGAGATGAACCTCAGGAATTTTGCCCAAATCATCGAGGCCGATGAAGTTCTGCTGTTCGAAAGAGCTACGTTCTTGGTGATTTCCCACTACCAGTGCAAAGAGCAGCGTGACATCCACCGCTTTGAGAAGATCAGCAACATCATCAAGCAGTTCAAGCTGAGCTGCAGTAAACTGGCCACTTCCTTTCAGAGCATGGAAGTTAGGAATTCCAACTTTGCAGCTTTTATGGACATCTTCACCTCAAACACGTATGTCACAGTGGTCATGTCAGATCCGTCCATCCCTTCTGCGGCCACCCTGATCAACATTCGCAATGCCAGGAAACACTTTGAGAAGTTGGAGAGAGTGAACGGCCCCAAGCACAGTCTCCTTATGAGTTGAATAGTCCCAAATGCTCTTTCTGAAAATGCTGAATTGCCTTTTTTGTTTGCATCCTTTAATTTTAATATTCATAATGTCGTGTGCTTAAAAGTGGGCTTTGAAGTGTGTGTTCCCTTCTCCTTTCATCTTTTTCCCCTGCTCTCCAGTCTTTAAACATTGGACACTACTTACCTACCCAGTAGAGCTTGAAGCTGGCTTTTCTGAGAAGATGGTATGGTGTAACACTAAAGTCGGTGGTTCATGTGTGTTCTGATTACCTGGTTATAATAGATATGCACATCAAAGCCTTTACCAGTATCTTCCTGTATTCCGTATCAGATTGCAAAGATGGAATGTCACTATTTTATCAGCAAGGTATTAAAAGGCATTTATAAACTCTTAAAAAATAAATGGAAGAGGGAAAGGCAGCAAAATCAGTGTCAGGGTGACAGCATAAGAAAGACTTAGCCAGCCGGTGCTGACTTTAGATGAATAGGGTCACTATCTAAGGAATATGGGTAGCCTCTAGAAGCTGAACCAGAAAAGTGTCCTCTCCTCTAACACCTCCAGAAGGAACACAGCACTGTTGACACCTTGATTTTAGCCCAGCAAAACCTGGGCTAAAGTCAGACTCCTAAACTCCAAAACTGTAAGATAACAAACTTGTGTTGTTTTAAGCCACTAAGTTTGCAGCAATTTATTGTAGAAGCTATAGAAAAACTAATGGGCCCCATCATGAATAATAAGTAGCAGGCATTTAGCACATGAGGAAACAAATTTTCATAGCTATCAGTGAATAAGGATTGTACTGATAGGTAACTCAGAGCAAATAGAAGTACAATAACTAAAAGTTTTCTGTAAACTGTAAAAAGTACTCTAAAAAATGTACCAGTAATTCCGATGCAGACTATGTAAAGACAAGAATGATACGGGCACTTTCTCTAGGGAAGCAACTAATAGTTTAAGTTCAGAACCACATTGAATATCATTTAAAGTTTTGCACATATTCCAAGACAGTAAAATCTCATGCTTAAGCACATAGGAGCTGAGACCAGAATATTTAGTCTGTCAGCCATTTGTCTGTCGACCTTGGGCATAACCACTAGAAGCTTGGGCTTACTTATAAATAACAAATGACTAGGTACAGTGTAAAGTGTTTTTACATTAAATTAACCCACTTAATTCTCATCACTTCATGAGGTTGATACTATATTGTCTTTTATTTATAAGTAAGCCCAAGCTTCGAGTGGTTGTGCCCAAGTTCAATAGAACAAACGGTGATGAGAATTAAGTGGGTTAATTTAATACAAGAACACTTAACACTATACCTAGTATATAATAAGCATTCAATACATGTCATCTATTTATATTATACATACATACTTAATGGAATTCTCATTTCAAATGTTGGCACTTTGAACACGTTATTTTGTTGTTCTTATAAAGACCCAATTAAACAATTGTTCCTGGGATGCTCTCATGTTGGAATTGGGTGGCTCTATAGAAGAATCATAGTCAGTATTCAGTTACCACACAGTAGGAAAAGCCAAGTAAGCATTGCTGCTGGCAGAATTTAGTCTTAATGAGGGATATTTCTGCCTGGGTGAGCCACATATTATAGCAGCATCTGGAACTAGTGTCTGTACCCAGCGGGTATCTACGGACACCAATGACTCCCACTCCTGCTATAAGAGAGAAAAGAATTGAAATCAACTGAAAGGAAGGCTTCAGAAACACCTGCCGTTCTTGGCATCACTAAGTCTAAAGAATCGCTAAATTACTTCCCTATGCAGAATCACAGATGCTAGTAACTTGCACCTGTGCTTGTGTGTGTCCGCTGGGGGGTGTGGAACAGCAGAGAGAAACAGAAACATCAAAGGAAAAAGAGAGGCTCTTTCTCAGAAGTATGGTCACTTATAGACCATCACTCATATGGACCACAGACAATCCACAGAGCCATATGGGGAACTACAGTCTTCACCAAACAATACATTTCTCAACTGCAGAAAATTTCTTCATTGTTGGGTCCCACATAGAATATTTGTTGTTTGTCCCACAACAAATATGTACTGAATTAAGCTGGAAGAATTAAATACTATAAAATACAAAGTTATGAGATTTGTGGCAGGATAATTTACTAAGATATGTGGTACTTTTACCATTGCAGAAGAATCAGAAAGAAATAGATATATAACACTCGTCCTCAGGGAGAAGAATCCTGAAATCCAGAGATCTCCACAAGATAAACAAGCTGCTTTGTTGTTAAAAGCCAAGGCTCACAAAGGCAAAGAGCTAACATCTCTGTATAGGGTGAAGAATACAACCCTGAGATCTCCAGCCACAAAGGAGTATCCTAAGCCAAATGAAGAGGGTTGGGGATTTGGAGGAGATTCATGAGAGCAGAATGGCCAAGAGACAGGACATCTGTCCAGGTGAACTGTAGATTTTGGAAACTCTCCACATGAAGAGCCGTGATGTTGAGAGCTGTGGCTTTGGGGCCACAGGTTAAAGCTCCTTGGTACAGCAGAATGGAGAAGACAGATCCACATCGCCTAATCAGTGGATGTTTCATTTGGAGCTATGATAAATTAAAGATGGCCCTTCATTTTGGGGTACCATTGAAATCTCTAGATTCCTTGTGGAATCCTAGGAAAATAAGATAGTGAAAGGAATGCAAAGAAAAGTTTGCAAAGACTCATTTAATTTCACCTGGAGAAACAAAAATATGTCATGCTTCTTGCCCATATAGTTGTAGGGCAAAATTCATTCATGTTACATATGCATGATAAGAGATAGAAGGACTACATTAAATATTAAAGCAGTTCTCTCTGTGCATTCTTATTATAATATCCATTTTTCCTTATACTCATATACACATATGTATTTTTTAAAGCTATCTTTAAAAATAAAAGTATAAAATTTTCACCTTCCTACCCATGACTTACCAGATGGCACAATAATTTTTCCTGGGAACAAGTCTTTTGAACAAAGTCACAAACTTTGTGACTGGTTTTGGCTTTTGAGAAACTGGAGAAACTATGATATTCAAAGACACACTCTGGCTCTTAGAGAGCATCCATCTTTGAAAACCTCTCGCTAGTGGTCTGTTCCAGCACACATAATGATTTTGTTGGATGTTAAAAGAATGTAACATTCTTCAAGAAACAAACAAACAAACAAAACCAACTCTCTTTTCTGGCAACATCAAGTCACTGAAGTGACTGAAATTAGAAACATCATTGTGAGGTTCTACGGGAGAGATTTTGCTGTTGTTTTTATTTAATATTTACCATTTCTAATATTCTTCATGTAAATCAAGATTTCTATCTGGTAATATTTTATTTCTGCCCAAAAAACTTTCTACAAGGAGAATATTCTCCTACATACTCAGTAAAGTCATCAAAATCATAAAATTAATTCTAATATGCTACTACCATCTAATCCTTCAACCCAATTGCTCCAGTTAATTCCTTTATAGCAAAAGGATACAGCTGCAGTATCAGGAATTACATTTGTTCCCATAGCTTTTTCACCTTTTTCTGTCTGAAACAGTTTCTCAGGCTCTTCTTGTCTTTGATACTTTTGAAGATAATAGGCCAGGTTTTTTGTGTGCTTTATGTTTGCACTTAACTTTCTTAAAAATTTATTTATTGTAAGTTCTGGGGTACATGTGCAGAAGACACATTTATTGGGGCACTGTTCACAATAGCAAAGACTTGGAACCAGTTTTTTTTTTAATTGTGGTAAAGAAAATACATAACCTTAAATTTGGCATATGGTAAAGTATTTTAAATAAGTTTATAAATTTCCTAAACTAAGTTCTACTTGATTTAAGGTAGGTATCATGTCTTATTTCTGTATCTCTTAAGCCTAACAAGGTCCCTGGAATATGATGGGTTTTTAGTAAATATTTCTTGAATGAATGAATGAATGATATCAACCCATTTCATAGGTGGGTGCTGGCTTAAGACAACTGTTCTTTTATTATCTAGATTTGTTCCTTTATTCATCTCTCAAAAAATGGTCTTTGACCACCTGCTTCTATGCTGACTTTGTCAATAAGACATGGTTCTTAACCTGCAGAGACAGCTATAGAGAAACCATGACAACGCAATGACTAAGAGCTATAAGATATGCAGTGGGGAGCTTATAACTAAATAAACTGCTGTCCAGCCTGGAAAAGGGAGTGATTCATCCTGCCTAAAAAAAAAAAAAAAATCAAGAATAATGTCTCAGAAGAAGTAGCAATTGATATGACTCTTGAGAGATGAGTACATTTTTGAAATCAATGGGGAGGACAGAGACTTTGAAGAGCACGTTCTGCATTATCTAGTACAATCCTGTGCCTTCCATTGTAACTCAGTATCATTGGCTGATGAACAACACTGAAATGACTAACCGGTAACTTGATTGAAACTGAATCCCAATTCTTGTTTATTCCACACTGTTTCAGTTAATTTGGTGCCCTCTGCAGATCTCTCTCTGCATATGGCTATATTTCATGAGGTCACATCCTTGCAAAGCATAAAAGCTGACTCACATCCTTTGTGTGAGTCCTAACATCTGTGGTTTTATTTAATTTCACTGTAATCTTCCAAACTGAGATTTCTTTGTAATAATCAGATAGTCTGTAAGAATGCTCGAATAGACTTGTTGCCTTAAGAGTAGGTGTGATTTTATTGATTTTTTAATAATGCTTGTAATTGTTCCAGTTTGTTGGAGCCTTTTTCTTTCCTTGCTTTTGTATTTTTTAATTGCTTTATCTCTCACACAAAAAAAATTATGTTTGTGGCTTGTTGATCTTTTCCTTCATTAAGAATGTATGTTGCAAGACAGGTTTGGCATAGAAAGGCAAAACTGTATTATCAAAAATTTCATTATGCCCTCTGATATATGCTTCTCTTTCATAAAAATACAGCAAAATGCCTTTGTCCTTCACTTCATGAATAATTGTACTCTTCCAAAGAGGAAAAAAACAATCTGTTATGTTCAACACTTTCATTCCAATGCTGTGTTATTAGTGTTTGGGAAGAACACATTTTAACTCGGTTATTTGATCCTCTTTGTCCTTTTTAGTGCTTCTGCATTATCATCTGTGTTTTAAGAAATGAAATGAGAAGCCACTCAAGGTCAATGCAAAAACCATGAGGAGGAGCATCCCTTCCCAGGCATGCATCAATTCAGCAAACATTTGAGCACAAACACACTGGCAAGGAGGTTGTCAATTACTGGAAATAAATACAGAACAAAATCCAGGGTTCCTAATGCTAACGCTGAGTGAAATTACAGAGGGGAATGAGGCTCATCAAACCCTTCAGTTGTGATGCTGCACAGCAATTAGGTTCCCACCAGGGGCTCTGGAATCACACAAGTGTGGGCTCTACTCTCAGTTTTGCTATAAGGCGAGTGACCTAGGGCAAATTACCTGTCCTATTTGAGTCTCAGTTCTCTAAGTTTTGAGTATTACCAATAGCTGCTTCAAGATCTTTTGGGTTTGATGAAATATTCTATGCAAAGTGCTAACTAGAGTTACAGGTACATAGTAAGTGCTCAGTAAATTTTAGGTCTGGATATGTAGTGATTCTACCTCAATTCTATTCACCTACTAATTCAAAAACATAAAAGTTACCCAGTAAATGCTTGTTGAATTAATTCAGTCAAAGCATTCCACCCACCATATCAATGCAGTATCCGACATTAAATCGGGATTTACTAAATTTTAATCTTGGAATTCAAAAATGCTTTGCAATAGGTGCATGGGGTCATGAATTCATAGCTTGCACTTTGCAGTCTAAATCTCTCACATGTACACCAACCTCAAATTATTTCTATTCATGTAAAGTTAAGACAGTGATTAGCAAGCAGTCTACAAATGAGCTGATATGCCACAATTCAAATTTCTGGTTCAAAAAAGTTTAACAGGGATGATGAATCAGAAGATAGCTGTCAGCGAAAAGAAGTATATCTTCCACTACTTAGGCCCAATTTCAGTCCTTACCCTTCCAGAATAATGAGCACACTTTTAGAGTTAAGATACAAAATCTACAAAAGATGCGTATCTACTAGGGGTCTTCTCCACAACTTTGTAGAAAATCTCTCCATGATGTAAAGAAATGTATAAGTAATTGTAGTCCCAAGAGAAGGAAGACTCCTGTAAATTTATAATGAAGAGTTCACGAAAAATATGGCAATACCTGAAAAGTTATCATGACTTTAGGTATGATAAAGTCTGTGCATTTAGCATTTTCCAAAAGATTAACTAAGTTTAACCTTGAAAATTCTCTATCCATATTAGTAACAACCAGACAGGTACCAGAATGGAATAAATCAAACTCTACTAAATGCATAAAGTAAATAGAATTACCAAAAATATAGCTAAATGCTACATGGCAATAAGGCTTCAACATAAAACACGGAGAGGCAATATGTTGGAGCAAAATCTCTAGGGATGTCTAGAATAAATTTGTTTAAGAAAAATGCTTAAAGCATGAAGCAGATTCTGCAAAAGTAGCATGCTAAAAATGTAAGTACTGACTGTAGTTTATGGAATGCTCCTTTTTTGAAGGTTGGTATTTACCAACATCCTGATAAATGCCTCTTTATAGTCAGTTCATTCCTTCTTGGCCCATATCTCCCACCTCCAGTATTTATTACATAAAGGAATGTTTCTCTGACTACTCAGAGATAAATCTTCTCATTGATGGAAGGTTTTCCCCCTACCTGTTATGGTGCCTATCTAACCTCAGCCAACAATTTATTACCAGTTGAAAAAGAAGGCAATGAGGCAAAAGACTGAATTGTTTTTATGGCTGTGTCTATATTTCTTAAAGAGTAAGAACGTTTATAAGAGAAATTCATCCTGGAACCACATGAACCACCATTCATTTGGAGTAAAAGGAACTTGTTATAAAATATTGAAAACAGAATCAAATTCTATGAGACTGTCATTCTGTTTTACTACCAGGAACTATTTTAATCCTCACTCAGTTACTTTCTGACTCTTAACAACTAGAGTAATGCTGTGAGCCTACAGATGTGGGTTCCTTTGAACACCACAAATAGTGAATGGAGTCAACACATGCCATTAGAATATAGTGCCCTAGGACTATTCTCATTCACTGAAAGTTCCTCTCCAATCAGTATTACATTCAGTGATGTCTGAATTTGTATTTGACTTGAAGTATAGTATAGTAGTGTAGTGGTAAGAATAACAGAAGAAGACTCAGAAAACCTCAATTTTAGTCCCAAACATACAAGGTCACATACTTTATTACCTTGGACAAGTCATTTAACTTCTCTGTGCCTCATTTTCTCAACGTGTATAATGAAGATTAAGACTAAATTACCTCCAAGATCTCTTCGTTAAGTTCTATATTATTTGAGGCTGTATTTATCAATCAATACATACCTGCAGGTATCAGCCTTCCTCTGCAACAGCACATCCACTATCAAGCACCACATTTTAAGTATTGCCTGCACATGCACTTTGACAAGCAGTCTTGGAAGCAAGATACATAGATTGAGCCACACCTATTTGGAGACATTAAAGTTTTAACCGTAACAAAATGTGGTGATATGGTTTGGCTGTGTTCCTGCCCAAGTCTCAACTTGAATTGTGAGGTAATTGAATCATGGAGGCTGGTCTTTCCTGTACTATTCCCATGATGGTGAATACGTCTCAGGAGATCTGATGGGCTTATCACGGGCTTCTGCTTTTGCTTCTTCCTAATTTTCTCTTGGTGCCACCATCATGTAAAAAATACCTTTAGGCCTGGTGCCATGGTTCACGTCTATAACCCCAGCACTTTGGGAGGCCTTGTGGGCAGATACCAGAGGTCAGGAGCTTGAGAACAGCCTGGCCAACATGGTAAAATCCCATCTCTATTAAAAATACAAAAATTAACTGGGCATGATGGTGGGTGCCTGTAATCCCAGGTACTCGGGAGGCTGAGGCAGGAGAATTCCTTGAACCCAGGAGGCAGAGGTTGCAGTGAGCCAAGGTTGCACCATTGCACTCCAGCCTGGGTGACAGAGCAAGACTCCATTCAAAAAAAAAAAAAAGAAAGAAAAGAAAGAAAAGAAATACCTTTACCTCTCCACTATGATTCTGAGGCTTCCCCAGCCATGTGGTACTGGAGAATTAAGTCCAATTAAACCTCTTTTCTTCCCAGTCTTGGGTATGCCTTTATCAGTAGCATGAAAACAGACTAATACATGTGGCTTCACAAATAGCCATTTAAATTCAGTCAAATGAGTAATTACTAATGAATTATCCTCCAATCACTGGAAAATGATCAGGATCAGGCTTTTGACATAAATCAATAAATTTCTCCCCTCTCCCCATCCACAGTATAAATGTTAATATGTAGTCACCATCCTGCATCTCAATGTACAGATTCTAAGGTTGTCAGCATTGTCAAGCCACAGTAAGCAGATTTACGTATCAGGTAGATTATGAGTCAAAAAAAAAAAATCAACAGACAGAGACAATCCTATCAATAAACATGTTTACCCTTGACTTAAAAAAAAAAGGCAAGAAATAGCAATATAGGGCAAAGCAAGGAAAAGGAATGTGTCATTTTACCTGCTGTTCTGACCTTCATAATCTCTGATCCCTTTAGTTTTCTGAGGGATCCATCCACAGGCACTAGATGATTTTTTTTGGCACTAGAGTACTAGAGGATTGTGGTTCATTGTGACTAGATATTCCTACAATAAGATATATGTGGCCCAAATGTAAGCCCTGAAGTAGAGGCAGAATGTCTGACCAAGAGCTCTTTAGGGAAGAGGCACGTTGTGTGTACATAGGACCATGGAGATCTTCATAAGCCTCATTAGACACACTTCTATAAGTTTAGGTACTAGGATATCATAGCTGTAAAATTTCCTGATACATTGAGATCTGTAAGAAAGCATATGAAGGACATTGGGTCCTCTGGTCCTATGGTAGAAAATAATTTAACCAATTTAAAAGTATTAGTCAGCTTTATTGATGTATAATTTGAAGCCTTAAAACTGGCCAATTTTTAAGTATCCAGTTTAATGAGTATTGACAAATGTATACCATACTGCAACCACAATCAAGTTTTAGAACACTTCCATTACCCTAAAGAGTTGTCCCATGCCTCTTTACAGACAATCTCCACCTTCCACACCCCAGAGAAACAATGTTCCTCTGTCACATTGGTTTTACCTTTTCTAGCATTTCTGATAAGTGGAATCATCATATGATACTCAGTATTTATGTCAGTCTTCTTTCACTTAGCATAATGTTTTTGAGATTAATCTATTTTATATTATGAAATTAATATTTTTATCTATTTTATTACTAAGAAAAATTCCACAGTATGGATATGCCAAAACTTTGTATGTATTTTCCAGTTCAGGGGTATTTGGGTTGGGCTCTTTCCAATTTGGGACTCTTCTGAATAATGCTGCTATCAACACTCTTGTCAAACTCTTCATGTAAACATTACAAGAGGAGTGGTTAGGTCATTTGGTAAGGGCACATTTAACTTTGTAGGAAATTGTCAAACTGGTTTCCAAAATGATGTTTTTTATTCCCACCAGTAGTATATGAGCGTTCCAGCCGTTCCGCATCCTTGCCAATACTTGTAATTTTCACTCTCCTTAATTTTAGCTTTTCCAGTGGATATGTAATGGGTAGTTGACTGTCGTTTTAATTTTTATTTCCCTTTTGGCCAGTGCTGTTGAGCATCTTTTCACATACTGCTTGCTATTTGTATTGTGTGTGTGTGTGTGTGTGTGTGTGTGTGTGTGTATCTGAATTATCTGTTCAAATTCTTTTGCCCTTTTAACAATTGAGTTACATGAATTACTATTGAACTTTAGGATTTCTAATTGTACTCTTCATCAAATTTCTTGGTCAGATATTTTTGCAAATGTTTTCTCCAAATCTGTGGCTTGCTTTTTTATTTTCTTAAAAGTAGCTTTTGATTAGCAAAACTTTTAATTTTGGTGAAGTCCATTCTTCTTTTTTTCTTGCATAATGTGTGCTTTTAGTGTCCAATTTAAGAAAACCTTATTTAATTCAAGATAACAAAGATTTTATCCTGTTTTCTTCTTGAATCGTTATGGTTTTATCTTTTACATTTTATCCAAACTATTTTTTAAACTTTTTAAATTGACAAGTAAAAATTGTATATATTTACCACGTACAACACGTTTTTGAAATATGCATACATTTTGAAATGGCTAATTGGAGCTAATTAACATGCATTCTATCACATATTTATCTTTTTTGTGATGATAATACTTAAAATCTACTCTGTTAGCAGTTTTCAAGAACACAATAACACTGTTCTTAACCACGTTGCACAAGAGGTTTCTTGCTAAAAGCAATATTTTTATTTAACTGAAATTTTATATGATTCATTTTAACCGATTTTTCTGTAAATTGTGATAAAAAGGTCAAGGTTCTTCTTTTTTCATGTGGCTATCCAGTTATCTCACTATGTATTAAAATATAATCATTTTTGCACTGAATTACTTCTAGATCCATAATTAAGAGTTTGACTCCAGTTTTGATGTTTACACGATGACAGCTTTCAAGACTCACCTTCCTGTTCTCATCCCGTCCCGCATCTTAGCAGGTGCCAGTAGGAAATTCAAACCCCAGAAAGCCCCAGCCAACACATGGAAACTTTTCCCCAGGGGCATCCCCTAAACAGTGTAAAGTCTCATCCCACTCTCTCAGCTTCATTCAAGCCAGTGTAGACCTGCCTGTGCCTGACCATCTCTCCTTGGGCATGTTTTGTGCCTAATGCATTTTTTCCCACATTCCCTTGGTGTGTGAAGTGTCATCATCTTTGACATCCTACTTGTTAGTTGGGAAGGGGCCCATCTACTTCCAGACAATAACTATGAAAGATCTTTGTCAGAAATCAGTTGACCATATAAATACAGCTCTATTTTTGGATTCTCAATTCTGCTTCACTGATTTGTGAGTCTATGCTGTCAAAACCATGTGGTCTTGATTACTGTATCTTTATAATTACTTTTAAAATCAGATAGTATAAGGCCTCCAACTTTCTTGGGTTTTTTCAAAGCTGTTTTGCATATTCTAGATCATTTGCAATTCCATATACATTTTAGGTTCAATTTGTCAGACTATAAAGAAAATTCTGCTGGAATTTAGATGCAGATTGTATTAAATTTAGGGAACAATTTTGAAGAAGTTGTTATCTTAATAATATTGAGTTTTTCAACTCAAGAGTATTATATAACTCTCCATCTATTTAGATATTTAATTTATCTCTCCAGTATCTCATAGTTTAAAGTATGAAGACATTACACATCAAAATTTACATCTAGGCTGGGTACAGTGGCTCATAATCCCATAATCCCAGCACTTTGGGAGGCCAAGGCGAGCAGTTTGAGAATGGCCTGGCCAACATGGTGAAACTCCATCTCTACTAAAAATACAAAAATTAGCTAGGGTTGGTAGTGGGTACCTGTAGTCCCAGCTACTCAGGAAACTGAGGCAGGAGAATTATTTGAACCTGGAAGCTGGAGGCTGCAGCGAGCCAAGATCATGCCACTGCACTCCAGCCTGGGCAACAAGAGTGATATTCCATTTCAAAAACAACAACAACAAAAATTATATCTAAGTCTTCTGTATTTAATTTCATTTCAGTTTTTCAGTTGTAGCATATACACAAACAACAAATTTTTGCATATTTATCTTTTACTCTGTAACCCTGATAAATCCATTTATCAGTTCCGATATCATTAGCGTATCCCCTAGGATTTTCTAAATATTTGATCATGTCACCTACAAACAAAGACAGATTTACCTCTTCCTTTCCAATATGTATACCTTTTTAAAAATCTTTTTCTTACCTTATTGCACTGGCAAGATGTCCCAGGACTGTGTTCAATACAAACAGTACGAATGAATATTCTATCTTGTTCTTAATACTACATAGGAAGCATTCAGTCTTACACCTTTAGATTTATTGTCTTCTTTACCTTAATTGTTTACCCTTTCCTCTATCTACAAGCATTCTTATTTAGTTTTATGAGCCAGGTACAGTAGCTCATGGCTGTAATTCCAGAGACTCAGGAGGCTAAGGATAGAGGATCACATGAAGCCAGGAGTTTGAGAGCAGCATGGACAACATAACGAAGCCCAGTCTCTAATTTATTTTTTCCTTTTTTTGAATTGTACTTTAGGTTCTGGGGTACATGTGCAGATCATGCAGGATTGTTGCATAGTTACATACATGGCAATGTGGTTTGCTGCCTTCCTGTCCCCATCACCTGTATCTGGTATTTCTCCCCACATTATCCCTCCCTACCCTCCCCACCCCCCGCTCTCCCTCCCCTAGTCTCCCTCAACTGACTGCAGTGTGTGATGCTCCCCTCCCTGTGTCCACGTGTTCCAATTGTTCAACACCCACCTATGAGTGAGAACATGTGGTGTTTGATTTTTCTGTTCTTGTGTCAGTTTGATGAGAATGATGGTTTCCAGATTCATCCATATCCCTCTGAAGGACACAAAATCATCATTTTTTATGGCTGCATAGTATTCCATGGTGTACATGTGCCACATAATTAGTGAGGTATGATCATGTATCCCTATTGTCTTAGCTACTTGGGAGGCTGAGGCGGGAGCATCGCTTGAGCCAGGATCTGAGGACTGCGGTGAGCTATACTCATATCATTGCACTCCAGCTTAGGTGACAGAGATGGACCCCAGCTCTAAAAATAATAATGCTGACGATGAAAAACGTAACTAGTGATATCCTATCATTCTGACTCTGAACCTGGCCATATAATGTACCTTGGCCAAACATGAATTACATATTTCATTAAATATAATTTAAGAAAAGGTTGGAGCAATAAAAAAAAAAAAAAGAAAAGGTTGGAAAAAGTGCTTGTGCATCTCTATTTGCTCCCTTGTCCTCTTGCCATTTTCATGAAAATATCTCTGGGCTAGCCTGCAGGAAAATGTGAAACAAAGTTAAGTTGTCCCAGTCATTCTAGCCAAGTTGATCATCTAGCGACCTTCAGACATGAGCAAGCCCAGCCAAAAACAGCAAAACCACCCAGTGAAGCTGCATCTGACTGCAGGTACATAGGCAAGCCCAGCTGAGATTACCTGAGCCAGGTCAGAACAGCTGAAGCTCGTAAGCACATTTATTGCTATATGCCACTGAAATTTTATGATTGTTTGTTATGTAGCATTATTGTGGCTCTAGATAACTGATGTAGTAGATTAGAAGCAGCCTGTATAAACCCTGTCTTGTTCAATCCAAAAATACCAATTAGTTATCTGAAGTGCTTCCATACCTTCAAGACATTAAACACAACCCTGTTCTTTTTATGACTGTTTTCAATGGGAAGGCCATGAGCTATTAACATGTCATTTTAAAGGAATTTTTCATGCTCAGAAGCTACGTGCAATAATATTTAGAGTGTTCGTGGAAACGGCATTTATATGTGTTGGAGAGCAGGTGGTTGAGGACAACCAGGATTTGATAACACCAAATAACGGGAACCTACGGTTTTATGCCAAGAGTGCTTGTCACCTGTCACATCTTTTTCCAGCTTCAAAAGCTGTCTCTCTTCCCGGTGCTCCACCATGAGAGGAGTGTTGGCAATGGAAATGCAATACTCCTCTTGTGATTCCAATTTCACAATTGAATAAGGAACAAGCATGAGCAGAGAGTAGCCTAAGAAAGGCATGACAAGCAGGGCAGATAGAAGAGCCCCATCACCTATTCTGCATCCCTCTTTCTTCCCATGCTCCTTTGACTTTGTACAAGAAAAAAATCAAGAGCAGACTCAAGTGTTGATGAGGTACCAAATACAGCCTTTCACTTCTCCAAACGACTAGATTCCAATCAAGCAGAAACTCAGGGCTGGTGCCTCTCTATTTATCTCTGATTGTGTTTCTGCTTGAAGGTTTATTTAAAGAATAAGCTTCTCTTTTAAGTCTGTGCAACTGAAGGAGAGAGGGAAGAGAGGACAGTGAAAGTGGCATCTGTCGGCTAACAGTAATTAAGCAGAGATGTGTGTAGATTCAGGGCTCTAAATGGTCCTGTTAAAGTGTTGATGAGCAGTGAAACGTCTGATTAAATTTTAAACAGGGATAAATGGGCCAGCCCCACCATAGGATGAAGCTAATGGAGTTGTAGACTGAGCAAATTAAACGAACAATGTGTCACGGCTAGTGACGAGACAAGCTGGCACAAATATGCCTCTTCCAGAGTCTAAACGTAGCTTCCTCTATGTGATCACAAAGAACAGATCTTTTTCAAGAACCCCCTGAGTTTCATAGTAGGTCACTGCAGTGGAAAATGCATCAATTTAGAGAATAGAATATCAGAGTTTCAGTTCCAACTCGGATACTATCTAAATGACCTAAATCCAATCAAATCACATTACTTCTTTGGGTCTCGATTTTCTCACACATGAGACAGGGAGTTTGTTCACAGTCTTAAAGACCTAAGAAGTTATTATTTAATTTTTTTTTTTGAGGGGGACAAAGTTTCGCTCGTTACCCAGGCTGGAGTGCAATGGCGCGATCTCGGCTCACCGCAACCTCCGCCTCCTGGGTTCAGGCAATTCTCTTGCCTTAGCCTCCTGAGTAGCTGGGATTACAGGCAAGTGCCACCATGTCCAGCTAATTTTTTGTATTTTTAGTAGAGACGGGGTTTCACCATGTTGACCAGGATGGTCTCAATGCCTTGACCTCGTGATCCACCCGCCTCGGCCTCCCAAAGTGCTGGGATTACAGGCTTGAGCCACCGCGCCCGGCATTTAATTTTAAAAAATAATTTAAATAAAGGGAAAAAGTCATATCTATGACGAATCCAGAAAAAGTTGACATAGGGATCCACAGAATATCCACTGCAAAGCTCTGAGTATCATGGAGATAACTGAATAGATGAGGTGAAGGCCCATTTGTTTTGGCCTCAGGACTCTATTCTGTCATGAACCCCAGCAGGTTTTCACTCATCTCTTCTAAGTTTTGGGTTCCACGTGCTTGTTTTTTTGTAACAGACAAAGATCATGATAGCAAACAAATTAAAAATCACTAGATTAATTTTTCCTGGCCTTTTATTTTTACACATTCAAAGGGAATTGGCAAATTTGAAGAGGACACAGGGGTGAGGAGAAAGGAATAGAATAGTGAATGGTGCACTGGTGGAGCCTTATCAAAAAACCATTTTCTGAATTCTCTGAGTCAGGAAGACCAGAGACAGGGCGCCTCACACTTCCTAATGACAAGGTTTCAGAATTTGCGAGGGCACGTGAGATGTCATTATAGAGTAGAAGGAATTTTGAAGATCCTTGCTTCACCTCTCAGTTACGAAAAAACACTCACATGTCTATTAGTCCATTAAGGTAGCATTAGTAAAAAAACTTGGATTTTCAAATTGCAGGAACTACCTTTCCATAAAATAAAGCTTATGGTCTGAAAGTAGAGCCTTACCAGAAGTCATGGATTAGAGATATGGTGGATATGATGCGAACAAGTTTTTTATCTCAATACTTGACAAAAAGTAGAAAACAAATCCAGTCTAGCAGGTTCTGGATAGGAACAGGACAGCAGTAAGAAAGCAAGAGAAGTGGTGAGACACATGTGCCTTAGCTCTCCATTCTGGCTCAAAGCCATGGGTAGATAATGCTATTTTAAATAACCATAAGATTTGCACTAAGAGCAGAACAATGAGCTCGTTTCTTTATTCTCTGGCCACAGACTGGGAAAATTTCAGTTTCCTTCTAAGAAATACCATGTCCAATAAGATATTATCTAAGTGTTAGGCTAAAAAGTAGCTAATGGGTAATTCTAAGAGAAATAATTAAAGATAGTACCACTAGCCTCCCTCAGCATCCACAGGCATAAATGGTATCTAGAAATTCCTAGGCACTTTCAGCGGAGGAAACAGAAGGTAGCGGAGTGAACAGTCTAGAGACCTCTCACATGACTGCCTTGTGAATTCAGAAGTATCCCCACAGTGGAACTTAAAGTGTGATGTCTCTATCCATAGAAAGAATACAAGATTCTGCCCAGATCTAGACTATCTGCTATGCCAGCCAGAGCTAGTGGTTGAGGAAGAGTATGCGCCCTAATGATGTCATGATAAAAGACTCCATTTCACTAACAGCAGACTTCAACAGCAGACTTCAACATCAGACTCCATCAGGATGCCCAGCAGCCAGATGGATTAAAGGACATCTTTGTGGAACTTACTAAGCATCCCCGAGACACCATAATGAGTTACACATGGATCAGCAGATCCTTTCCCCCATATGGTCATGAGAATACATATACACCCACCTACACAAAGCCAACAGATTTCCTAAAAGAAAAATAAGTCATGGTTGGAAGGCTGGAAATGCAATACATCTCTCTATTGTGCTCCACGTCCATATAGCTAACCACAAACTATCTATGCTTACCTGCACAATCCAAACACATCTCAGATATAACACATCCACACTCAAACTCTTGATTTTCCTGGCCTGCTTTGTTCCACCTTCAAATTTTATTTTATCATTAAATGACAAATGGCACCCCATTAACCTATTCATTCAGACACTCAGGAGACATTCTGGAAACCTCCTTCGTTCCTATTCTTAGAAACTCTCAAGTCAATCTACTTCTCTCCATCCCTACTGCCACCTTTCCAATTCAAGCCAACATCATCTTTCACCTGGGCTATCTGCGCTGAAAAATGAAATTGAAGTTTTCTTCAATTTAAATGTGAGCTATGGGATATCTGGATATACATGGTGGAATATTAAAGGGTGTACATTGCTTTCCTCTCTTCAAACCAGGCTCAACCAATAATTGAGAGATAAAAATGTATGAACAAGAAATAAGCAATTTTTAGGAGATGGGGAGATATTGGAAGCGTAATAAACAGATCAGAGAAAGGCAGTTAGCAAGCGCAGGCAGAGAAAGATGCTGACAAGAAACAAATCAATCTGACAATTTGTAAACTGTAAACTTCCCTGAAAAGCTCATGAGTAACAGGAAGCAGCAGCGGCATGCTGGTAAATGTTTAGAAACTTGCTCTCCTGGAAAAACAAACAAACAAAAGCACTAAATTGTACTGTTTGCTGACTTCCGTGGTGCAAATATATTCTGGTCAATTTCAAGTTGCTAATGTAATGTCGCTGAATGCAAAGTTGGGAAGAAATGTACACATCTTTACATACAGATGAAAAAATACCTAAATAATAGCCATGGCTCACAAAATTTATGGTTCATTCACTCTTCCCCAAGAAGATCCTCAGACATTTGCCCTGCCAAAGTAAGGGAGCAAATCATGAAAGAGACTTCTGAAAACAGTGTTTGCAATTCTGGTTGGAAGTGATGGGAAGTCCCAGGAAAAGTGCTGTGTAGCTGATTTAAAAAGCAAGTTTGGGTTAGAGCAGAAAGTCAAAGGACTCCAGGAAGGGGCTTGGGAAAAAAAATTAAAAGGAACTCATGGATTCTTAATTTGTTTAATTAATATTTAATGAAACTATACAATTTGGGGGGAAAATTGGGCTTGAGGATAAAGAGTTTTTAACAGAGACAGAAAATTAAGAGAATGAATAAATGAGGGACTTATTAACTCCAACTAACATAAATAGCTATGCACAAAAAGGAAGTATCAGCAGTGAACAATACTTATGTAATAGGAATAACAACAGTGAATAGTTATTTTGCCAAATGATATATTAAGAGAAAAACATTGAGGGTAGATGGTGATGGTGACATCATCCTCCATAGTTGAAACACAATATATAATATATAAAATTTTAAAATAAATAGTATTATTTAGAATAAAATGGTAAGTGCTTAAATTTAACTTACCAGGCCAGGATTTCAAGATCAGCCTGGCTAACCTGATCTACTAAAAATAAAAAAATTAGCTGAGTATGGCGGCAGACACCTGTAGTCCCAGCTACTAGAGAGGCTGAAGCAAGAGAATCGCTTGAACCCAGGAGGCAGAGGTTGCAGTGAGCCGAGACTGTGGCACTGCACTCCGCCCTGGGCAAGAGTGAGGCTCCATCTCAAAAAAATATACATATTCTTATATTTAATCAATTAACATGAATATATCAACTACCTGTTACCAACTGTTTTCATAGTCAGATGCTAAGAAAAATGATGTATTCTGCATTTGTTGTATTAGTAGCCTTATTTTACCAATATCCTATAAGTAAATACGTTTACGGATTTTCTAAACATGAATTACAATGAAAATCATATAACAAGAGGATATGAAATGAGAAGCATGACTTTTGGGGCTCCCATTTAATCTATGTCTACCCCGAGAGTTTAACAAGCCACTGATCACTGGGGCTGGCACTCATATTCATGGCTATAGCAAAACACACCCAGGAGCTTTGAAGTATATCCTGTGAATAGATCAGTTTCCCATCTTACATCTCCATTTTCAGCTATTTGGTCAGGGATCCTGAGAAGGTGTGCAAGAAAGTGTGTTACTCCCATCATGTGGTGACAGGCAGTGCCATGAGTAACAAATGAGCCCATTATTGCTTTACAGTAGAGGAGACAGGTTAATCCTTTGTCAAATCACTGAGCACAGTGTCCTCTGCCTTGTTCCAATTACCCAGGAAGTGATGGCACTTTCTCATCCACAGCCTTTCAACACCTGCTGACATGTATTTAGGACATCACTAGGGCTGTGAGTCTTAACCACACAATGCTCACAAATTCTCATGGATAATAAAAGTAATGAAGACACAAAAGAGAGACTGAGATTCAATGCTTTCTAGACTCAGATAATATCCATTTTTTTTAAGTCAGAGGAAGCCCCAAGGCAAACAGAAAGGGAAAAATACTTTTTTCAAATCAAAATATTTATTTAAATCCAGAAATAAAATAATTGCTGAAGTAGGACTTTCCATAGAACATAGCATATCATCACTAAACAACATCTTGATTTTACTAATGAGGATGCTGATTTCAAAAAAATGCATCGATTTGCCTAAAGCAGCTTGTGGCACAATCCCTGTGATAGCTATGTCCTGAAACATCACTTGCCTTTTCTCATCATTAGCAATTCAGATTCCCTTATATTCTTGAAAGCTTTTTTTTTTTTTCATTCAACAAATAATTTTGTAATGTCCTCCATAAAATTACTACTCTAGGCACTAGGGATTCAGCCAAGATGAAATGTAGTGATGATGGAAATATAAAAGCAAAAGTCACATTCTGGCTAGGAGATAAGCTTGTGGACAGGTAATTAAAGTGCAAGCTGATTAGCAGAATCAAAACATAGTGGAAGCATAAAAAAAGCATGCACCAAAGTCTGCCTGTGAAACCCAGGGAGAATTTCCCAAAAGAGGGGAACCTTGAACTGATGTGAAGGAGGAACAGGAGTTTACAAAGAATGAAATAGGGAAGAACTTAGAAGGCAGAGGGAATAGCATATAAATTGGATACAATACTTAAGCAGCTACATAGTGTGCCCAATTTCTTGACTTCTTGATAATAATTAGCTCTGATGATCCATTTTCTTACTCACATCCTCCTTGTTTTAAATTTCCATGTTTAATGGAATATCTTGTTAATATCCTGTTTCTCTGCATAACTGCTGGTGTTCCTAAGAGTTCAGTCCTCAGCCTTCTGTTTCCTATATACTACCCCTTATTTTCATTTACCTTCTATGTATCTCCTGGCTTTCTCTGTCCTTAGCTCCAAATTGGCAAATACAACTCTGCAATGAAAATATTCACTTAGATATAACACAAGAACCTCAAACAGTACATGTTCGAAGGATTTTTAACATTTTCTCTTCAAACCCATATTCCTATTCCTGTATCGTATTAGTAAATTGTGCCATCCCCAATGTATTTATCCAAGAAAAAAATTTCTGAATCCCTCCTGTTTCCTTTCCTTCACTCCTCACATCTAAATTAGTCAAAATTCTTCCTGATATTCATGCTACTGGCCTGACTCAAGCCAGTAATAATGTGTACCGTAGGAGATTTAACTGCCTCCTTGTCTCTTATTTTACTCCCATCTAAAACTATGTCTACACACCATCTTAATTTCTGAGAAGCAAAATAAATCGTGTCATCTACTCCCAAATACTTAAAAGTCTGGTGTACTTCTAATTACCTTACTACCAATTATATTTTCTGTGATCTGGCCACTGACTGTCTCCTACCTCATTTCTTACAATTATCTCCTCACACCCTTTGATCGAGATTTTCTGCTCTTCATGCCAGGTTGCAATATATACATCTCCCACTGTCTGAAACATATTTTCTTCCTTCCCCCTCTTTTCAGAGTGGAGTACAGTGGTGCAATCTCGGCTCACTGCAACTTCCGCTTCCCGGGTTCAAGTGATTCTCCCACCTCAGCCTCCCACATAGCTGAGATTGCAGGTGCATACACCACATCAGGCTAATTTTTGTATTTTTAGTAGAGATGGTGTTTCACCATGTTGGCCAGATTGGTCTTGAACTCCTGATCTCAAGTGATTTGCCAGCCTCAGCCTCCCAAAGTGCTAGAATTACAGGCATGAGCCACCACACCCAGCCTCCCTCCCCAACTTTTCATGGTTAACGTATTCTTTTACACTAGGTTTCAGATTAAATGTAATTTCCTAAAATAATCCTTTCCTGACCCTATCCTAACTTGCTTTGTCCTATCATATTCATTAGCTTCTGTTGTTAAGATGTTTCAAATGTGTAAAGATTGATTTCTGTCCCATTTCTAGGCAACTAACGGTTTGCTTTCTGTCACTAGAGATTAGTTTTGTTTTCTAAAATCTTATGTAGATAGAATCAAATAGTAGGCATTCATTTTAGTGTAGCTTTTTTCATTCATTACAATTATTTTGGGTTTTTCTCATGTAGTTTTCTGGCATTCATGCATTCATAACGAGAAACAGTATTAAGAAAAAACACACATAGAAATAAACATTTAGACAACTTATATAATTCAGCTAATCAGAAACTAACTTTGAAATTATTACAATTAATATATTTCAGAAAATAATAGGGCTAGGTGCGGTGGCTCACGCCTGTACTCCCAGCAATTTGGGAGGTCAAGGCAGATGGATCACTTGAGGTCAGGAGTTTGAGACCAGTCTGGCCAACATGGTGAAACTCCCTCCTTATCAAAAATATAAAAATCAGCTGGGTATGGTGGCATACACTTGTAATCCCAGCTACTTGAGAGGCTAAGACAGGAGAATTGCTTGAACCAGGGAAGCAGAGGTTGCTGTAAGCCAAGATTGTGCCACTGCAATCCAGCCTGGGTGACAGAGCAAGACTCCGTCTCAATAAATAAATAAATAAATAAATATTTTAGCAGAGAAGCAAAAGTCAGAAAAAAACATCAAATGGAGTTTATAAAAACAAAAAACACTATAGTTAAAATTAGGAGTTTATAATAGCTTAGTACAGCTGAAGTGTGGATTAATTAAATTTTTTAAAAGGCACACAGGAAATGTCCAGATTAAAGAACAGAAGGATAAGAAAGAAACATATGGAATATAGAAAAAAAAAACTTTTATATACATGCAATTGGAGTTTGATAAGGAATCAAATATAAAAAGGAAAAAATCGTGTTTGGAAAGGCAGTGGTCAAGAATCTTATAAAATCCGTGAAAACCGTCAATCCATATATTTTAAGTCCACTCTGAAACCCAAGTAGAATAAATATAAACAAAACCCAAAACTAAAAAATACCCAAATATTTGAAAACTAAGCTACATACTTCTCATACAATATATGGAATTATAAAAGGAATCACAACGGTGATTAGAAAATATTTTAACTCAATGACACAAACAAGACATGTTCAAATTGCAGGATGCAGCATGTTAAGGGAACTTCATAGCTTTATATGTCTGTGTTAGAAAAGAATAAGAGCTGAAAATCAATGATTTGTAAATTTTACATATGAATAAGAGGATATCACAATATATCTTACAAACATTTAAAGATATAAAAAGATAAGGTGGATAACTCTGTGCTAATAATTATTTAAAGTAACTTGATATTAACAATTGTTTTTAAAAACATCATCTATCAAAAATGACACCAGAAATCCTTATCAAATTGGTATACTATCTATTAAAGAAATTAATTTGTAATATTAAGTAAAACCTTCCTACAATAAAATTTCATGTTTAAATAGCTTCACTGGTAAATTCTTCAACAAAATAATTCTATTGAAGGTTTTTGAGGGACTCTAGTGTTTAACCAATTGAGAATACAGAGAATCAAATGCTGCTCATTATTAATAAGTTCAAAATGGGGGTGTGATAGGGACTCCTGCTCTCTCCAAAACGTTATGCAGTAAATTAACCAGCTAGTACTAGTCAGAGAAATTGGGAAACCAGGCTCTGATGAAGTCTTACTAGTCTGTTTTATAAATGAGGGAAGATATCAAAGATATCAATAAAGATTTCCCAACACTTCTTACTGATTCATATGGAAGCCAATTATAAGAGAAATCATGTGAATTATAAAGTCAATAACAAGTAAATAAGTGAGAGAGAGATAAAGAGAGCCCTTTGCCTTTGAATATAGAGATGACCCATTCTGCTCTTAAGATTATCCAGTGGATGACAAGCTCTACATATATCACCCATCAGCTAAAAAAACACAAACAGAAACCTCCTCCTACAGAAAGGAACAACTTGAGATAGGGATAGAAAATATTGAAGAATTGCTTTTAATATTGTCCCTTATTAAGAGGTGAAGCAAACATTCCTCTTTAGAAATGTGAGGATCAAGGAATAAGTATTTTCCTTATCAGTCATTTCACCACTGAAAACTAGGAATGAGATGAGAAAGTTGGTAATAACCAAAGCAAACCACACATTTGCCTACTGTAGAATACATTGCCGAATAATGTATTAAGATTTTTGCAGCTCTCCAGACCACAGCTGAAATCTTGACTCTTCCTCTTACCAGTTGTGAGGCCTTGAGTGAGTCTGTATAGCATCTTTGAAAAGTGGCTAAACAGAGTTTAACAAAATGTAGAGAGTCTGTGTAGAATAGTCTAATATATAATAGGCATACATAAAATCACATCGGAACAGTTTGAATGGGATAGTCACCTATTTTCCATGGCAACTGACATAAAAGCACAGAAAAAATGTCAGTATAACTGCAGACTGAAGATAAATAAATTAGATTGATGAATGGATGGATAGATGGATGGATGGATAGATAGATAGATAGATAGATAGATAGATAGATAGATAGATAGATAAACCAAGAGCAAGCAAGCCAGGGTCAGAGAAAATAAGAATTTAGCTTAAAGATAAAAGAAAAATTGCTCCAGATTGTAAGAAGTTATTTGTGATTGAGTTGTTTCTCATATAGATAATCGTGTGCTAGCTTACGCCACAGTGATTAGCAGCAAGAATTTATTTAATATTTCTACATTTAATATTACTTATTCTTTAAGTTTTATTGGGCACACTGTCTGTGTCAGGCACTAGGCTAAACACACAGTTGATGTAAGAGCTGTCTCTAGTTTGCAACATCTGGATTAGAATACATGGCTAGCCCAAGGATAAAAGCAGAAAATTATATTTTATGACATAGTTGGAGAGAGAAATAAATTACATAAAAGATAGAAAGTCATCTTCTAAGTATGTATATATTCTATTCCTCGGAGACATAGTTGCCTACGGTTGCCCAACATTGCCTATTACTTGCAATTAAGTTTAAATCTTGGCAAATTCATAGAAAGCTTGACTGTAGATATATATCTAAGCTGTGTTCTCCAAATTAATTCTAATCAGCAATAAAACTGGTATTTTGTTCCTCCAAATTAAATAAAATTATTCAAGGGAGTAAATAAATGTGAAGTATATAAAAAATGCCATGCACAAACTAATTATACTATCTAATAAAAAGATCTATAATTTATTGAATACTTATGTGTCAGACCCAGTGCTGAGGGTGTGTGTGTGTGTGTGTTTGTGTGTGTGATTAAGTCCTTCAAAGGAAGGTATCGCTAATCCTGTGTTTCAGACAGAAAACTGCCAAAGATGTTGGAATCTCACTCAAGGCCAACAGCTGACTATGGCATGCTACACTCCAAGGGAATTCTAATCTTGCCTTAGAAGCCTGTTGATGCTCTCAAATCTGGTGGGTTATATGTCATCTTCATAAGCTACAAAGTCTGAAATATATATTTTATGTGAAGTGACTGATTGAGGGAATCATCTCAAGAGGAACCTGTAAGTAAATGAGGCAAACAGGTGTAGAACGGGAGAAGAAGCTACAGAGAGATATGGTTTCAGGTAAAGCATGGGTTCAGCTTGCTCCTGCAGAGATATTTGAGGCTTGAATTGTGTCCCAGAGATGTCCCACTCTGAGGGAAGGCAGACAGGCTGTCACACCACTCTATCAAACAGTCCATGGATTCTGAGCACCCCCTATACAAGAGTACAACCAACGCAAAGACTAGAATGAGGCAATAAAGGGACACGGGATGAAAAATTTAGGGAGGGGTTCACTCTCAGGAGCTGACTGTATACTTACACAATTCTGAGGATGAGTGCCTTCTTAAATTTTGTTCCCTAGGTGACTTGTTGTGTCACCAAGGACTGGATAGACTTCATAGGTATTTACATACAAAATGATTCCTATTGGCTGAGAGCAGTTCTCACAGAAGGATGGCTATGTGAGCCATTAGAAGCCAATATTCCCAACAGTAAGGAGACGCCATATCAGGTCAATAAAGGGGACCTAGTTGGGGGACCCAAATAATCTACTCTGCTACATCTGTGCTGCTCAAAGTGAGCCACTATTTTTTTTTTTTTTGACTCTGTGTCTCACTCTATTTATCAGGCTGGAATGCAGTGGCACAATCACATCACACTGCACCCTCCACTTCCCTGGGCTCAGGTGATCCTCCTACCTCAGTCCCCCAAGTAGCTAGGACTATAGGTGCAATCATCATGCCCAGCTAATTTTTGTATTTTTTTGTAGAGACAAGTTGCCCAGACTTGTATGTAACTCCTAGGCTCAATCTGCCACCTAGGCCCCCCGAAGTGCTGGGATTAAAGGCATGAGCCATCCTGCCTAAACTCAGAACCACTTTTATTTTACATGAAGTCTAATCCATCCAGGCATATATTCTACAGTTTTCTAGCTGGTCACATTTCTGGAGAAATGTATGAGCAGAGGGTCAGAGGAATGAATTTCAGCCCCAGTTACTGCAGTTGGTCCTAAGGTTGGAACTAAATAGTACTCATCATCTTTGACCACACAGAAATCCCCCATCACCTCTGCCATTAGCTTGACTGAATAGGAGACCCAGACCCTCAGCCCTGAGAGATCTGCACACTTGTTTATTATGCCCATATCAGACCATGGTTGCTTTATATGGCAATTTAAAGTTAAAAGTTGGCAGGATAGTGCCCTGAATATGTCAAATATATTCTTCCCCAGAAGCCTTCAGTGTCTATTACCCTCTCTAGTTGGGTGATTCTGTTCTGTGTCTGCTGATCTATTGGCATGAGAAGCTGAAAGTGACCAGCCAACAGCCATAATTTTAAGTTTAGTGAGATTCATAATGGGTCTCCTGCTGGAAGCATCTCCCCTCTAAGAATCAGTAATTCCTGACCTGCAGAGTTTGAAGCTGTAAACATTGGAAACGAAAATCCGCCAAACAGGTCTGGATAGTCATAGAGAATAAGACACTTACTTTCCTACTTCCATTTCTCAACCCAAATATTCTACCTATAGAAGACATGCCCATGAAATGGCTGTTGGTTTGAGGTATACATTGCATGCTGAGGGATGGTGCCTCATCCTTGCAGGGTGCCCTTTCCCAGCTGGCATCACAGCTGTACCTTCAAGGAGCTATTCCACTGTCCTATCAGGGCAATAGCTTCAGGAAGGTCTGGCATGTAGGAGGTCCACTGGATCTGAATTAATGGTCATTTGCTCTCTGATATACCTTCATTGCTATAAAGTAAGTGCCTTGGTTCAAGGAGGAGTTACACAGAATCCTATGTTGGAAGTGATGTTGACAGAGCACTGTTACTGGAAAAGGCAAACCATCCCTGAAAAATGTTTATTTTCATTAGCCCTTTGTCAGATGGATAGATTGCAATTTTTCTCCCATTCTGTAGGTTGTCTGTTCACTCTGATGATAGTTTCATTTGCTGTGCAGAAGCTCTTTAGTTTAATTAGATCCCATTTGTCAATTTTTGCTTTTGGCAATTTCGTCATAAAGACTTTGCCCAGTCCTGTGTCCTGAACTGTATTTCCTAGAGTTACTTCTAGGGTTTTTATAGTTTTGAGTTTTACATGTAGGTCTTTCATCCATCTTGGTTAATTTTTGTATAAGGAAAAGATCCAGTTTCAATTTTCTACATATGGCTAGCCGGTTCTCCCAGCATCATTAAATAGGGAATCGTTTCCCCATTGCCTGTTTTTGTCGGGTTTGCTGAAGATCAGATCATTGTAGATGTGAGGTTTATTTCTGATTTCTCTATTCTGTTCCATTGGTCTATATGCCTGTTTTTGTAACCCCAGTAACATGCTGTTTTAGTTACTGTGACCTTGCAGTATAGTTTGAAATTGAGCAGTGATGCCTCCAGCTTTGTTCTTTTTGCTTAGGCTTGTGTTGGCTATGCAAACCCATTTTTGTTTCCATATGAATTTTTAAATAGTTTTTTTCTAATTCTGTGAAGAATATCATTGGTAGTTTAATGGGAATAGAATTGAATCTTTAAATTGCTTTGGGCAGTAGCCATTTTCACAATATTGATTCTACCCATGAGCATAAAATGTTTTTCCATATGCTTGTGTCCTCTTTGATTTCTTTGAGCAGTGGTTTGTAGTTCTCCTTGTAGAGGTCCTTCACTTTCCTTTTTAACTGTATTCCTAGGTATCTTATTCTTTTTGTGGCAATTGTGAATGAGAGTTCATTCATGATTTGGGTTTCTGCTTCGCTGTTGTTGGTGTGTAGGAATTCTCGTGATTTCTGCACACAGACTCTATCATAAGCTGAAAAAAGTTTACAAGAAAAATACTAACAACTCCATTAAAAATGGGCAAAGGATATGAACAGACACTTCTCAAAAAAAGACATACATGAAGCCAACAAATATATGCAAAATAGCGCAACATCACTGATCATTAGAGAAAACCATGATGCAATACCATCTCATGCCAGTCAGAATGGCAATTATTAAAAAGTTAAGAAACAAATTCTGGTGAGGTTGCAGAGAAATAGGAACAAACGCTTTTAAACTGTCAGTGGGAATGTAAATTAGTTCAACCATTATGGAAGACAGTTTGGTGATTCCTCAAAGATTTAGAACCAGAAATACCATTTGATACAGCAATCCCATTACTGGGTGTATACCCAAAGGTATATAAATCATTCTATTATAAAGATACATGCATGCATATATTCACTGAAGCACTATTCATGATAGTAAAGACATGGAATCAACCCAAGTGCCCATCAGTGATAGGCTGGCTAAAGTAAAAGTGTGATATTTATACACCATGGAATACTATGAAGTCCTAAAAAGGAAGATCATACCCTTTGCAGGAACAGGGATGAAGCTGGAAGCCATTATTCTCAGCAAGCTAATGCAAGAACAGAAAACCAAACACCACATGCTCTCACTTATAAGTGTGAGCTGAACAATGAGAACACATGGACACGGGGAGGGGAACAACATTTACTGGGGCCTGTTGGGGAAGATTGGGAGGGGAGAGCATTAGGGGAAAGAGCTAATACATGTTGGCTTAATACCTAGGTGATGGGTTGATAGGTCCAGCAAACCACCATGGAACACATTTATCTATGTAACAAACTTTCACATCCTGTACAGGTACCCTAGAATTTAAAAGTAATTATTAAAAATTGAAAAAAAAAGTTTAAGCAAAATAAAGTGCTCCTGGGCAAAACAACCAAACCAAAAAATATATATATATATTTTTTCTTTCAAATGTAGGTGAACTGTTACCTTTTCCAGAATGGTATGGGTCTAACGTAATCTACTGCATTTCAAGTGAATGACAATTGTCCTCCAGGGAAGGTACAATATGGAAGGTTTAGTGTTATTCTCTGTTACTTAAAAGTTGGCATTCAGCAATGGCACCAGCTAGAGTAGCCTTGGTAAGAGGAAGTCCAGGCTATCACCCTGCATAGTCTCCATCTCTGCCACTGTGGCTTTTCATTTTATTAGTCCATTGTGCATTCAAGGGTTAGCTGGGGACAGACTGGCTAATATCCACTGGCCAAGTTATCCTATATACTTGATATTTTAGAAAACTCTTGCAATCGATGTTCTTTGGTGAGCATTAATATGCAATACTAAGATTCCCATATTTTGAATCTGTTCCCATAGGTCCATCTGCATGACTCTCCTCAAGACCTCATCACAGATATTCCAGTCTTGCTCCTTTCAGGTTCCTAACCAACCCATAAAGAAATTCATCACTGCACCTGAGTCTGTGTAACTCAGGACATGTCTTTATAGATGGCCAAGAAAACCAGTTAAAACTCTCACTCTTCTCACTGGAAGAATGTCTATCTACCACTATTTTAGAGGGCCAAACTCATTAGTTGGGCTGTAGTGTAGCTACACTGTATTTTTGGCTTCCACCAACACATCTGAGCTGACTGCTGCATAAACCAAGAATGTTTTTTTTTTGTTTGTTTCCTCCTACATTAGCTGATTGTAAAAAATTCCCCATGAGGCTATCAGTGTGAACTGAGGGTAGATTATCAGTGCAGCAATGGTGAGTGATATGAGAGTCATGGTCACCTATTCATGCAGCATACTTGTGTTCTCTGAACTTGCTCAGACTTAACTCCAGAAGTACCAATGCCATCTTGAAACAGATTGCTGTGGAGTCCACTAAGCCTTACTGCTTGGTGGGTCTAACAGCATGTAGTTCCCAATAAGCAATGCTGACTGCACACTTACTTGATGCCCAGTGGTCACAAAACCAGTTTCTACCAGGGCCCAGCATCACGCCAGTAGCTATTTTTTGAATCATGTTTCGTTCTTTTTTGCAGATGGCATGGCCTTGCTCCAGAACCTTAGGGATCTGTGCTGTACTCTCCTACTGGGGCTTGCCAGAGACACCACATGGCGACTTTGCTCACTACAAATACCTCTAGTAACATGGGATCAGCTGAACCATATGGCTCAAGTGGAAAAGCAGCAGTCTGGACCTGCTGCAGAAGCTTTTCTTGCTCTGAGCCTCATTCAAAATAAGTAGCTTTCTCAGTCACCTAATAAATTGGTAAAAGCAGTATTCATGGAATATGCTGCTTTCAAAACCCAAAGCATACCAGTTATCAGCTCATACTACTTTCCAGCTTCAAAAGGTGAGATCTCTTTAAAAGCTTCAAAGGAGGCCCCTGAAACTCACACTTTGCTTCCAGTTGGCTATTACTAGATCTGAACTTGTAATTTTCTCTCTTCCACATGTCAGCGGTGCTTTGCACCACCACCCAAGTTCACAGTCCCTATGATTATTATTCCAATAATATTTCAGTGAGATTATATAAACATATGTATCCCCTTCCACCTGTAGTCAGTTCCAGTTAATCACAGGTGAAAGAATAAACCATTTCACTGCTACAGCATCATGGCAGGGACCATCAATACTCCACCTACCATCAGTGCTGGGATCCTCATTGCCACTCAGCCAGTAAATGATAGAACTCCAGAATCCCATTTTTTAAAATCTTTTTTTAATTATACTTTATATCCTAGGGTACGTGTGCAGATCGTACAGGTTTGTTACATAGGTATACATGTGCCATGGTGGTCTGCTGCATCCATCCTCCCATCATCTACATTAGATATTTCTTCTAATGTTATCCCTCCCCAATACCCCTACCCCCTGCTATCCCTCTCCTAGCCCCCCTATCCCCAATCTACCCCAGTGTGTGATGTTCCCCTACCTGTGTCCATGTGTTCTCATTGTTGAACACCCACTTATGAGTGAGAACATGCAGTGTTTGATTTTTTGTTCTTGTGTCAGTTTGTTGAGAATGATGGTTTCCAGCTTCAACCAAGTCCCTACAAAGGACATGAACTCATCCTTCTTTATGACTGTATAGTATTCCATGGTGTATATATGCCACATTTTCTTTATCCAGTCTATCATTGATGAGCATTTGGGTTGGTACCAAGTCTTTGTTATTATAAATAGTGCCACAATAAACATACATGTGCATGTGTCTTTATAATGGAATGTTTTATAATCCTTTGGGTATATACTTAGTAATGGGATTGCTGGGTCAAATGGTATTTCTATTTCTACATTCTTGAGGAATTGCCACACTGTCTTCCACAATAGCTGAACTAATTTACAGAATCCCAATTTTTAGTTGCCTTTTTAGGGTCATTCCTTGTTTTATGTCAGATTCCCTAGATGCAGCAGCTGAGGTGGGATTTTTGTGCAAGTGACTTATTGAGAGAATATTCTCAAAAGGACATTGTAAGAAAGAAATGAAAGCAGAATTGAGCAGGGGAAGAAGCTAAGCAAAGACATGACTACTGAGATCTCAAATTAGATTGATTTCTTGGGGGCATTCTAGAACATGTATAACCTCAGAAAATTGTCTTATTTAGAGGCCAGATGACCGGGTTTTGAACCCCCATATTTGTTAACATTGGCTGTGGACCATATCCAGGAGGTAGGCTTAATCTCCCAGACACTCATAGGTAAAAACACTCAGGTCAACTAAGAAAAGTCCTTAGAAAATGGATAAAGGTATGAATCTTTATTGGCCAGTATTTTCAACAACTGGAGGGATGGGTGCACAGTCTAGTAAAAGATATCTGGATAGGCTACCAAAAGTATCTAGAGCCAGAAATATGAGTTCTCAGGGAACCATCATTCTACTCTACCCAACGCATAAGTGAAGAAATTAACTGCCTTGACAGTTACCTGGCGAGGCTGCCATATATCACCTTCACCATAATTCCCAAACACCTCCTCTACCTGCTTGTTGGATATTTCCCTAGTATTGATCATCTTCAGCACCTGCCATAATCAGAGAGCAGATCTTATTGGCCAGAATGAACCACAAGTATAAGTCATGGGAGGTAAACAAATAAGCAATTTTATTTTGTAGCCCTCTTACAGTTAAATGTGCTCAGAGAGAAAAAAAAAGCTTTTATATTGTTTCTAAGGGTAAACTCAGGTAAACACTGTGATATTTCTCACCCTTCTTAGGCAGAGTAGAAATTAAAATATCCAACCCAATAGTCAAAATTACAAATTTATTTGAAAGTTGAAGACTCTCCTCTTCTGGGGCAGAGTGTCTCTTTCAAGGTTGGTGCTGAGGAGCAAGGAGAGGTGAGAAGACAAGGCAAGAAAGTTCTTATTTGGCAGGGACTTTTGTGGTTTCCTCTGTATTCACAGGGCTGAGTCTTTATAAGACCCAACTCTTGTATTCACTTTGCCAGTGTTTTATTGAAGATTTTTGCATCGATTGTTCATCATGGATATTGGCCTAATGTTCTCTTTTTTGGTTGTGTCTCTGCCAGGATTTGGTATCAGGATGATATTGGTCTCATAAAATGAGTTAGGGAGGATTCCCTCTTTTTGTATTGTTTGGAATAGTTTCAGAAGGAATGGTATCAGCTCCTCTTTGTATGCCTGGTAGAATTCAGCTGTGAATCTGTCTGGACCTAGACTTTTTTTGGTTAGTGGGCTATTAATTGCTTCCTCAACTTCAGACCTTGTTATTGGTCTATTCAGGAATTTAACTTCTTCCTGGTTTAGTCTTGGGAGGGTGTAACTATCCAGGAATTTATCCATTTCTTCCAGTTTACTGGTTTATGTGCATAGAGTTGTTTGTAGTACTCTCTCATGGTAGTTTGTATTTCCGTGGAATCAATGGTGATATCCCCTTTATTGTTTTTTATTGCATCTCTTTGATTCTTCTCTCTCCTTTTTTTTATTAGTCTGGCTAGTGGTGTGTCTATTTTGTTGATCTTTTCAAAATACTAGCTCCTGAATTTATTGATTTTTTGAAAGGTTTTTGTGTATATCTCCTTCAGTTTGGCTATGATCTTAGTTATTTCTTATCTTCGGCTAGCTTTTACATTTTTTTGATCTTGTTCCTCTAGCTCTTTCAATTTTGATGATAGGATGTTGATTTTAGATATTTCCTTACACCTTACACTAAAATTAACTCCAGATGGATTAAAGATCTAAACATAAGACCTAACACCATAAAAACCCTAGAAGAAAACCTAGGCAATAGCATTCAGGACATAGGCACAGGCAGGGACTTCATGACAGAAACACCAAAACCAATGGCAACAAAAGCCAAAATAGACAAATGGGATCTAATTAAACTTAAGAGCTTCTGCACAGCAAAAGAAACAATCATTAGAGTGAACTGGCAGCCAACAGAATGGAAAAAAAATTGGCAATCTACCCATCTGACAAAGGACTAATACCCAGAATCTACAGAGAACTAAAGCAGATTTACAAAAAAAA
>NW_016107373.1:5047403-5055894 GCF_001604975.1 Cebus imitator | reverse complement strand
AAGTATATGAACAGACACTTTTCAAAAGAAGACATTTATGAGGCCAACAAACATATGAAAAATACTCTCATTATCACTAGTCATTAGAGAAATGCAAATCAAAATCACATTGAGATACTATCTCGTGTTAGTTAGAATGGTGATCGTTAAAAATATGGAGACAGCAGATGCTAGAGAGGATGTGGAGAAATAGGAACACTTTCACACTGTTGGTGGGAGTGTAAATTAGTTCAACCATTGTGGAAGACAGTATGGTCATTCCTCAAGGATCTAGAAATAGAAATTTCATTTGACCCAGCAATCCCATTACTGGGTATATACCCAAAGGATTACAAATTGTTCTATTTTAAAGACACATGTACACGTATGTTCATTATGGCACTGTTTGCAATAGCAAAGACCTGGAACCAACCCAAATGCCCATCAATGATAGACTAGACAAAGAAATGTGGTACATATACACCATGGAATACTATGTAGCCATAAAAAAGGATGAGTTCATGTCCTTTGTAGGGACATGGATTAAACTGGAAACCATCATTCTCACCAAACTAACACAAGAACAGAAAACCAAATACTGCATGTTCTCACTCATAGGTAGGTGTTGAACAATGAAAACACATGGACACAGGTAGGGGAACATCACACACTGGGGTCTGTTGGGGAGGGCTAGGGGAGGGACAGCAGGGGTGGGAGGTTGGGGAGGGAAAACATTGGAAGAAATGCCTGATGTAGGTGATGGGGGGATGGAGGCAGCAAACCGCCATGGCATGTGTGTACCTATGCAACAATCCTGCAAGACCTGCACATGTACCCCAGAATTTAAAGTATAATAATAAAAAAAATACCTGGCTCTTTATCTGAGAGGGACTTTCATGGGTTTTGCAAAAACATGCCACTCACCACTGACACTTTCCTATCTGCAACTTTCTTTTATTCAGGTTTATTGGTGTATAATTGGCAAATAAAAATTGTGTAGATTTAAGGTATACAACTTAATGTTTTGACATATGTGTACATTGTGAAATGTTTATCACAATCAAGCTATTTAACATAGCCATCACCTCACATCATTACCTTTGATTTCTTCTTTTATGGTGAGAACACTTAAGGTCTATCCTCTTAGCAAATTTCAAGTAAACAAAGTGATATTTTTAACTGTAGTCATCATACTGTTTATTACATCTCCAGAATTTACTCATCTTGCATAACTTACACTTTGTATCCTTTGACCAAAATCTCCCCATTTTCCCTACTTCCCCACCCTGGCAACCACCATTATAATATACCATTCTTTAATCAGTTGGTCTGATGACAGACATTTAGGTTATTTTCATATTTTGGCTATTATGAATAATTCTGCAGTGAACATGGGAGTGCAGATGTATCTTTGAAATACTGACTTCAATTCCTTTGGGTATATACCCAGAATGGGATTGCTGGATTATATGTTACTTGTATTGTAATTTGCAAAGGACCCTTGAAAGAGTTTCCCATAATAGCTGTACCAATTTACACTTCCACCAACACTGTTCAAGCGCTCTCTTTTCTCCACATCTTCCCCAGTATTTATCTTTAATCTCTGTTATAGTAACCACTGTGGCAGGTGTAAGGTGATATCTCATTGGGGCCTTTTAAAAATAATATTAAGTGAGCAAAGGACATGAACAGACAATTTTCAAAAGAAGATATACATGCTGCCAACAAACATATGAAAAAAGGATCAACATCACTAATCATTGGAGAAATGCAAATCAAAACCACAATGAGATACCATCTCACACGAGTCAGGATGTCTATTTTTAAGAAGTCAAAAAATAACAGATACTGACAAGGTTGTGGAGTAAAGAGGATGCTTATACACTGTTGGTGGGAGTGAAAAGTAGTTCAATCATTGTGGAAAGCAGTGTGGCAATTCCTCAAAGAGCTAGAAACAGAACTATCATTTGACCCAGCAATCCCATTACTTGGTATATACCCTAAGGAATACAAATCGTTCTACCATCAATGTCCATTGCAGCACCATTCACAATAGCAAAGACATGGAGTCAAACTAAATACCCAGCAGTGACAGATTGGATAAAGAAAATATGGTACATAGGCACCAGGGAATACTATGTAGCCATAAAAATGAATGGGATCATGTGCTTTGCAGGAATATGCATGGAGCTAGAGGCCACTATCCCTAGCAAACTCATGCAGAAACAGAAAACCAGATATCACATATTCTCACTTTGTAAGTGGGAGCTAAAAGATGAGAACTCATGGACACAAAGAAAAGAACAACAGACACTGGGGCCTGCTTGAGGGTAGAGGGTAGGGGCAGGAGGGGATTAGAAAAAATAACTATTGAGTACTAAGCTTACTACGTGAGTGATGAAATAATCTGTACAACGAACCCTGTAACATGAGTTTAGCCATGTAACAAGCCTGTAGATGTACCCCTGAACAAAAAATAAATGTTAAAATAAATAGAAATACCAAAATAAATAAAATTAATGTTATTTTAATGGATATATCATGATTGCATATATTTATAGGGAACCTTGCAATATATTGTTAGATGTATACAATGTGATTAAATCAAGCTAATTAATATATTCATTCCCTCTCTCAACTTCAAATGTACCATCATTGTGGTTTTGATTTGCATTTCCCTGATGATTAGCGCTACTGAACATTATTATTACATATATCTCTTAGCTGAATATTTATCTTCTTTTGAGAAATATTTATTTAGGTCCTTAGCTCATTTTTAATCCTGTTATTTGATTTTTTTTTCTACTAACTTGTTTGAGTTACTTATATATTTGCGATATTAATGTCTTATGAGATATATGGCTTGCAAATATTTTCTCCCAATCCATTAGTCGCCTTTTCTCTCGGTTGATTGTTCCCTTTACTGCACAGAAGAATTTTCGTTTGATGTAATGTAACTCTACTTGTCTATTTTCTGTTGTTGTTGCCTATGCTTTTGGTGTTACATTAAAAAAAAAAAAAAATCATGAGGCCATGGTCAGGTCCACAGTCATGACTGCAGGTGGCAGCCTTGTTACCAGGGTTGCAGATTGGTGTGTCTCCCACCAGCTCTCTGTCAGAGAGGACTGCCTCTAGAACTACAGTGGGGAGAAGCTAGAGCCAAGTCAGAGCTGTTTTAGGATCTATGGTTGAGTCCACAGGCCTGTGGTCAGTAAATTTATTACATGGAATGCTGATGGGTATGGTTCTGGCCAAGTCCTTGAGCGGACAGGATTCTCCCTGGACCATGACAGAACAGGTTTGAAGCAGGTCACAGGGGTGCTTCAGAGTCTACAGTTGGGTCCAAGGTCAGTGGCCTACCACTGAGGTATAGATAGTGTGTCAGCAGCCAAATCCCTGAGTGAGCAAGCCTGCCCTAGACCATGGCAGAGCAAGGCTTGAGAAGATCACAGGGCTACTTCTGAATCTGTAGTCAGGTCTGAGGTGAGCATGCCTGTTACTGGGGGTACAGAAGGGAGTGGCTCCTCCTGGGTCTCTTGTCAAATGGGGCTGGGGTCAGGGCCATGGCCAAGTGAGGTTGCAGCTGAGTCTACAGGAAGATGGGGCTTCTCCAGGCCATAGCCAGGACTATGATCAGTGAACATGCCTTATGGATCTGTCTTCTAAATGTGCCCCTCCTCAGTCATGGGCTCTAATAGGATTTTGCAATCTCTTAACTGGGTCCCCAACACTGGCACCAAAACACATTTATCAGCAGATGGCTGCCAAATCATTATTTGTGGGGGAAAAAGGTGTCATGAGCTGGGGACCTTGTATTCTGTGATCTTGCTGATGTCCTTGTCTGCAGCTTTCTTAATCTTGACAAATAAATCTTAATTCAGCTGTTCACTTCTCCCTTGTTAGTTCCTATGAATCTGGTGATATTATCAATTTCTATTAGCTGAAGAATGTTCACATGTCTGTGTTGTCTCAATATGTATTGAATTCTAGTTCTCTCTTCTGCCTCTGGCCCATGGGAAATATTCATTTTTTCCCCTAAAGCCTGGAAAGATGAGAATTTTTTCCATATTGCAGTAACACACCTTTGCTCCACTCCAAAGCAACTGGTTGGTCAGGCTCTGGCTCTTTAGATTTGTCCAGTATTTTTTAGAAACAGGCCACCATGTCCTCCAAGTCAAAGAGGACAGTTGTTAAACCCAGACTATTGAAACTAGTTATTAAATTTGAGTTATATAGAAGGGACCCAGCCTCCCCACCACCATCTCCTTTGAAGTGCATGGTGGGATTTGTTGCACACCAAAAGCTTATTCCAGAATTCCACATTACAAAGCTTTCTCCATCTTTACTCTTTCTGCCTTGTTTTCTAATCTCTATTGTGGATAAGCAGTCCAAGTGTTTTATAATCAATTTTTTGGCTACCTCTCTAAAATATGCATCTGCATTTGGTACCTCCATTTGAATGAGATACCCATAAGGCTTTCACTTTAATATCTTATTACATTCAGTTTTTAGTTTCTGGTATGACCTCTTCAGCTCTCTCTCTCTCAAACTTAAGATTATAAAAGTGTTTTTCCCAATTCTCTATGGTACTTTTCCATTTTATCCTTTCACTTCTCTTAATCCCAACCCAAAATAAATTTATTAAATGGCCAGCTATGTTCAGAAGATAATGTATTTTCCTGCATTGAAAGCCAGATTGATCTAGGATCAATTCCCACCTTGGTCATTTATTGGTTGTGTGATCTTGAGTATGTTACTTAGCCTTTCTTAGCCTCATCCATAAAATACTTGCCTTGGAGAGTTATTGAGATGATTAAATAACATAACAGTTATATAGTGCCAGGTAACAAAGAAGAAGCTCCCATAAATTTCAGTCTCTTATCTCTACCCAAAATTTTCCTGCAGGTTATTAACTAAAAGTATCATAACACAGGCTCTATTCAAATCCCAGCATCCTTTTTCTTGCCATCACTCACACAGTAATTGAAAATCAATATCCTTATTCCAAAAAGAGAGTAGTGTCCCCAGGATTTAGAACTATATGCAAAACACTCAATCCTACGTGAATGAAGGATTGAAGATTACTAGAGCAGAAGGAGCAACATAATTTGAAGAGCCTAGTGTTAATGGAAAATGTGAGATCCTTTGTTCAAATATTGTTAAGAATTACAAGATGTCAACAACAGAGTACTAAACTAAGCACAGGGTCCTTGTGAAGCTGGCCCTGCACAGAGGTCTGAACTCTATGATTGCTGGCTCCCTATTTCTGTTCTCTGCTGTACTAGCAAAGTTAAATATACAAATGAAATAAACTCATTCCAGCTACAGCTTAATCAAAGCTGATTGGGCAAAAACACTAACTAGCAAGACAATGACCCTCCCCTACCTTCTTTGGCAGAAGAAGAGTTATGTGCCCTATTCAGCTGATAGTGTCAGAGGCAAATTCTTTGCAGACCTTTCTATTGTTTAAATGTCTCTGTAAAATTCTAGGCAGCTTAGTCTTGGAGCAAGTTGAGGTCTCTTAGTCCTGGAGCAACTTGAGGAAGGAAGGAAGGAAGAAAGGAAGGAAGGAAGGAAGGAAGGAAGGAAGGAAGGAAGGAAGGAACGAAGGAAGGAAGGAACGAAGGAGGGAGGGAGGAAGGGGAGAGGAGAGAGGAGAGAGGAGGGGCGGAGAGAGAGGAGGGAAAAGAGAGAATAAGAAGAAGCAGGCAGCTATAAGTCTTGCCAAAAGCCAGTCCCCTAAAAAAGTCATGAGAAGTCTTTGACTTCATCAGCTAGGTGTCAAAACCTTACACTCCTGGATCCTTTCACCTTGGTTCCTGCCTACGGATCATGTAGCATCACTTAATGATAGTTCATATCTTTTTCTCTCAGATTAAGGCAAAAAACTATGACAAACGCCAAGGCCCTATGCTCTCAATTTGGACTTCGATCTGAGCACTTTTATTAAAAGTGTGTTCTAAAATATATTGGAGACTACAATCCTGCAAAAAGAAAATGGATATCAGAGTTTTTATTTCCAAACTAGATGGGATCTTTGAAATCCCCTAGTATATGGTTTCCATCTTTTGGAGGTCCTGAGCCATAAACACATTACCTTGCAGCCCCCAAAAGCTTTATGGAGTGTACAGAATCCCTTGAGCCAGACATCTCACAACACAAGAATTACACGCTTAGAATCCCTCTATAGTATAACCTCCCTACGTTTTCTCATTAGTAAAATAAAGATAATAATGGTACCTATTTTACAGGATCATTATGACAATTGAATGAGATGGCCTAATACAAGTGCTTAAAATGCACCTGGCACATAGTTAAGTACTAAATAAATAATAGATAGGCTAGTACATTGCAACTCTAATTGTGGTCCTCAGACCAGCAGCCTTGGCAACTGTTAGAGCTTTTTCAAGTTGTAGAATCACAGACCCCACCCCAGCACTCCTGCATCAGAATCTGCATGTTCACAAGCTCTTCTGGCAATTCATATCCAAGTACAAGTTTGAGAATAGCTGTTCTAGTGGTAATGATAATTGTCTTGTGGCAGAATATAATATTGTTGGTATTATTACTACAGATTTTTTATATTGCAGACATTTTTTTACTCTGCTGATATAACTATCATTCTGTCCTCTTGGAAAACCTCAATTTTGCCTAGGAATCCAGCTTTCATGTGCTTAAAGAAAGGCAGCCCCACCTTTAGTTCCAGGCGTGAGTCAAATGTGTACAAAGCCTCACATAGGAGCCTTATCTCCTTTGCAGTGACCAGCTGGCAAAAGCCCGTGACTCAATTCTGAATGGGAAATGCAAAGAAGCTGAAATACTGAAAATATTTGAAATCAAGTATTCCTCATTTTTACCAAGACACATTTGGGATAAATTAGTTCCTCTTCTGCCACTGAATATTGTTAGAGATTCATATGGTTTCAGCATCTGCAGCAGCCTTCTAAGCAGCATGTAGAGAAACAGACTGCAGAGAACATACTGATGATATTTTTGAGGAGAGATTTGGAGAGCAAGGGGAAGACTTCTGACATAGGTGAGCTGCTGAATGAATCATGTAACAAAGCAGGCTTTCCTCATCTTATCTCAGATGTTGGAGTTACACTGTGTGGTGAGTGATGTGTGCACTGCTTGACCTCCCTTCAGGATTCATTCCTCCTTGCCAAGAGTGTGCATCCTCTCCAGGGACAACCTCAATGCAACAACCAGCAGGTGCAGACATATCAAGGCCCAGCCCTGCTGCCCACTTTCAGCATCACTCCAAAGAGCTCTCCCAGCACTAAAGCTTCTGTGGAATTGGCTTAGACCTTCTTGAGAATGGACCACAATTCAACTCTGTCCAATCCTGCTTCCTTCATGTTCTCCAAGGACTTTAATAAACTTCCTACAGATAAGCCTCCAAATCAGAGTTTGTTCTGGAAATACTGGTCTGTGTCTGTTTGCAACTCATGAACTATATAGGAAACAAGACACCTGAGTTCAGGGCCATCAGGTGAATTCCTAAGCAAATGGGTGGAGGATCACATTGAAGGAGAAGGCAAGCAAATGTAAGCCCGTTAGAGGACTCAGGTCCAGCAGACAAGGAAGGACTAGATGCAAGGAGCACCTCTGAAGGGTAAGATTTCAGTCCTGAGAGAAATAAAGGGGCAAGTAATAGCCTTAGGCACAAATGATCTAGATTCCTAGGTAAACCCAGTGATTCACATATAGGAGAACAAGGAATGCAGGAAGCTAATTGATAGAAACAAAAAACAAGGCAGAAGAGAGTAAGCAAAAGGTCAAAGAAGCTGAGCCCTTGATCTCTGTCTGGATCTAGAAATGCTTAAATGCATTCTCCTAAAGGGATTCCATGGAGTTTAGGCATGGCCTACAGAGGAGAGCTCAATAATAAGAACTATGGAAATTTACGAACAAGGAGATGAGCTCACCACAAAACCTGAGAGTTGAAGAATAAATGACAGCAACTGGGTTTAAACCTCAACAGGACCTAACATTTGTGAAGGCAGTTGTCTCTAAGATGTAAATTTATGTGGTTCTTCTACGTACATAACCCCCGATTCAAATGAGATCTCACCAGATGGTTTTTCATAACACTACTCTTTCCTCTGTTTAGATCTAAAGTTATCATTGTTTTGCTATTGGTGTGAAGTATTCTTTTTCTGTAATTCCTTTTTTATGGTTCTTTGATGTCCTGACACAACTTAATAAATGCCTAATACTTTATTAACTTAATAATACAAAATAAATATAAACATCATTGTGGTTAATAGAATCTTAGGAAATAGTAGTGATGGCATACTGCTCAAATCACCTTCTAAATGAACATTCTAAACAAATCATGATTTAAAAATAAAAAGAATTTTTCCCACACCGTGCCCCTGTGATCATCATCTTAATTTGGAGATGTGTGTATTGGGAGGTTTCCTCCCAGATTTTCTTTGTGGGCAGTTCTCTGCATCCTGTGCCATTCATATATGCATCTCGGTGCTTAAAAACTTCCCCAATGGGAGGC
>NW_016107373.1:5038074-5047101 GCF_001604975.1 Cebus imitator | reverse complement strand
AAAAAAAAAAAGAACAAAGAAAAGCAGACAACTAAAATCAACCAGGGAAAAGTAGTCTGTGATGAAAGGTACTAAAGTATTCCATCAGTGACTTTTTAACAAATAAATATAGATATTTGAAGAATATAAGACAGGAATGTTAAACTTTGAATCCACAGGCCACTGCTGAGTCTAAATAGCTTGCAATTCCAGTTGAAGTCATCAGTTATATATGATCACTCTTTCAGATAGAGAACTAAAGGCAGAGACATTATTTCCAGAAAGTTGTTGTCTTTCTAGGTTACTCAAAGAGAGTGTAAGCCTTCGATAACAATGGGTTTCTCTCTTGGCTCTCTCCAAATTGCCCATTAGTGCAAATTTTATCGTATTAATTTATTGTCTTTTTATGAGGCCCAGGTTTTGCTGTGAGTTTTGGATAAGGAATGAGAACTTTCAGAAGTAAAGCAGAACAGCTACTTTGAATTTCTAAAATTTGGAGGATACTTATTCCTCAATCCTCTAGTTTCTGTGATAATAATTTTTTTTTTTTTTTGAGACAGGGTCTTACTCTGTTGCCAGGCTGGAGTGCAGTGGTGCAATCTCGGCTTACTGCATCCTCCGCCTCCTGGGTTCAAGTAATTCTCCTGCCTTGGCCTCCCAAGCAGTTGGGACCACAGTTGTGTGCCACCACACCAAGATAATTTTTGTATTTTTTAGTAGAGACAAGGTTTCACCCTGTTGGCCAGGATGGTCTCAATCTCTTGACCTTGTGATCCATTTGCCCTGGCCTCCCAAAGTTCCAGAATTACAGGCGTGAGGCACTGCGCCCAGCCCAATAATTTTTTTTAAATAATGCTCTTGACTTCCATCCCATTCCCTTCCTTACAGTGAAATATCCATGGTGAGATTTTTTTTTATTATACTTTAAGTTCTGAGATGCATGCTCAGAAAGTGCAGGTTTGTACATAGGTACACACGTGCCATGGTGGTTTGCTGCACCCATCAACCTATCATCCGCATTAGGCATTTCTCCTAATGCTATCTCTCCCCTAACCCCTCACCCCCTGACAGGCCCCAGTGTGTGATGTTTTCCTCCCTGTGTCCATATGTTCTCATTGTTCGACTCCCACTTGTGAGTGAGAACATATGGTGTGTGGTTGTCTGTGTGTTCGTTTGCTGAGGAGAGATTCAGTATTAGGCAGGTCAGCGCCACCTCCCACCTGAACCTCACTCCTCAGTATCAGCTTTGTCAATGATAAAGTTGATAGGTCATCTTTATTTGCCTATTATATTGTCTTATATTTCAGTTACCTCAAAATACAGATGGGAAATAAAATTACTATTTATTCATATTTATTCAACCCCGTCAAACTCTACCATTAAAGGTAGGATATTGGCCCAGGTAGGTAGGGAGGTGAGGGAAAATGCTAACCAGCTTGAAACTATAGCCAAGGAGTGGCACCTAAACAGAGTTCATGTGGGATATTTTTTAAAGCAATCTCTAGATTGCAAGCCAGAAAACCAAAACCTGAGTTCTAATCTCAAGATTGCCTTTGTCAGTTTTGCCTCTGAATAAAATAAGTGAGAACAGATGAGGTAAAATGTATTCCAGTCTCTGAACTAGACGATGCCCTATGTTTGTACAACTTTAATATTTTATGGTCCCAAGACTAGCTGTCTAATTTTGATAATTACTGTATTCTCCTTTCCTCTCTTGAGTAATACTTCTCAAAATCTTTGTGGACAAGTTGTGCCACCCTTACCTATAGCTGAGAAACCTCTAGCCTTGGGTGGTGACTTCTGTCCTTTCCCTTACCCTTTCTACATTTCCTCTAATGCTGATGAAACCTCTCAGTCTAAGGTGTGAGTGGGAATGCAGCTATCCATACTGGGGTTGGTCCAGGGCTTTCCTATTATTGAAAAGCTGTCATACTATGACAGTTGTTTTTTCGTTTTTGTTTTTGTTGTTGTTGTTGTTGTTTTGAGATGGAGTTTAACTCTTGTTGCCTAGGGTAGAGTGCAATAGCGCGATCTTAGCTCACTGCAACCTCCGCCTCCTGGGTTCAAGTGATTGTCCTACCTCAGCCTCCTGAGTAGCTAAGACTACAGGCATGCACCACTATGCCCAGCTAATTCTTTTGTGGTTTTAGTACAGACAGGGTTTCTCCATGTTGGTCAGGCTGGTCTTGAACAACTGACCTCAGGTGATCCACCCGCCTTGGCCTCCCAAGTTCTAGGATTACAGGCATGAGCCACTGCTCCTAGCCCTATGGCAGCCTTAGGAAGTAAAATTTCAAAATATGTTCCAAAAGATTCCCAATGGTTCTTCAGAAGACATGTCAAAGTTGTGAAACTGAGGAGGAAGATGCATTTGAAAATGCCCTAGTACAACTCAAATACAGCACAGACTATAAAGAATCCTTTCCCTACCGCTAGTTATCCTCTAGTGCATATAGCTACTCAAGAAATGAGAAAAGTGAGAGAGGGGGATGAGAAAAAGTAGAAGAAAGGAAGAAGAGAGGGAGGGAAAAAGGGTGGGAGGGAGACAGGGAAAATAAGTAAATGAGAGAAGGATGTAAAGAAGGAAGAAAAAAGTAAACGAAGAGGGAGAGACAGAAAAAAGGAAAAAGAGAGTGAAGAATGGAAGAAGGAAGACAATCATTTATACTCTTACAAGCCAAGCATTAAGCTAGACATATTCACGTACTTTGCTTCATTTAATTAGGATAAAGCCAGAAAGTAGCGTCAGTATTGCCAGCACCATGTTGTACATACGGTAACCAATACTTCGGATGCTTTGTTAACACACCCCACCAGCTGCATAATTTCCGATTTTCTATTTGAAATGATGCCTCCTAGAGAACTGGGGACTGATCATCCCTCTAAGAGAAGACCCAGGTGCTCTTAGCAGTTACACTTGGCTTTAGTGTTTCATTCACTTATCTTTCAAGTGCTCAAACAGTCTGCTCAGTTAGTTGGAATAAAGTTGACCCAGACCAGTAACAAAAACTCATCGTTCCACAATCCCAGGGCTAACTCCTAATGGCTTCATGACTTTCCTATAATTCAGATCTGATAGCGGTAGAGAGAGGAATGGAGAACTGTGAGTAAGGGCGGGGGAGAGGTGGCCCTACAGATGGCCTTGGAGCAGTGTGAACGATGTCTAATGTTCAGCAGTTATAGGCTATCAGACAGTAATATACTCTCTGGGCTGAACCGAATAGGCCTATTACTCTCGACTGCAATTCGCCATCTGTGAAGTGAGCCAGTGGCTTCAGACAAGACTACAAATTGCACTTGATACCAAAAGAGACAGGGAGGGGATTGTGATGTAAAAGTAAGGGAAGAGAAGACAGAGAATGAAATTGACCAAAAGCCATGCAAGGATAAAAAGAAATAAACCTTAGCCTTCAGAACCCCCCCCAAAATAACCTGAGCCATTCCCAAGATTGAATTTATGGATCCTAGCAGGCTGTGTGTAAGTTCAGGGATCAAAGGTTTGCTGTCATTAGGAGAGATGCGCACAGCTGGAGCCCATAATGCCCTCCCACTAACAGGCAGCCCCTTTCAGTCTGTTGCCACAATTCATTAGCTTCTTTTGACATTTGTGTGACATCATTTCAGAAAAGGGATCTAACCACAGCTCAAAGAAAAGACAGAGCCATTAGAAAAAAATGATGGCTGCAGATACAGTGCAGTTCATTAGTTTTGCATAAAGATGACGAGGATGATAATGACAGCTCATGATGTTGACTAATGACATGTTTTCCTTCTCACCATAAGCCATGCCATTCTTGAAGCATAACTTTACATTTTGATCCTTATTTTACCACATAGGAGCTGTTATGTACTGAAATCTGTTACCTTAAAATTCGTACGTGAAAGCCCTAACCTCCAGTGTGACTACCTGGAGAAGGTTACTTTGAAGAGATATTTAAGGGCAAATGAGGTCATAAGGATGAGGCTCTAATTTGATGGATGAGTGTCCTTATGAGGAAAATAAGAGGGACCAGAGAGATCTCTTTCTCTGCATGTATACAGTGAAATAGCCAGATGAGTGTACAGCAAGAAGACAGTCATCTACAAGTGAGAAAGAGAGGCCTCACCAGAAACCAACCGTGCTGGCATTTTGATCTTGGACTTCCAGACTGCAGAACTGTGAGAAAATAACTATCTGTTGTCTAAGCCAGCAAGTCTACAGTATATTGTCAGGGCAGTCTGAGCAGAAACATAGCTTAGGCAAGGTACAATGATACCTTGGGCAGTTTGGGAGCATACTCAATATTTATTTAATACTGAGGGCTTAGCATGGTGGCACATTGTCAGGAACTGGTAGCTCTCACCATCTTCCCGGTGACATTTCAAGCAAGTGAACCATTATGAATATGCCTATGTCTTGATCTTCTGTCTAATCTGAAGTCACTGGGCATCAGGAACCTATTGAACCTGGGATGCCCTGGGGCACAGAGGAGAACTTTTCATTCTACTTTAACAAGCAGAAAAAATAACTCTTATTCATTGAGCACTTTCTATGTACCAGATATCATAACAACAACCACTGTATTCCTTGTCCCATTCTTATAGCAACCCTGTGAAGGAGATAATTGCATCTCAGAAAAGTTACCAAGCTTGCCTAAGAAGCAGTAGAAACAGAGTTAAGATCTCTTAGGCTACAGAGTTGTCTAGCATGATCTACAAGACCCCTACAAAGCAGGCCTAAGCACAGAGCACAGTCAGTCTGGAACAATGAACCTGTGAACCTGAAGCACACACAGGACTAGCAAACAAAAGAGACCATTCTAATTTCATGGCATCAACCCAAATGCCTATCAATGAAAGGCTGAATAAAGAAAATGTGGTACATACACCATGGAATACTATAAACCATAAAAAGGAGTGAGATCACATCCTTTACAGGGACATGGATGGAGCTAGAAGCTATTATCCTCAGCAAGCTAACACAGGAACAGAAAACCAAAGTCCACATGTTCCCATTTAGAAGTGGGAGCTGAACACTGAGAACACATGGACACAGGAAAAGGAACAATACACAATGGGGCCTGTGAGGGGGTGGGGTGGGAAAAGGGAAAGCATTAGGAAAAATAGCTCATGCATGCTGGGCTTCATAGCTAGCTGATGGGTTAATAGGTGCAGCAAACCACCATGGCACACATTTACCTATGTAACAAACCTTTACATCCTGCACATGTACCCAGGAACTTATTAAAAAAAAAAAAAAAAGGGAGAGGGAGCAATCTAACTAAATAAAGCATGTTCAGTTAAATAGTATGGAGAGCTTAAAATTATCTCTTCTATGAATACCTAATGGAATGGAAAAAATTATTATGATAAATAAATGAAAAAGCAGCATATATGACTTAATAAAAGTATAATTCCACTTGTGTGTGTGTGTACGTGTGAGTATATATATATCCCACTTTTATACATACATACATATATGTTCATTACATTTGTTTAACATTCATTTGACTTTATTTCAGGGAAAGAACACTAAAGGATATATATGTCTCATAATATGTGTTTAGATATATATGTATTACTTTTTATAAAACTAAAATATTCAAAATATTCATTTGTAGGACAATTTTATTTCTCTTCATATGTCCCATGTTTTCTATAGATTTAAAATAATTCATAATTTTCATGTTATTTGTTAGTTACATATTACTTTTTAAATCCACTGAAATTCACATATTAATCAGATTTCTTCAGGTCTTCCATAAATGTCATTTTTCTGTTCCAGGATCCCACCCAGGATATCACATTACATTTAGTCATCATGTCTTAGGGTCCTCTTGACTGTGCTGATTTCTCAGGCTTTCCTTGCTTTTGGGAGCTTAAGAGTCTTGAGAAATACTGTTCAAGTATTTTGTATCATGTTCCCCTATGGGAATTTATCTGCTGTTCTCTCATGATTAGACTGGGAGGAAGACTACTGAGGAAAAGTGCCATTTTTATCACACTGTATCAATGAATATACTGTCAACATTACTTATATCTGTTGATTTTGAGGTAGTTTGTCAAATTTCTCGACTATAAAGACACTGTTTATTTTTTTCCTTTCCATGCTGTGCTTTTTGAAAGGAAGCCACTGTAAACAGTCGGTGCTAATTGAGTAGGAGGAGTTTCGTTCCACTTTCTGGGGAGCAAGAGTATGAATTGCTTGAGTTTCTGCATTCTGCACTCTGTTCACCCGCATTTATCCAGTTACCTAGTTAGTTAGTTGTATCAGTATGTACTTATAAATACTGATTTGATACTTTTGAATATGATTCGACATTACCATATTTTGTTGCTGCAATTTTTCCAGCTTTGTGCATCAGGAACTCTTCCATTGTTTCCTGTGTCTCTTTGACATACAACATCAGTGTGGGCATTTGGCATTTTGTTTTTTAGAGCAATTCTTTACTTTCTTGCACTAAAATTTGCTCCAGATTCATCTTGTGTATGCTCTGCCCTCATCCTAGAATCAGTCATTTTAACCACTCTGGCAGTCTCTTTTAATTACAATATTTCGTACTTGTAATACCATTCATACTTAAGTGTTTAATAACATTGTTGGTTTAACGTAACTGCTTTCTATCTGTTGCATTTGTTCTTTCTTTCCCTGTGTCCTCTACTTCTGCTTTCTCTGGTTTTCATAACATCCTTTCTGTTATTCCATTTTAACTCCTCTCTCAGCCTATTTCTCGAAGTTTTTCAAGATGTTTGTAGAGTTTCCAACATACACTTTTAAGTAGTCTAAATCCACCTTAAAATAACGCTATACCCCTTCATGTGTAGTGCAGGCATCTTATAATAGAGTGTTCCCAATTCCTCTCTTTCATTTATTTCACTTACCCATAAGCTATAATCACCCAATTTATTGTTATTATCACTACTTAAAAACAGAATAAACTGCAGGCTTCTATTCCTATAAAACTAATATACGGGTCAGATGTCTTTTACAAGTATGGATTCACACACACACAAATTCTTGGAGCTGTGACAAATCCATTTTATCAGAAATAAAAATGCTATTTATTTTTCCAAGAAATCATCTCAAGATGCTAATGTACCATCTTTTATAGACTGATTTTTGGCTCTTCTTTGGGTAGAATTTCCTCTTATGAATCCAAGGACAACTATTTGCCAAGCACCCAGCTATCACACCCATGGAGTCAAGAGCATGAGAGATAGAAACAAAAAAAGACAGTGTGGACTGAAAATAAGTCACTGGGATGTCCACTGAATCTCACAGCAAGCATGGCACAAAGGCAAATGATGATAGACCTAGAGGATTTTGTAACCCACCCTTTCTGGCACATTCCTCAACATCAGAGACACCCCCCTGCCATCTCTCCAAATGCTTCCTTAATGCCGCCAAATAAACAGGAGCCTGTCTAGGAGCCTCCATCCAATTCCTCATGTACCCACCATATGCTGGGCCTTCCAAATAAACAAGAAGTTAAGAAGTTCCAAGTTCATTACGAAGTCGTCGTTGCATTGATAATCATGTGAGGAGTTCAGTGATGCAGAAGCAATTCCACATGTAGTATAAGTGATCTCTTCTATCAGAAATGAGCCCCTAGGTTCTTTTTAGTCATGATTCAGTAACAGAAAAGAAAATGGTGAAGAAGCAGTTTCCCTCTTACTATTCATGCATACTTCTTTTTATATAAACAGTATTTATGTTATGTTGTCGTTATGTTGTACGGGTAGGGGGAGAGAGAGACAGAGGGGGGAAGAGTTGAAATAGTATTATGGGGAAGGCCACAGCCTTGTGTGCAGGTACTAAGTCAATTGGAATGTTGATCATCCGAAAATCAAGGGTGTCTTTTAGACATACCCAGGCATTAAAATTAAGCTGTTTTCCTAATTTTTCAGCTCTTAAACCAGCTGCACATCATCTGGAGAGTTTCATAAAAGCCCTCATTCTAGAGGTTCAGGATTTAGTGAACAAATCGTTTACATTATCCTCATCTACATTATTCATGAAACTGTAAGTCCCACACATTTCAGTTCTGCTCCTGTGAACTTGATTCTGTTGCACATGAAAAAAATCTCAACCACTAAGTGTCTATTTGGTTCATTCTGCTACATGCTAGTTTCCCAGGGTTTGAAAACAGAAGACCTGCTCCTTATTTCCCTTTGATTGTGTAATTAATCTGCAATAAATGAAGCCTCCAAGTGTTTTATGGCGCTTCAATTTCCCATTCCCCTCTGACATTTGGAGGGAAAACGGAACACACAGCAAGACCTTTGAACAAGAAGTAATAGCCGTTAAATTGAAACACGATGCAAGGTTTTCCTAACCATGAGTTCATAATATGTGTGTTCATGGAAAGTGATGTGCTTGTTGCCTGCAGCAAAACCAGATGCTCTGTTTTCAGTTGATCAGTGTTGCTAGGAGGTAGTAATACAGTGTCTGAATTCAAGAAAGAGAATTAAAGGAGCAGTGTCATAATTCTATTTCCAGATGTCCCATGATAAGGATGATGAGTTAAAATGTGTGTGCTTCAGATTCCATTCAGTAGAACCTAGCATAAAGCTATCAAAAGAATAATCATATTTGTAAAGTGAAAATTGGGACCAGATCCCAATTTTGCTACTTCCTAGCTATGTGTCCTTGAAAAGTAACAGTCACAAAACAAAACTGTGGCACTTAAAACACTTAAAAGTGTAGAGATACTGCCCAGTACCTGTTCAACAGAGGTTGTTTAGTGAAAAAAAATGAAAAATGGACATCATACTATTATATTTAAATATATTTATGTTCTATACATAGAGGTTGTATTAGTTCCCAAAGGTTGCCATAGCAAAATACCACAGACTGGATAGCTAAGCTTCAGAAATTTATTTCTCATACTTTCAGAGTCTGGAAGTCCAAGATCAAGGTGACACTAGGGTTTTGTTTCTCCTGAGGTCTCTTTCCCTTGCTTGCAGATAGCTGTCTTCTTGCTGTGTCCTCAAATGGCCTTTTCTCTATGCATATCCCTGGTGTCCCTGGTGTCTCTCTCTCTCCTTTTTTTTTTTTTTTTTTTTTTT
>NW_016107373.1:4944884-5037974 GCF_001604975.1 Cebus imitator | reverse complement strand
GATCTCGGCTCACCGCAACCTCCGCCTCCTGGGTTCAGGCAATTCTCCTGCCTCAGCCTCCTGGGTAGCTGGGATTACAGGCACGCGCCACCATGTCCAGCTGATTTTTTGTATTTTTTTTAGTAGAGACAGGGTTTCACCATGTTGACCAGGATGGTCTCAATCCCTTGACCTCGTGATCCACCCGCCTCGGCCTCCCAAAGTGCTGGGATTACAGGCTTGAGCCACCGCCCCCGGCCTCTCTCTCCTTTTTTAATGACACAAATCATATTGAAATTGGATTATGATCCTGCCCTTATGACCTCCTTTAACCTTAATGACATCCTTAAAGACCTTATCTCCAAATATGGTCATACTGAGGGTTAAGGCTTCAGCATATGAAAGTTGGGAAGGCATATACACTCTATAACAGAGGTACTATAAATAGCACTTCATATACTATTACGAATATCACTACAAAATGTAAAAAAATAAAACGCTTTTTATATCTTTCTGAGAAAGTCACTGGAAAATATCAAATCTAGTATGTCTTTGAATAATAGTAAATCACTTTTCTCTCACACCCAGTCTCTATGTCTACAAAGTAAACATCATTTTAAGGTCCTAAGATACATAGATATTAGCTTCTCTGATTGGCTATTACTAGGAACTGTTCTAGAAATAGGTAAATTGACTAGATATCATTTTCTTGGAGCTAGGGTCCTAATTATTCCCTTTTTAAATGTCTTGCCACTAAAGTAAGAATTGAAGGGAAGAAAGATAATCCATGATAAATTCAGATATTGGGAAGATGTTAACAGGATATTTAAAAACAGCTTTTGTAGTGACTCTTGTGATCTGGCCATTTTTCTCTGTCTCATTCACTGCTACAATTAACTCTCTCATACTCTACAATTGGAGAAAATAACTATGCTACCTACAGCAGGTGTGTAATTAGCATGACATTCTTTCTGATATAGACACAAATATCCACATAACCCCATTCTCTCCCTTATCTAGTCAATTGCAGTTATATTTGCTGGAGTAAGCATCCTGCGATATCATTTTCATCATTCCATCCCTTCTTACAAAAAACAAACAAACAAAAAACCTGGTAGGGTTCCCTCTTATATTTACTACTTTTTTTTTTTTTACGAATTCCTCAGAATGTCCTCTGAAATATTTCCCCAAATGTTTCCACCCAGATAATCAGCATCATTTTTTATTCCCTTCCAAAACCTCCCACTACCAGGAGAGAATAGATTTCGAGGCAGTCTTTGCAAAGCACAAAGTTGTGAGTGCAAACATGCATTGGGACAGAGTCTTCCTTGCTCAGAGACTTTGTCTCTTCACCTTTGATTTCCTCAGTGCGCCCAGAACAGAGTCTACTAAATAAAAGGTAAATAAAAGATAACTAATAAAGAGAGGTGTGCCTCCTTGTTCCTTTCCACCTATTTAAAATCTGTTTTCAAGTTTTCCCCTTCTAGGAGATCACTGAAAACAAATACACCTGACTCTGACTACCCTTTGATTATGTGTTCCCATACTTTAGTTAGACCCCAGTAACAAGCATATACTGATAAGTTGCTTTGAGGATGTATTTCCTTAAAATGCCATTTCATAGGGGTGCTCCATGTCACCAGAAGGTAGAATAAGCCTTTGTGCATAGTTCATTCAAATTTGTTTTTGATCAACAAGTTAAATCAATATTTCACTCATTTTATAGCTCATATCACCTCTTATTTGGGAATATACAAACAAAGCTAGTAGATACATCACTTTCTAATTAAACAATGTTTTTCAATACTTACTTTGTGCCAGGAGTTGGAAGGACTATACATACATGATTTTCCATGATCCTCATAAAAATGTGTGAAGGAAATTGAGGTTAAACCAGCTTACCCACTAACCCAAGGTCACAGAGTAAGTAATCCATGAAGTCAGGATTCAAATGGATTCCCCTACGTTTTGGTGTCTTTAAAACTAGATTGTCTACTTATTCCTATGCCAAGGAAAGATCTTGCAAGATGCTTCTCCTTCACACATACTACAAGGAAAGAAATAGATACACAGAGATACACTCATTCCCTTTCTCCCTAAACACAGATAGCTTTGAAGGAGAAATAAAATCCTATTTAATTAAGTAAACTTGGTTTGGTCTAAATTGGAAAAGATGCAAAGAGGTCATCTAGGTAAGCCCCCCTGGCTACCAAATAAAAACATACCTTAAACATCCAAGATTAATTATTGATCATCTTTATACCATCAGCACAGTCATGAAAACAATGATATACAAAACTTCATGTCCTTCAATGGGTCAGTATGGAACTGCTGTGGCATTTTAGCAATTTTTGCAGAATTCTCTAGCATTTCTTCAATTTAAAAAAGACATATTGGTATGTGGAGCTTTTACTGTTTTGGTCTCTTTATTAAATCCAGCTAAATATTTTTCAAGACATTAATTACTGATTGCTTCAATCTTTGCCCTGGTAAGAGGAAAATATTAAAAATTGCAAAAGGAGATAATTTCATAAAGACACAAAGTTTATTCTTCAAGAAAGATCCAGAGAATGAAAGATATTTTTTAAATACATCTGAAAGTAAGAGGCTTTTATATGCCTGAGTTTAGATTGAAGTCTGCTTGGATGTGATTACAGGGAATTCTTGATTCCACAGATGAGTTTTAATCCTGTTGGCAGAGGGAGAAAGAAGCGTATATTTGCTAGCTGATTTTGTATGTAGATCATTTCACTGTGTTTTGATTCAAAAGATACAGGATAAAATATTTCCTGTTTTTAATGAGTTGAAGTTGTAGAGAAAGAGAATATATTCCGAGTTTTGAGACTCTTTAGCTCCAGGGGATATCTAGCAGCTGGAAAACTGAAATTTTATTGCAAGGAGTAGAAATAACTCTTTACAGATTGTGCGTGTGTGTTGGTTTTATTGAAATTTTGTCTCTTTGAGCATTGACTACAAAAGTCTCCATCAGATCACATCCAAAGATCGGGACTATAGTTGAAGAAAACTTGAAGTACAAAGTTCAGGCAGGAGGTGCAACGAGGGTAGGAGAAATTGGTATGTAGATTCTCCACAAAATGCCAACTTGATGTTTTGTTCAAGTTTGAAAAGGAAAATAAAAATATCAGGAATAAACAAAAAAGATATCAGTTACCTCTGCCATGTGGCTTTGCAGTTCCTCCCACTTGATGCTGCATTGAACCTCTTCATTCCTTGTCTTTGGGATTTGCTTGTGACTTGCTTTGGCCAATGGAATGTCAGCAGTGGTACCCAAGCAGAAGCTGGAAATGTCTTGCTGGGCTGGACTTTCACTCTTGTACTTTTGCTACCACAGCAAAAACAATATACTTCACGTAGCTTACTAGACCCAGAAGGATGAATGACACAGGAGCAGATCTGAACTGAATCTATATCTTGGAGCAGAGTCCAGCCAACACCAGTGGAGATCAGCAGAATCACTCGCTATACGCCAGCATATGAGTGAGAATAAATGAGAGTAGTTTAAACCACTGACTTGGAGTGATTTGCTACACAAAATTTTGTGGGATTATGAACCAACAGAGGCTTTTAACCTGTTTTTGTTCAAAGACTTCTTTGAGAATATGATATAAGCTGTGGACTTTCTTCTTAGTAAAAGCATATGCATAAATTTAAGATTTTGCATGCAATGTCAGAGGATTCCTTGACCCCCTACATTATCCAAAGAGACCTGGTTATTAAGAACACCTGCTTTTTCGTATGTCTAATTAGTGTTGCCTGAGCAAATCGTTAAACTTAGAATAATATACCAAGGAGAAAAGGAAAGTGCCTGTGTTGTTTTGCAAATGATATTTAACAATTTATTTCATCATGTTCTCTTTCTCCTTCAGCACCCATATTCAATCCATAAACAAATACTATTAGTAACACTTCTAAAGCATCTTTTTATGCTGTCTACTTCTCTCACTCCTACCGCTACCACTCTAGTCCAAATCATCTCACCAGGATGATTGCAGTAGCCTTCTAACTGGCCACTTCCCTTCCTCTCTGGCCCCTCTGCAAAATATTCTTCACCCAAGAGTCAAAGTTATTTTCAAAAATTTCCTTTGGCAAAATGTTGTTATTCCAAGTTAAAGGACAGTATGTGCCTAGGTCAAGAAATCACCTTCAAGCTTAGTTAAGAGATTAACTTATATTAAGCTCAGCATGTACTAGACAACTATCCCTTCATTCATGTATCTAGAATAGTTTATATAAAAACAAAGGAGATATTTAGTTAGTAAAGCATCTTTAAAATGATAAGCAAACGATTGATGAATCTACCTGTGTGCATAAGCAAAAAATAAATAAATAACATTACAAATCAAGAGCAAATTCAGAATAATTTTGTCAAATAGATGTGGAACCTAATATTCATCAGGCAAAACCACTAATGTGTTTCTAGTTGAGCAAACACAAACCTAGAATGACATGACACACACCTGGGGTTCTCACCAAATTTTCAAGGTTTGTTTAGTAGGAAAAAAATCAGAAAAAAGTTTTATAGTATATTTATGTATGTTTCTGATCACTGAGTCAATATCCATGGGCATAGTTTGCAAATATATAAAATATAATTAAAAATCAATTCTTCTGAAACCTGCAAGTCTCATTCTCTTAGAAGGGGAGCCCTAATAACTATTCCCTTTCTTGTTGGCCATTCCATCTTTTGGAAATTACAGGATGCAGCAAGACTAACTGGATTGAATTGTGAAAAGTATTGATAATATAAAAATCACAGGAATTTGGGGACATAGTGGGTCACCATGAAAATTTGGAAGTTGAGCAATAAACAAATCAAAGATATGATATTATCAGATACTTAACACAGACTTTAGAAAGCAGGTTTTTAAATTATATATATATATATATATATATATATAAATTATTTTCATTCATATATATATATAGTCCTAGGGTCAGAAACCCTCCAGAAGAAAATCACTGATAAAGATGAGAGAATGTGTCAAATGAACATCTGGCATATAGTTCCTATGGGTACATAGGGAACTCTCTGATTATCACAGATCTACATGGTATTTTAGTGACAATCAAAGTAAGGGTCACTCATACAAGTCAGAAAAAAATCATGAATTTTCCTTGAATCTTTCACTTTTCTCCTCACTGCATATTCAGTCTTTCTCATATTCGTATAGCTTTATGCCAATCTTTTTCACATCATTGATAATGAGACCAGCCTGCCATCTTTTATAAAGCTTTCAAATATCTGAGCTTATTTAGAATGCTACAAGATAGTTAATACTTCTCATATTTACTTTATATGTGTGTTTATTTATTTTAGCTTTACATAAAGAATGCTCATCTACTTGAGGAAGATAGTGTAATGATAGCAGACAATATTTTTAAAATTCAACAAATGCTCATTATACACTACTTTGTGTCAAGCACTTTGTTAGGCCTTGGGGATATAGCAGTTACAAAAACAACTTCAGTGTGTCACTATCTAGTAAGAGAGATATTTTGATATTGTTGGTCAAGGCAGACCCTTCTAGAGAATGATGTTTAAATTACTACCTTAAAGAAAAAAGAAACAAATCCGAAGATTAAAAAATAAATAAATAAATAAAAGTATGATTGGCAAGTCTAAAGCCTATGGAAGTAGACTTGGGCATGATATAGTTCACAAAGAGTTTAAGACCACAAAGAGTTTAAGACCAAAGCTGGAACATAATGAGTAAGAAGAAGAAATTGATGAAATGAAGTCAGAGAGGTAGGCAGGGCTGGTTCCTACAGAATTGTCTATGGTAAGAAATTTGGATTTTATTTCCAGGGCAATAGGAAGTCACTAGATGATATAGTTGGGCTGTTTATCCTCCCCAAATTGCACATTGAAATGTGATCCCTAATGTTGGAGGTGGGGCCTTGTGGGAGGTGTTTGGGTCATGAGGACAGATCACTCTTTGATGGCTTAGTGCCTTTCTCATGATAATGGGTGAGTTCTCACTCCGTTAGTTCATTAAAGAGCTGATTGGTTAAAGGAGACTGTCACCTCCTCCTCACTCTCTCTTCCTCCCTCCTGCCATGTGATATGCTGGCTCCCTCTTTGCTTTCCATTATGATTTTAAGCTTACTAAGGCCTCACCAAAAGTCAAGCAGATGCAGTGCCATGCATGTACGGCCTGCAGAACAATGAGTCAGATAAACCTCTCTTTTCCTTGCAAATTACCCAGTTTCAGGTGTTCATATATAGCAATACAAAACAGACTAGCAAAGTAGGTAGATTTTAGGTAAGGACCTAAGTGACATACATAATTTGCATTTTGGAAAGATCACTCTGCTTCTGTGAAAAATTGATGGTAGAAAGGCAAAAGGGTGGGGCGAGAACAGTAAGAAGGTCACAAAACTAAATTAGAAGAAAGATGAAGCTGGATTAAATTATCATGGAAGCATAAAATGAAGGATGTCAACAGATTTTCAGTGATGAATTCAACTCTGGAATGTGAGGGAAAGAAAACACTTAAAAACAATGCCAACATTTTTGATTGAGAAACTGAGAGGGTGATGGCACCAATGATAATCAAAATGGATCCTTTCATTTCTTCCTTCCCTCCTTCTTTCATAGGCCTCTATGTTGGGGAACAGTGGTAGTGATGGTAGCAAGGAGGTAGGAATCCAGAAGAGGCTATCAGAAGCCATTCACCTGGACAGGAGTGGGGTGATGAGGCCATCCACTTGTGCAGGGATAGAAGACAATAACAATCTGACCCACAATGTCAAAGACTGAGTAGGATTATGAGCCAAAGCAGACTGTAAATGGTGTCCACCTAGGAGTGAGCAAACCATCACCCAGTGTAGAGTATAGGAGCTCAAGTAACATGGGGTGGTATCTAAAGAACAGAAGCAGTGATGACAGATTGATTACATAGAGGGGATTGATCCAATAAGTAAATATATTGAAGTTAATATGAGTCAAGCTTCTTACATTCAGAGAGGGGAATTGCAAGTAAAGAAAGAAGAAAACTAGAATGAATCATGTGATGTTAGATTACAATTGGAGGTACAGGTATAAACTAATGGTTTCAATATAGACAGATATAGAAATAAATATAGATAGAAATGTGTACATATAAAATGTTTATGTATGTATAAATATATATACACATATGTATATATTTGTAAATATATGTATACATTATAAAGATATTCATATATGCAAATATATATACACATACATGTATATGTATATACCTACATATTTATATGAAATATGTGTGTGTTTATATGCCTTAGTACTGTTTACCAGGAAGGCTGGGAGGAGTGTTAAATCAATAGCCATGAGCACCAGTAGTGCACACACATCCTGGTTTTTAAATACCTTTTTCACTAAATGCAAACAGAACTCCATAGAGAAATGGTTGAGCCCAAAGCTAACAAAGGGAAAGAACAAGATAAGCCTGGAACATCTCATGTCAGAAGTAAGGAAATACCAAATAACAATGTGTGTATGTCGAAAGGACACAGAAATCTGCAAAAAGGAGCTCAAACTGATCAAACGTGGGACGATTTAGGTATCAGAATGAATAAGAAGAAGAAGAATCTTAGATGATAACCAATTAAATATAATGGGAACCCATAGGTCCACCCTGATATAAATAAGTAAATTAACCAATAGAAAGAAGAGAAATCATTTATTTACAATAGGGTACTAGCTAATAAATGTTGAAGGAGTAAGAATTAGAAAATTATCATTTGGCAAGCATCATAGTAATAATTTATACAAAAAAAAATTAATAGATGTCATGACTGTGGGTGAAATTTGAAAGAAGATGAAATACTTACATAGCCATACCCTACTTTTTAAAAATACTTTCTAATACAATGGAAAAGTTGTTACTTTAGAGGAAACTGAAAAATGATACCTTAATTAAGCAATCAAAGTTAACATCACAAGTAACAAGACAAATTAAAACTGTGTGCCACCTGATATAGTGGAATGAAAGGTCACATTGATACTTCTGCCAGAATTGCATAACATCAGCATAATCAAAAGGAAGCATAAAAAACTCCAAACTGAGAAACATAGAAAATAACTGGCTTGTAATCTATGAAAATATCAAGATTGTAAAAGCCAATGAAAAACTTAAAATTTTTGTCACATTAAAAACATAGAGAACTATGACAAATTTAACACATGATTTTGGATCAAATCCTTTTGCTATAAAGGACATTATTGGTAATAATTCTTTAAATGTTTTGTAGAATGGACCAGTGAAGCCATCTGGTCCTAGGCTTTGTTGGGAGACATTTTTGATTGCTGATTCAATAAACTTACTTGTAATTGGTTTGTTCAGATGTTCTATTTCTTCATGACTTAGTCTTGGTAAGTTGCATGTTTTTAGGAATTTATTCATTTCTTCTAGGTTGTTGAATTTATATGCATATAATTGTTAATAGCAGTCTCTTATGATTCTTTGTATAGTTAAATCAGTTGTAATGTTTCCTCTTTCACTTCTAATTTTGAATGTTCTTTTTTTCAAGCTAGGTTATCCATTTTGTTTCTCTTTTCATAAAAGAAACTCATAGTTTTGTTGATTTTGTTGTTTTTTAATAATATCTATTTCACTTATTTCTTACCTGATTTTTGTTATTTTCTTTCTTCTGTTAACTTTTGGGCTGAGTTTGTTTATGTTTTTCTAGTTTCTTCAGGTATAAATTGATGTTATGTATTTGAGGTTTTTCTTTTTCTTACTATAAGCGTTTATTGCTATAAATTTTCACCTTAGAACTACTTTGCTGCATCCCATAAATTTTTGCATGTTGTATTTCCACTTTTGTTCATCTCAAGACATTTTTTATTTTCTTTTGATTTTTTCTTTGACTCGGTTGTTCAGGAGAATATTGCTTAATTTCTACATATTTATGAATTTTTTAGCTTTCATCCTGCTATTGACTTCTAGTTTTGTACTGCTGTTGTCAGAAAAGATACTTGATACTAATCCTTCTCAAACTTTTTCAAAGAATTGAAGTTAAGGAAACACTTCCAAACTCATTTTATGAAGCTAGCATTACCCTGATACTGAAGTCAAACAAGAAGAGTACAGAAAATAAAATTACAGGCCAATAGCCTTTATGAACATAGATTAACATGGAATTTCCTCAGCAAAATACTATCAAACTAAATTCAAAGCACATGAAAAGAATTATACACTACAATCAAGTAGGATTAATGCCTGAAATGTAAGGACGGTTCAACAAACAAAAGTCTATAAAATACACCACATATACAGAATGAAGGGTAAAAATCAAATGATCATCTCAACAGATGCAGAAAAAAAATGTATTTGATAAAAGTCAACATCCTTTCAGGATAAAAACGCTCAACAAATTAGGTAAAGAATGAATGAATCTCAATGTAATAAAGGCCATATACAACAAACCCACAGCCAATATCACACTCAATAGTGAAAAGCTGAAAGCATTACCTCTAAGATCAGAATGTAGACAATGATGCCCACTGCCCGTTCTTGCCACATCTATTCAAGACAGTACTTGAAGCCCAACCAGAGCAATTAGACAAGAGGAAGAAATAAAAGGCAACCGAGTCAGAGATGATGATGCTAAATTGTTTTCACAAATAACAACCTTATATATTGAAAATCCCAAAGATTCTACCGAAAATCTGTTAGAACCAAAATAATTCAATAAAGTTGCAGAAAACAAAATCAACATACAAAATCAATGGCATTTCTAACAACAAATTATTCAAAAAAGAAATTATGAAAACAATCCCATTTATAATAGCATCAAAAAGAGTAAAATATTTAGGAATAAATTTAACCAAAAAAGTAAAAGATTGATATGCTGAAAAATAAAAAATATTAGTGAAAGAAATGGAAGGAGACAAAAATAAATGAAATGGAATGGACAGGAAGAATTAATACAGCTAAAATGTCCATATTACCCAAAGTGGCTACAGATTCAAGTCAATCATTATCAAAATTCCAAAAACACTTTTTACGGAAATAGAAAACACATTTCGAAAATTTACTTGGAGCCATGGAAGATCCCAAATGTCAGCACAATCATGAGAAAAAAAAAAAAATTGGAGGCATCACACTTTTAAATTTCACATTATATAAAGAAGCTATTGTAATCAAAACAGTATGGTAATGACATAAAAACAGATACATAGACCACTGGAATAGAATAGGGAGCCGATAAATGAATCCACATATATATGGTCCATTAATGTTCTATAAAGTCACCAAGAATACAAAATGAAGAATGGATAGGCTCTTTAATAAAAGATGCTGGGAAAGCGTCATATCTACATGAAACAATGATAAAATTGAATCCTTATCTCACATTATACATATAAATCAACTTAAAAAATATTAAAACCTTAAACATAAAGCTTAAAGCTATAAAATATTTAGAAGAAAACATATAGGACAAGCCCCTGACATTGGTGTTTGCAATGAATTTTTGGGTACAATCTCAAAAGCATAAGCAACAAAAGCAAACATACACAAGTAGGATTACATCAAGTTGAAAATCTTTTGCACATCAAAGGAACAAATTTAACAAAATGAAAAGGCAACCTATGAAATAACACCAGAAGGGGTTAATATTCAAAACATATGAGAAGCACATACTCCATACACACACATACATAAACTAGCAAATGGTCTTGGAAACTAAATAGTCGTTTCTCTAAAGAAGATATACAAATGGCTGATGGGTATACGAATGTGCTCAACATCATTAATCATCAGGGAAATGAAAATTAAAACCACAATATATACTACCTCACACCTGTTAGAATGACTCATGACTAATGATGTGAAGAAAAGGTAACTTTGTGGGTGACAGTGTAAACTGGCATAGCCACTGATATGCTTTGGCTGTGTCCCCACTCAAATCTCATCTTGAATTGTAACTCCCATGATTCCCATGTGTTATGAAAGGAACCTGGTGGGAGATAATTGAATCATGGGGGTGGGTCTTTCTCATGGTGTTCTCACAATAGTGAGGTCTGATGGTTTTATTTTTTAATTATTTATTTATTGATTTAATTGTACTTTGGGCTATGGGGTACATGTGCACATCCTGCATCCTGCAGGATTGTTGTATAAGTACATACATGCCATGGTGGTTTGCTATCTTCCCCTCCCCCACCCCCCGTTGCCCACATCAGGCATTTCTCACCGTGTTATGCCTTCCCGTCCTCCCTGCACCCCACTGTCCCTCTCCTCCCCTTCCCTCTACCCCCTGCACCTAGCCCAGTGAGTGTTGTTCCCTTCCCTGTGCCCAAGTGTTCTCATTGTTCAATATCTGCCTATGAGTGAAAACATGTGGTGTTTGGTTTTCTGTTCTTCTGTCAGTTAGCTGAGAATGATGGTTCCTAGATTCATCCATGTCTCTATAAAAGACACTAACTCAACATTTTTTATGGCTGCATAGTATTCCATGGTGTATATGTGCCACATTTTCTTTGTTCAGTCTATCATTGATGGGCATTTGGGTTGGTTCCAGGTCTTTGTTATCATAAACAGCATCACAGTGAACATATGTCTGCATGTGTCTTTATAATAGAACAATTTATAATCCTTTGGGTATATACCCAGTAATGGGATTGCTGGGTCAAATGGAATTTCTATTTCTAAATCCTTGAGGAATTGCCACACTGTCTTCCATAATGGTTGAACTAATTTACACTCCCACAAACAGTGTAAAAGCATTCCTATTTCTCCACATCCTCTCCAGCATGTGTTGTCTCCAGACTTTTTAATGATCACCCATTCTAACTGGTGTGAGATGGTTTCTCAATGTGGTTTTGATTTGCATTTCTCTAATGACCAGTGATGATGAGCATTTTTTCATATGTTTCTTGGTCACATTAATATCTTCTTTTGAAAAGCGTCTGTTCATCTCCTTTGCCCACTTTTGAATGTGTTCGTTTGTTTTTTCTTGTAAATCTGCATTAGTTCTTTGTAGATTCTGGTATGAGCCCTTTGTCAGATGGGTAGATTGCAAAAATTTTTTTCCATTCTGTTGGTTGCGGTTCACTCTAATGATTGTTGCTTTTGCTATGCAGAAGCTTTTAAGTTTAATTAGGTTCCATTTGTCTATTTTGGCTTTTGTTGCTCTTGCTTTTGGTGTTTCTGTCATAAAGTCCTTGCCTGTGCCTATGTCCTGAATGGTGTTGTCTATGTTTTCTTCCAGGGTTTTTATGGTGTTAGTTCTTATGTTCAAATCTTTACTCCATCTGGAGTTAATTTTTATATAAGGTGTAAGAAAAGAATCTGATGGTTTAAAAAACAAAGTTTCCCTGCACAAGCTCTTTTTTTGCCTGACACCATCCATGTAAGACATGACTTGCTCCTCTTTGCCCTCTGCCATGATTGTGAGGCCTCCTCAGCCCAGTGGAACTGTAAGTCCATTAAACCTTTTTTCTTCCCAGTCTTGGGTATGTCTTTACCAGCAGCTTGTAAAAGAACTAATACAGCCATTACGGAGAACAGCATGGAAGATACTAAAATAATTAAAAATAGAACTACTATATGATTCAGTAATCCTACTCCTAGACATATATTCAAAGAAAATAAAATTAGCATCTCAAAGAGATATTTATGTGCTCATGTTCACTGCATTATTCAAATAGCAAAGATACAGAAACAACCTAAGTGCCCATCTACAGATAAATACATAAAGAAAACATACATTGGAGAAAGGGCACCCTATGCAATAAATGGTGTTGGAAAAACTGGATAGCCACATGTAAACGAATGAAACTTGATGCCTATTTCTCATCATCTATAAAAATCAACTCACGATGGATGAGACTTAAATCTGAGACTCAAAAACATAAAAATTCTAGAAGAAAGCCTAGGAAAATCACTTCTGGACACTGGCTTAGGCAAAGAATTTATGGCTAAGACCCCAAAAGCAAATGTAATCAACAAAATAAATAAAGAAGACCTAATTAAACTTTCCACACAGCTAAACAATCATCAGAGTAAACAGACAACTCATACATTAAGAGAAAATATTTGCAAACTGCATCTGACAAAGGACAAAGGACAAACAACCAGAATTTACAAGAAACTAAAAAAACAAAGCAAGGAAAAAAAACAGAATCCCATCAAAAGCTGGGCAAGAATAGACATTTCTCAAAAGAAGATATATAAATGGCCAATACAAATGTAAACAAAATGCTGAACCTCACTAAGCATCACAGAAATTCATATTAAAACCACAATAAGATACCACATTGCCTCAGCCAGACTGGCTATTGTTAAAAAGTGAAAAAACAATTGCTGTTGGCCTGGATGTTGTAAAAAGGGAATGCTTATACACAGCTGGTTGGAATGTAAATTAGTACGTCTATGGAAACCAGTACATTCAATGTCTCGAATAACTAAAAGTAGATCTACTAATCAATCTACCAATCCCACTACTGGATATCTACACAAAGGAAAAGAAATTATTACATAAAAAAGACACCTACACACATATGTTTATCACACCACAATTCACAATTACAAATTACAAATACATAGAACCAATCCATCAACCAGTGAGTGGATAAAGAAAACGTGGCACATATATACTATGGAATACTACCCAGCTACAAAAAAGAATGAAATAATGTCTTCTGCAGTGACTTGGATAGAGCTGGAGGCTATTATTTTAAGTAACTCAGGAATGAAAAACTGAATACCATATATTCTTACTTATATGTGAGTACTAAGTTATGGGTATGCAAAGACATACAGAGTGGTATATAGGCACTGGAGACTAAGAAGGGGGGAGAGTGGGAGATAAGGGATCAAAAAACTATGATTTAGGTACAAGGTACACTACTGGGGTGATGGGTGCACTAAAATCTTAGACTTTACCACTATACGATTCATCCATGTAACCAAAAACCAAGTGTATCCCAAAAGTTATTGAAACAAAAAGATTAAAAAGGTAAGCAAAAAGCATGAGGAATTATTCATAAAATAAGAAATTCATATGGCTGATAAATACATATCAGCCATACTGGGTGATACACACACACATACACACACACTGTGATGCCCAAACACACTGGTAACCAGTGAAATAAAAATCAAGAGCACAAAAAGTAAATGTAGAATATATAAGTGCAATGAAACAGTAGCCTTAGAAAAGGAGATACTGTCATTTGCAACAACATGGATGAACCTAGAGGACATTACGATAAAGAAATAAGACATACAAAGAAAGAGAAATATTGTTTGATCTCATCCATACATGGGATACAAAAAAGTTGAACTAATCAAAGCAGAGAGTAAAATATTGTCTATAAGGACCTTGGGGATAGGGAATTGGTGACATGTTGGTCAAAGGGTAAAACTTTCAGTTATAAAATGAGTAAGTTCTGGATATCTAATGTACCGCATCATGACTGTAGTTGATAAAAATTTATTTACACTTAAAATTTGCTGAGAGTAGATCGTAAGTGTTCTCACCACAGAGGAAATAAGAGTAACCTTGTGAGGTGATGGGTATGTTAATTAGCTTGATTGAGGTAATCATTTCACAATGTATATATATTTCAAATCATTAATTTGTACACCTTAAATATATACAAACTTCTTGTCAATCATACCTTAATAATCCTGGGGGGGAATAAAAACATTATTCAAATAATTGAGAAAACTCTAATGAGGTCTGTGGATTTGGTGCTACTAATTATCCAGGTTAATTTCCTGATTTTGATAATTGCATTGGAATTATATAATATAATGTGTTTGTTAGTAAGGATTACACATTAAAATGTTTGAGGGTGTTGAGGCATCATGGGAAAAACGTCCTTTCAAATGGTTTAGGAAAAAAATTTCTTTGAACTATTCTTGAAACATTTATGAAGATTTAAAAGCATTTTTTAAAACCATCTAGATTATTGTAATTTTATTATGATTTCCATTTTTTAAATTTTTTCATTATTTGTCTTCTGATAAAGACATGGTCTGTCTTTAAACTGAATAGAGAAATAGTAGCTAAAATAGATGAAATGGTAGTAAAATTCTCTGTGCAAGAATAAATTAGACAACAGAATGCTGATAAAAACACATATATTTGCAGTCGCTCTCTGAAAAATCTGAAAATTCACAGAGCATTGGAGAGATACCAGAAAATTATGGGAGGGGAAGTCTCCTTCCCCCAATTCCATGCCCTGTAGAAATTTGACAACTTTAAACCTATAAACTTGATACTTATCTCAAGCAATGTTTTGGAACAGGCTTTTAAGGATCCTGCCTGGGGCATTTATAAATGACTCTGGTGCCACTTGAACTAACCAAAAACAAGTCATGCTTCCCTTTCCTCTTTTATTCTTTAGACAAGTGGTTTTAGATTGACAGATCATGGTACTGTTACAGTTTTTATACTCATCAAGGACATGAATTATGTCTTACCACATACTATCAGAGAATAATACTCTTCAGAGATATGGGGGTGCTTGACAAACATTATTAAGGGGAGGAGAGGGAGAAAAGGAAGGAGGCAAGGAAGAAGAGATGGAAAGAGGCAGAGAAAGAAGGAAGGGATAAAGTTAAAAGGGAAGGGAGACAGGTGGCAAGGAAGGAAGGATTAAAGGAAAGAAGAAAGGAGGCAAGGAAGGAAGGAAGAAAAAAGGAAGTAGGCAAGGAACAAAAGAAGAAAGGAAAAAAGAGAGTGAAACGAAAGAAAAAAGGAGAAAAGGAAGGAAGCAAGCAAGGAAGGAAAGAAGGAAGCAAGGAAGTAAAGGAAAGGAAGGGAGGAAGCAAGGAAGGAAAGAAGGAAGAAATAAAATAGGAAAGGAAGGAAAGAAGGCAGGTAGGCATGGGATATGTGAATTTTTTTTTTAAGTATTTGGTAGTCTCTTTAGGTGAATCAATAAATGACCATATAGCCATAATTAAAATCCTTCATTCAGGAAATACCACCATCCTGTTTAAAAGTTAGCATTTGTGGCATTCATTTCCTTCAAGGTCCTTTTGTCAATCCAATTCTCCTGTAAACTACCATATCTTCTCTATCAAATATGTTCGAGTTGTAGTCTACCACCCACTTCTACGTTCACTTCCACTGATACTCTTTAGTATATGGGACTCTGCATGAGCTTCATTCCTCTACAAACATTGCTCTCTCATTGGACACCAATAACACTCTAATTTCCAAATGCAAAAGCATTATTTGAACCCAATGCCATTTTAAAAAATAATAAAACATACTTCCAAGATTATTTCTAACTAAACTGCTATGACTTTTAGCTCTTTCCATTGTAAGTATGCTCATATTTAAGGTAGATTTCTTTATAGCATGAGAAGCTATTATTAATCGTGTTTGTGCCAATTTTTAAACTCAGAGCAATTTGGCTTTTGAAAGAGGTTTTAAAATACATTCTGCATGTGGCACATGATTTAAAAGACTCTCAAAAGGGGAATTAATAAGAGGTGATTAGATAAAGATATATGAAATAATGAAAATGATACAAAAAAAAAAAAAACTAATGGTGTGATCAGATTGTCCTGTAATACAAGACTATGACAGCATTTAGATCAAAGGAAAATGATCTTTACATAATGTAAAATTAATTTATGGAACTCTGAAACAAGAGATATTATTGAGGTAAATTGTTCAGCAAGTTTAAAGTTGGAGTGAGTCACCTTTTAGATAACAAGAAATTGTAAAGTCCATTCCAGAGGCTAAGATTTTTAAAATAGTCTCAGTTCCCATGATAGAAGGCAGAGATAATCATCATCTAAAGGCTTTGTAATCTACTGTAGCTAGAGCTCTCAGCATACAAAATAAAAATTCTTTGTTCATCTAGAGCCCAACTGGGTGTACATGTCTGTGAATATGCACATACAGTAACACAAAAACACAACGGGACCCTGTAGAGAAGAAACAAAAAAATTAAACAAAAATAAACCTGAAATAACTAAAATGATGTTATCTAATATTTTATTGAAGGAAACATGCCTGATCATTTGAATGACATTCTTTCTATACAGCTATGTTGAATAAAATATCAGCATAATGCAGTCCTAACTCTTTTTAATGATTGATTATATAATACGATCACTAGAGTTATTTAATAAGAAATATCTTATTAATTAGATTACCAGCTTGGAAAAGTCAAGAGTCTAAGCATCCAGTTTAAGCTGTATTTTTAATTACTTATGAGACTTCAGGCACAGGATAAAATGGAAATAATAATAACTTTGAGGCTAGACAGACTTGAGTTTTAATTGCCAGACTAGAATGTCTTCACAAGTTGTGTAACTATTAATATTTATTTAAATTATGACTCTCTTTGTACCTATAAAAGGGGAAATTCACATAAATGTAATAGGGACTAAGAATTTCCTTTACATTGTGGATATCCAATAAATATAAGTTCTTCTTTCTTCATTAATTAGCCAAGAGTTTTATTTTCCATATCTATAAAATGAAGATAATAATTATTAGCCAACCAAGATTGCATATATGAAAACATTCCACAAAGTGAAAATTAATCACAAAGACTATGGTTTCTACACTGTCATTATTACTCATTATTGACCCTTGTACAGAGATGTTAATGGTAGATGAATAGATAAGAACCCAAAGACTAAATAAAGTCTTTTTAATTTTCTTTTTTATTGATCTATTCATAAATATCTTATTTATGAGGACTATATCTGTATGATTAACAAAATGTTGAATCTCTACATTGCCATTTAGTGGTCATATGACTTTTATAGCAGGTCACTTGAAGGACAATTTTGTCTTAGGCAACATACTAGGTATGTTACAAATACTTAATTTAAATCTCATAACAATTCAGATATGTGTCTGTAGCCTCATTCTTCCCAGGTAATTGTATGGATCAGAGCTAATGTACATAAATCACTGAACATAATCCTGATAAGCATTCTATAAACAAACACTATGGTTATTACCGTTATGGTACCATGGAGAAAGTGATTCATTTCTTTTAGAGATGGGAAAGCTACAACCCAAAGAAGTTGAACATTTGCATGTAGCGACAAGGCCAGTTAGGCTCATATACTGTCTAATGGCGCTTTTAGACTCAGGCCATATATATTATTTAGTTGTTTGGAAACCAACCCCAAAGACTAGAGAGCCTGATTCTCCCTAAAGATTAATCAATACCTGTTAAAACATTTTTTTATCTACAACCATGACACCTCAGGAAAAAAAAATGTCAAGTTCTGAAGTAGACTTCAGGACTGGATTTTCCTTTAGCATTTCTGGTTCAAAGTGATGTGCCAAGAGAAAGCTCTGGAATGGAAGCAAGACGTAGCCTTACTGTGCTCCATGATGTGCCAATTTATCAGCACCACCATTACTCCAGGACATTTCCCAGAATCCCTTTCCCATATGGTTTTATGTCAAAATTTGCCAGCAAGAGGAACTGACAGGAGATTTGGAAAGTAGAAATGGAGCAGAAGCCATTAATCTTAAGAGATCATAAGAGTCAGTCTGGTTACATTCCTAGGTTTGGCAGTGGTCCAGACCTCCCCAGAAGCTCCCACTTTGCAATCACAGCAGCTCAGCAGGATTTGCCATGGGGTCCCTCTTTGCAGTAGCCAGACTCTTGTTTCTCAGACTTTCTTGAAAGTTCCCCTGATCACACCTATTCCAGTACTTTGGGCTGTGCTTAATCACAGTTTCTTCATTCTTCTTGTTATAGCCTTCATGCCCCAGCTTCTCCCACATTTGCATATGTGTTCATGCCAATATTAAATTTCATTTTTCGACATTTGTAGAGGCTCTGTTTTCCGGACCAAACCAGACTGCTTCAGGATATCCTTTAGTGGTACATTTTTAATTCAGCCACTTCAGCTTCTCTTTCTTGCCTCATTATTCCTATAGTGATATGTCACTGTGTTCTTTCAAAAGGGACTTCTGTCCCTTTCACATGTAAATTATGTATTTCTTCATACATCAGTTATTCAGAGTCAGCTATAAGTAAGAGACTTTTATTCATTCATTCAATAAATATCTACTAAGCTGCTACTCTTTGCCAAGGAGTGGGAAAAGCTATGATGACATATGGCCCTACTCTCACGGAACTTAAAGTTTAGCAGAAAAAAAAATTGATACGAATTAAATATTTAGGCAAGGAAATGTAAAATTTCCACTCTGACAAATGCTAGCAAGAAATTCACTGTGCTCTGCTAGTCCATCAAGGAAGTTTTCACTCACTCAGGGACTTCAGGGATTTTCCTAAGTGTGTGATGAAAATCGAAGGATAGGAAGTTGTTGGCTAGACAATAGAGGAGGAAACGGTATTTCTTGGGGAGGAGTACAGAAAGAGTAACATACTTGGAAGGAGAGTCAGGAGAGAAAGAATGTCAATGGTAAGAACTGAAAAGCATGTGGCTAGAGTGAAATGGTGGCAGGGCAGAGTGAGCATGTCAAATGCTGTGAGGTAGGGTTCACCCAGACCACGCAGGTCAGAGCAAGCCATGTTGACTTTTTTTCCCTCCTAAAAGCAACAAAAAGCCACTGACCATTTTTAGTGAGAATATGTGCATAATTTAAAGACCCCTCTGACAAATAATAACGACTGGATTGGAGAAACGCAGCTTTAAGGAAGAGGGAACTTTAGGAAACTGTTGTAATAGCTAAGGATAAGGAAATAATCATTCCTTTTACTGTGGGAAGATTCTGAAATAATGAGTAACTAGAGTGATAGCTGCTCATGAAGTTCAAATGAAGCAAAGATGATGAAACCAAGAGGCACGTAGGAGGTGAAATCCACATATGATGCTGTCTTAAGTAAGGGAGAGAGTGGGGCTAAAGATTCATCCCAGGTTTCTGGATTGTACAACTGGATGGACAGTGGTGCCGTTCACTGAATAAGGTATAGCAGTAAAGGACCAGGTTTCAAGGGTGATCAAGATTCATTGCTGATATTTCAAGTTTGAAGTATCTTTGAGATATCCAAGAAAAGTCAAATTGATAACTGCATACTTGCGTAACTGGGCTGAAAAAGGCACTCTGTAAATCAGAGGTACCCAGTTTGTATTCCATTTTCTAAAATGTCTCATCAAGTGCTTAGTCTCAATTCCAATTGGCCAGATGACAGATTATCTGGATGTCCTGATCATCTGACAATATGTGAGGTAAAAGGGGAGGTCATTCATGATGGAATTCAACCTGATATGTCTCATGCAAAAAGTAATTATAATCCAGAATATTTTTTTTCTGAAAAATATGGGACTACTAGCAAAATCTTAAACCTCAAAGTTGTCAAAATAAATAAATAATAGGAAAGAGTAACCTCAGGAGACAGTGAATTACGTGCTTAGCAAATCTCTGGTAGCATGGGATTTTACCTGGTTCCCCAGACCAGGAAATACGAAGGCCTCCTTGGAGTCAGATCCTGAAGGTGGAGGTAGGATAGGTGGAGAACTTTATGAGAGGAGGAGGTGAGATGAGACTCATTCCTAGTCTCAGTTTCTAAGATTCCAGACTCAAAGGCTGTAAGAGACAAACACATAAGAAACTGCCAGAACTTGTTCACTATACTCACCGAAAATAAAGAAAACTTGGAAAGAAAGTAGTGAAACCTGTATCAAAAAATTAGTTGATTTTAAAAGTTTCTGTAAATATTCATTTATTTTTGGGTGATGTGAATTTTATTTATCCACACTGGTATATTTTGCTCAAGAAAGATATTTTTGAAGGACTGAAACAGACATGCATTTATTCTCCAGAATATGAAAGTATCATCTCACCTAGATAGGAATTATGTCATGGACATGTAGACAAGATTCTGAATTCTTTTCACACAAGACCTTTTCAATGGGCCTTACTTGATATTTAAATTTTAAGGCAGGGTCAATGAACAGTAGTGATAACAATGAATTCTATATTTTCCATGGAAAATTCTCCATCCAATTTTCCATCATCTAATTCCCTCTTTACCTCCACAACAAAATGCCGCCACTTTCTGAGGATGTTACTGAGTCAAACTTTAGTTCAATTGGTCATTATCAATAAACAGTATTGTTTGGCTCTGTCCATATACTTATTATAATGTTTACTTAAAATGAATAAATATTTTGACTAAATGTGCCTTCACTATATCTTTAAAAATCAAATTAAAATTCAATATATCACATGTTTCTGTTTCTCAGAGTATTCCCAGTGACTGGAGCCAGAGAGTGTGATGTAAGATTGAATTTAGATGTGCTATTTTTCATTTATTCATTCACTCTGTATTTGCTGATACTCTATTATGTTCCTGGTGTGGAGTAAGCAATTTGGAGAGAAAAGGGGAGATGGGGAGGGGAATACAGAGTTTCCTACCTATTCTAATCACAAGCTCAAAAGGAAAAAGAAGACAAACAAGTGCTTCAGTGCCTCTAATTTATATGCTAAAGTAAAAATGAGTTTAAGAGGGATACAGTAATTTAAGTCCTCTCTTGATACATCAAGTTCTTGGAAACTGCCGCCTTAAGTGAAAGGATGCATATATGTAAGGAAACCATTTTTTGTTTTTCTCATCAGCCTTATAAAAAAATGACATTATTCAATGTTTGACTTAAAATTAGTTTCCAAGAACTTGTTGACAACGTTAAGTGTCAATAGGACTTATTGTAGAGACAAAAGCTATAGGCATTCATTAGAGGACAAGATCATGCTAGTTAAGGAATGTGGATGCAGGCTTTCTGATGGGATGTTGAAGGGTAAGTAGGTGGTGAGAGAGGCACCACAATGTAAGAAGCAAAGGAAAGGCAGTGAGATAGAACAAAGAGGATGTGTAGAGAAAGCCTGAAGTAGATCAGCCTCAACCACCTGCTGTTTCTCACTCTCACCTCTAGGTCTTTTCACTTGGTACTCATCCCTTTCTGCGTAGCCATATTCTATCACTTTCCCTCTCTCAAACACAGCTCTAGGAATCCAGCCCTAACTCTAAACCAGATTAAGTTTCTCTCTTTTTTCCTGTCTTTCCCCAGTCATGAAACACCCTATACTCTATTCTTTTTTTTAAATTAATTTATTTATTGTACTTTAAGTTCTGGGGTATACATGCAGTTCGTGCAGGTTTGTTACAGAGGTGTACACGTGCCATGGTAGTGGTTTGCTGCATCCATTGCTCTGTCATCTACATTAGGTATTTCTCCTAATGCTATCCCTCCCCAATCCCCCAACCACCTGCTATTCCTCCCCTAGTCCCTCACTCCCCAGGCCCCAGAGCATGATGTTCCCCTCCAAGTGGGCAAAGGATATGAACAGACATATTTCAAAAGAAGAAATTCATGTAGCCAACAAACGTATGAATAAAAGCTCTTCATCACTGGTCATTAGAGAAATGCAAATCAAAACCACATTGAGATACCACCTCACACCACTTAGAACGGCGATCAGTAAAAAATCAGGAGACAACAGATGCTGGAGAGGATGTGGAGAAATAGGAACGCTTTTACACTGTTGGTGGCAGTGTAAATTAATTCAACCATTGTGAAAGTCAGTGTGACAATTCCTCAAGGACCTAAAAATAGAAATTCCATTTGACCCAGCAATCCCATTACTGGGTATCTACCCAAAGGATTATAGATCATTCTATTATAAAGACACATGTACACATATATTATTGCAGCACTGTTCACAATAACAAAAACTTGGAACCAACCCAAATGCCTATATTCCAATTTAATTGCTAGTCAACTTGTTGGTGTTCCCCACTAGGTTATGGATTGTTTAAGAGCAAGGACTCTGTAGTAGGCTGAATAATTACTTTTACCCATCCATGTCCTCATTCTTGGAACCTATGAATATGTTACCTTATATATTAAAAGGAACATGAAGGCGTGATTATGTTAAGGATCTTGAGATTGGAAGATGATCCTGGAATCTCCAGGTAAGCCCAATGTAACTAAAAGAGTGATTATAAGAGGGGGGCAAGATGATCGGAGTTAGAGAGAGAAGATGTAATAATGAAAAAAGAGGTCATAGAGAAGAGAAGATGCTAAGCTCCTAGTTTTGTAAATGGAGGAGGAGGCCATCAGTCAAGGAATGCAGGCAACCTCTAGAAGCTGGAAAAGGCAAACAGATTCTCCCCTAGGACCTCCAGAAGAAACACAGCCCTGTAAACACCTTGATTTTAACCCAGGGAAACTTATTTTGAACTTCTGACCTCCAGAACTATCAAACAATAAATTTTTTATTGCTTTAACCCATCGAGTTTATGGTAATTTGCTACTACAGCAATAGAAGACAAATACAGACTATCTTATGCTTTCCCCACCCCCGATACCTCTAACACAAGGACTCACACAAAATTATATTCAAGTTTTAAAATTATTAGATGAATAATAACATGCTTTCCTGCAACTTAGAGACTAGAAGCCTTCCTAAGAGTGATGCAGTGTGGGAAATTATAAGGGATCCTGAAGGGTCCTGTGATGAAACCCAGGATGACCTGGTGCAGGGAGAATGACCCTTTTTCTTGAGAAACATAAAGAGAAGGAAGAGTTGCCAATGCTTGGAAACTGGCAGCGACAAAAATCTAGAATGTATCCCAGGAAAAAAATCTAAAAAATGAACTGAGAAAAGTTATAAGCTAACTCTTCTAGTTGTTCCCAGAGTTTTCAGAAGGAGAGTTTTGATTAAAAAAAAAAAAAAAATTAGCCAGGCATGGCGGTATGTGCTTGTAGACTACTCGGGAGGCTGAGGCAGGAGAATGGCAGTGAGCCAAGATAGCGCCACTGCACTCCAACCTGAGTGGCAGAGTGAGACTCCATCTTCAAAAACAAACAAACAAACAAACAAACAAAAAGTTCAAGTGTGAATTTGTGCTCCAAAGAACCAGGTTTGGGGATAAGTGAACAAAAGGCAGGAACAACATCTTCTCTCTTACTTATTAAACTTGAAGTTACTGAAGGATTTATTGGTTTAGGTGAGAGTTTTTGTTTGTTTGTTTTTTGTTTTTGCATTTTAGGTTTTGGGGTACATGTGAAGAACATGCAAGATTGTTGCATAGGTACACATGTGGCAGTGTGATTTGCTGCCTTCCTCCCCTTCACCTACATCTGGCATTTCTCCCCATGCTATCTCTCCCAAACTCCCCACCCCCTGCTGTCCCTCCCCTATTTCCCCCCAACAGACCCCACTGTGTAGTGCTCCCCTCCCTGTGTCCATGTGTTCTCATTGTTCAATACCCGCCTATGAGTGAGAACATGTGGTGTTTAATTTTCTGTTCTTGTGTCAGTTTGCTGAGAATGATGGTTTCCAGGTTCATCCATGTCCCTATAAAGGACATGAACTCATCGTAGGTGAGGGTTTTTTAACTTCATATCAGCGATGCAGGTTAATCACTCTTTATTTCTTGCTGTACCATCATTGCTAGTTTGCATACGTTTTCTTTCTTGTATTATTCATTTTCATTTATCCCAAATCTCTATTCTAATATAGTTGATATTTACCCTTTTATTTGTATGGGTTCTTGTAAAAACATTTATTAATGTTTTCTTGGCATGCATTTTTTACATAGCATAAAAATGTGGCACCTTAGTTTTTGTCTTACTTTTTAAGTATGGTACAGCATTTTAAAGATACACCTGTGTTGCTGTGCAAGCCTGTTCTATGGCTTCTGAATGCTGCTTAGTGCTTCTTGATGGAACCTACTGCATTGCACTTATTTATTTCTCCAGTGCTAAACAACCAGCCCACCTGTATTACTTCCAAATCTTTACAAACAATGCTATAATAAATAATCCCCATGCATGTTTCCTTACCAGTCCATATAAGAATATGTTTGAATGTGTATCTAGAACATGACTTGCTGGGTCATAAGACACAATGTACACATAATTGCACCAAATACGGCTAAACTTCTACCCTGAACACGTATTAGCATCAGGTCTCATTTCCATCAGCTATCTATCAGGGTGGCTACAGCTCCACAGGATAGAGGTGGGACCAAGGAGTAAATGACTCAGGTGTGCAATAGCAGAGGTAGAAACTGGGACTTCACTCACTCAGAGCTAATCATACCCCTAAAACTAAGGGTTTCCTGGCCATATGAGAGTTGCGTCCCTCCAAGGGAATCTGTGACAAAAATAAATAAACACAAAGGAGCAAATAGAAAACTAACAAAAAAAAGATGGTTTCACTGTTTTCCTCCCTGAATTTATAGTTTTTGCCTTTACTCTCTCCTTCCTTCCTCAGAATCAAGAGTCTCAGGTGCCCAGGTGAAGGGTGGGAAGGAGGAATGAAAGGAGAGAAACCTAAGAAGAGAGCTCTGTCCACTTTGGACTTCTTTGCCCCTCAGATGATGCTTCTCTGAGCACCTTCTGGTCCCTTTGGCAGCCTGGGATGGTGTTTCAGTTTCAAAAGGAACCTCTGCCAAAGCAGAGCTCAATCTGTAGGATGGAAAGCAACCTGGAGTCCCTCTCATGCTGTGATGTCTATTTATTCCAGTTCCATACTGGGAAGGCTAAAAACCTGCTTGGTATTTCTAGGCCTCTTTGGAAGCCAGAAACTGGGACTACCCTTCTAGATGTGCCTTCATGACAGCTACATCAGATGACATCCACCTTTAAAGATTTCAAAACTCAAAGCCAGGGAATCCCGATGCAAAGGACCTGCCACGGTGAGATCCACGTGAAGGCCAGGAGGATTAGTCATCAACAGCTCCCTCAAAATTGCCATCCTGAGCTTATAACCCACTTCTTCCCTTTCCGTGACAACAAGAGGGTTGCAGGGCATGGAGAAAGAGCTATTAGGTCATTAACAGGGGAATTCTTGGACTGAATTCTGCCGTGAGTGCTGAAATAATGCAGAACTTGAAGAAACATGGTGTTGCAGGCCCAGGAAGCAACGTGTGCTCTCCTGTCTCAGAGGAGAGTGTTGAAAGAAACCTGGGGAGGCCCTTCTGGCACAAACTCCATGCCACCAACCTCATCGTCTTCTCTATATGAAGAGAGATGCAGGCAGAGGCGCAGATCCTGCTGGGAGAAACCACCCAAGTAGGCAAGTGGGCCAAACCAGATGGTAACTTCTCCAGAAAGCTCTATTTCTCTTCGCTGTAATACCTGTGATCATGATGATGATGATGATCAAGGTAAAAATAATAACATCTAGCATTTGTATCCTTCACCACAGCATTAGCTCACCTTCCACATAATTAAATAAGACCCCCTAAATTTGTCATGTTTCTAACCTACTGCTAGTAGCAGAGCCAGGATTTGAACCCACAACTCTTTGATCCTGGAAATTGTTCTCTTAACAAGCCTTATACTACCTTCTCTCCTATATACTTTTACAGTGTTATTCTTCACCCTGAATCATTTTTATTTGCTCACTTTAGTCTGAGAGCAGCGACGATGTTTTACTCATTTTTGCATCCCTCCCAGGTCTCACAGTGCCAAACGAAAATTATATCAAATGCTTGTATGAGTTACGGTATTCCAAGAACTGTTTCAAAACTTCAAATGGATTAAATCACCCAGTTCTCTCAATGATTCCATGGTGTAGGCACTAAAATTTGCCCCATTTTGTGGACAGAAAAATTGGGACACACAAAAGTTAATCAACTGGTCCAGTTAGTTAAATAACAAGGAAGTTGTGGCCCTGGAAACTCTGGGTTCAGAGTTTTTCCTTTTAGCCCATATATTACTCTGCAGAGGCAAGCAAATTATTTCACCAAGGCTTAGATCATTTGATAAGTGTTAAGGAAGGGTGTGATTTTTAAATGAGAAATCCTGATCTACACTTGTCAAATGATTATCCTGCCTCTAGATCAACCCTCCTTCCATACATCATAACTCATCACAAACTTAGTTTTCTGAAATGAAAATGTCATGATATTTTCCTTTTATAAAACTTTTTAGTGGTTCCTCACTCCATGTTGTCTAAAAATCCATACTTCTTAGCTTTGCAGGCAAAGTCTTTCATCTGATGGTCTGTGTCTTCTCTACCTTATGAGGAGTCCAATTTGCTGCTACTCTGCTACTCAGCCTGCCTCTCCAGCAGTTCCTCAGGTCAAGCTACTTTCTTATACCGCCATGCTTTCTCTCAAGTGGACTTTATGCCTAGACACAACCCTAGCCCTCTCAGCTCCTTCTCAGAATCTGTCCCAACATTTCTATTCCAGGAAGCTTTTCTTAACCATGCCCCAAGGCCTCAGGTTCAGCTCGTTTGTTCTCCTTGCATTTCGAGTGAGTCTACCACCCGCACATAGCATGAGTAATTCACCTCCATGTCCTTGAGTGCTAGCACAGCATTGTGCGGCACATAGCAAGGACTTAGTACCAGTGTAGGTGGAGGCTCTCACTTCACAAATGGTTCGGAAACAATGGCTGCCAACTGTGGCTTCAACTCATGCCCCTGCCTACCCAGAAAAGCAAAAAAAGGTCATCTCTCCCAAAGCAGCATTCCACTCCTTTTAGTGTCCCAGGTTATCCCATGTTAAAAACACCAATTAAGTTTTATTTTGCCTGCCTTCCAGAGCCACAGCTCAGTGGTACCTCCTTGCGACAAGCACAACCCACGACTATAGGAAATTGCTTGGGAAGGAGCCATCAGCCTGTTGCTCTGAGCTGCCTGTCTCATCTGAAGCAATGAAGTTGAGGACATATCTCCCACCTTAGATCCTGCAACTTATCCACCTCTGCTGAGAATGCAGATGTTCTTCAAAGTATGAGAAAAAAATTTTCTTCCTTGTAATACTCAGAGCAAGTCCGATCCACACTAAAATTAGCCCAGTTTCTAGTATCCCGACTCCTGAGCAGTCTTCTCTATCCATGTCTTAAGAGTATATTTGCCATTAAAAGGTAAAGAAAGAGGCCTGGCGCAGTGGCTCACCTGTAATCCCAGCACTTTGGGAGACCAATGCAGGTGGATCACTTGAGATCAGGAGTTAGAGACCAGCCTGGCCAACATGATGAAATCTGTCTCTAAAAAAAAAAAAAAAAAAAAATAGCCGGGTGTGGTGTTGTGCACCTATAATCCCGGCTGCTTGAGAGGCTGAGGCAGGCAAATTGCTTAAACCTGAAAGGTGGAGGTTGCAGTGAGCCAAGATCATGCCACCGCACTCCAGCCTGGGTGACAGAAGGCGATAGCTGTCTTAAAAAAAAAAAAAAAAAAAAAAAAACAGAAGCAGCTTAGCACACATCACTTAGAAGCTGAACAGCTAAACACAGTTGCTTTCCATTAGTAACCTCAAATGCCTGGCTCAAGGATTGTTGCTATGCTAGATTTGGGAGACCAGAAACATAGAATCATAAAAGTGTGTGTATGGTAAGAACATTTAAGATCTATTCCCTTGGTCAGGAATGGTGCTCATGCCTGTAGTCCCAGCACTTTGGGAGGCTGAGGTGGGCCGATCACTTGAAGTCGGGAGTTCGAGAGCAGCTTGACCTACATGGTGAAACCTCATCTCTACTAAAAAGACAGAAAAAATAAGCTGGGTGTGGTGGCGCACGCTTGTAATCCCAGCTACTTGGGAGGCTGAGGTGGGAGGATTGTTTGAACCTTGGAGGCGGAGGTTGCAGTAAGCAGAGTGAGTGGGACTCCATTAAAAAAAAATGGCAAAGAAAGATAAGGAAGACCATGAAAAAGACATGGACTTACCCTTTCCACTTCTCCTTCAATAGATTAGTCAGGAGCCACTTTACTTGCCTACTTGTCCCCATGCATTCATCTTGTGTCATGATTTTATAATAGAAGACTTGGGTCCAATCCCTGTCCCAGATATTTGATCAGTATTATTTTGGTTCACCCCAAGAGGCTCCAGTAACTTTTCATCTTAAAGACTTAAGATCTCCATTCTTTCTCTTAACTCCTTATGCAGATGGGTTCATGTATCTTAAATAACCTTCACCACATAGCAATAGTTTTTCTCCCTCACACACAAATATATTTTTTTAAGTGAGACAAATATCCAACAGATCCAAACAGCAAACCTACAAAAAAAGGAAGCCAGATGGACGGAAAAAACACCAATAAAAACCTCCCCAACCACTCATGTACCCACTGCACATCCAAGAAGGGCTTCTTTGCCCCATTCTATGATTTGAATGTTCCCTACATTGTTTGAAGCAATGGTTTGAATGTTCCCTAGAACACTCCTATGGCAACTTAATCCCCAATGTGACAGGATTGACAGGTGGAGCTTTTAAGAGGTAACTGGATCATGAGGACTTTGCCCTTAGGAATTTATTAATCCATTAATGGATTGATGGATTTATGCATCATCATGAGAGGAGAACTGGTGACCTGATGGGAAGAGGAAGAGACCTGAGCTAGCACATTAGCAGCATCAACCTCTCTCACCGTGGGATACCCAGTGCCATTTTGGGACTCTGCAGAGGGTCCGCACCAGCAAGGAGGCTCTCACCAAACGCAGCCCCTAAACAGGAGACTTCTCAGCCTCAAAAACTATAAGAAATAAATTCTCTCTTAAAAATAAATTACCCAGCTTCAGATATTCCATCATAAGCAACAAAAAATAGACTAAGACACTCCATAACCAATTCTCTCCACGAGATTTAAGAGTTGATCCAGGCTTCCATCCTCTGCCTCCAGCAAGCCTTAACAGTATTGAGCCAAAGGTGTTCTCTCTGGGTTCTCATAGCCCATTTATTGTTTCATTTTAGAAACTCATTGACATTTCTATTTCTTATTAATCAGCTTTAACATATTTTACAAATTGTCCTGGTAGCACAGTCGCCAATCCTCTGGATTTATAGAACTCATCTCACTTCCTAAATATCACATTTGGCAGAACATGTGTCATTTTCTATAAATATTGAATAATCAATAATGGCTGCCAGAAATCATGTATTTGTTCAAATCTCAGGCAAGGTAAATGATGAATAGAAATACCATTCTCTTTTAAAATTCAGAAATAAGGCAGACCTGATTTCTTATGCTTTTGATGTTTCTACAATGTGCCTTACTTCAATAATCACAGACCCAGGCTTCTTCCTTTGCTCTTTCTTCTGTTACATTTTAAATTATTTTACATGTATCTCTACATGAACATTTGAATTTAGCATACCATCCTCATCATACAGAGGTGAGAGACACAAGCGTACATAGAAATGAGTTGGGAAAAAGAGTGGAGTCAAGTTATATAGTTCTACAGTGATGCCTTCACAAAGTTCTAACATAATATATAGTGTGACAATTTTCAGTCTGGTAGTCTCTAATTTTTTAACATGGACTAATGGGGTACACAATTTTGAGCTTCTCTCTTTCTCTCTCTCTTCTGTGTGTGTGTGTGTGTGTGTGTGTGTGTGTGTATTTCATAGACACATGCACATATTATAAGCATTCACTAAATACTCTCGTGATGTACAGTAAATATTATAAAAGATTATTCTCAAAATATTTTAGAAAGAAAATTAGAAATAATACAAGCCAAAATATATTTTTCTGCTTTCCCAGTTGCTTTTCTTGCATAGCACTTGCTAAGGACGACTCTTTCAAGACTATTAGTTCAAATCTTCTTTTGTAAAAAGCAAGAAACTTTTTCTATAAATGGCCAATCATAAGCATTTTAGATTTTCAGGCTATATAGTCTTTATCATATTTAATCAACAATCCCATTGTAACATGAAAGCTACATCAACTAGCAAGTCTGACTGTATTCCAATAAAACTTTACATACAAAAATGGGAAGCAGGCCAGATATGACTGCTGGCTGGCCAGGGTTTGCAGATCCCTGGTTTAGAAGGTGATGAAAAATGCTTAAAGAAGTAATACAAAGGCAATCCCAGGAGAGCTGTAGAAAAACTAGTTAAAGCTACCATTTTTTCTGTGTTTATTCTCCCCAAAATGAACCTTGAAATGCCCTTTTCTTTCCCAAACCCTAAACCTGTTGCCCCTAATTTAGGATTTGGATCTGAAAAAGAGAGAATGAGACCAACGCACATCCATACAAATAGCGGACAAAGGATCTTAACATCACTTGAGTGCCTGAATTCAGCTGTCTCTAGAATCAATAAAATTATATATGTGTTTTTACATAAGCCCCTAAATTCCCTCTTAGCTTTCATTAGTTTTGGTTGGATTTTTGTCACTTGTAGCCAATAAAGAGTGATATATCCTGATTAATAATGCATTATTTTATTTAATCCTAACACAACTTTATGAAAGAAAGTCTTTTTCATTTTGATATGCACAGAAGCAAGTTGCAAAGTGTATACTTCTTAAAGGCAGTAGGGCCAGGTTGTGAGTTCTGATGGGACTGACCTTATATATACAATAAGTTCAACTGGCCCTGTGATACTTGACAGTTTCTCCTGCAAACCCATAAATCTGTGTACAGCCCTCACAAAAGAATAAATACAGAGTCAGTTCCAAAAGCCACCACTTGTGTCACTGAGTTAAATTCCTATTTAACTAAGAGAAAATGGGTATCGACCATAGCTGCCTTGATTGCAAATGTCAGGCTCTTTGAATTATTAGGAACAGCAATGAAAAATTGATCACATTTAAAACATCCTGTGAAAAGTTTTACAATTGCACATTAAGAAAGGGCGTTAGGTAAATAAGAACTAATTGTTCTCAGCTGCACTTGTAATAGCCCTGTCTACCTTCCCAGTACAATGCATATTCATTTCATTTGAACAGGAAAAGTAAATAAAAAGTCCCAAGTCTCATTCACATTCAATCACTATAATTCTAAGCCTAAGGTTATCCTCCCAAGGGAAGAAAGCAAGGCAACAATGAATGCTTTCCCCATTAGTTCAAACTGTCCAGAAATCTCTACCAGACTATTACTATGCCTAGATCAAATTAAAAAAAAAAATCATAGGGAAAGAATACCACACACCATGCAATAGATGTGCATTCAAATTTTTGAGTATGAATTTGAAGGGGGAATTGAACTACTGTAAGGATCCTAACCCTATTTTAAATCATTTTGTTATAAAGACATATGCACATGTATGTTCATAGAGGCACTGTTTACAATAGCAAAGACCTGGAACCAACGCAATGCCCATTGATGATAGACCGGACATGGAAAATGTGGCATATATATGCCATGGAATACTATGCAGCCATAAAAGATGATGAGTTTGTGTTCTTTGTAGGGACATGGATGAATCTGGAAACCACCATTCTCAGCAAACTGACACAAGAACAGAAAATCAAACACTGCATGTTCTCATTCATAGGCGGGTGTTGAACAATGAGAACACATGGATACAGGGAGGGGAGCGTCATACACTGGGGTCTGTTGTGGGGGGCCCAAGGGAGGGACAGTGGGGGGGGGGGAGGTTGGGGAGGGATAACATGGGGAGAAATGTCAGATGTAGGTGATGGGGGGATAGAGTCAGCAAACCACATTGCCATGTGTGTAGCTATGCAACAATCCTGCATGATCTGCACATGTACCCCAGAACCTAAAGTACAATAAACAAAAAAAAAAAAGAGATTTGGAAAACAAACCAATTGGCAGCAAATTGACCCAGAGTACTGTTCAGAACAAAAGCTAACCTAATCCTATCAGCCTTCCCACCTCATATTTCATAAGGAGTCAGCATAGGGTGTGCTGGTCAGCTCTTCATGTCTACTCTCCTCTTCATACTGTGATTCTTCTCTTTTTGTATCAGTCAAAATAGGTTAGATTATGCTGCAGTAATGAACAATGACAAAATAGTAGCTTAAAATCACAAAGATTGCTTTTTCATTCAGACAAAACGTTCATTATGGGGTTTACATGTAGGATGAGTAACTTTGCCTCAAATTTTCCCAATTTGCCTTGAACTTGCCCAGTTTTTGCACGGCAAGTCTCAGCAACCGGGGATAGTTGTTCACATTATCCATCAGAGTGCTCTGTCCCACACTGTCCCACATGATTGGGCAGCATATGTTTAACTGGACCTTTACTTTAAGTTAACCCAATCTACATGGGTATGATTGCCATAGTCTTATTAGATTCTTGCCCCAATACTGAGTTTTAATTGTTCATTTTTGTTCCCGTTTTCTCAATCATGTGTCTCTCTATTTGTAGAGGGGAAGTACTTTACTCTTCTAACCTGGAAATACTTTTTATTTTGTAATTGTATTTCCTTTCATTCCTGCTTTCAGGCCTGCCTTTTGCTCCTAAATATAGCCATTTGCATCCAACACAAAATATCAACACTTGGTTTTCTGATTTTTTGCCTTAGACCTACATACTCATCAGTACATGGTCTGGATCCCAAGCCACCCAAGTGGCAATTCTATTGAATACGTTAGAATAGAATAACATGGACTGTTACTTCTCCAGCCTTTGAGGCAGTTTCTAACTACCTGCCATGCAGTCTCTAAGAAAATGTCACGTATATCAGTCAGGACAGGCTAAGTGATGCTGAGGTAACAGCTAAGCCCAAAATTTCTGTGCCCTAAAGAAAAATAAAGATTTAGTGTCTGCTCCTATTTTGTGCCTATTAAAAGTCAGCAGAAGGCATTGGTCTAGGACCTCAGGTTGATGTTCATTACTTAAAATTTTACTAGTTACCAAAATAGAGGAAAATAAGTAGGGCAAATCCTGTATTAATTAATTAATTATTTTTTCGAGACAGGGTTTCACTCCATTATCCAGGCTGGGTACAGTAACATGATCTCGGCTCACTGAACCCTCCACCATTTGGGATCATATGATCCTACCACCTCAGCCTCCTGAGTAGCTGGAAATACAGGTGCACATCACCATGCCCAGTTATTGTTTTATATTATGAGTAAATATGGGGCTTCACCATGTTTCTTAGACTGGTCTTTAACTCTTGGATTCAAGTGATTCACCTGCCCTGACCTCCCAAAATGCTAATGTGGTGGCTACAGGTGTAAGTCACCACAACTGGCCTCCTAGCTAGAGGCATCAGCCACTGTACCTGGCCACTCCATTAACTTACAAAGCATCCATCCAGAACTGACGTATCATCACTTCTGCTCACTTTTATATTGATCAGAGTAAGCCACATGGCCCTTTAAATCCCAGGAACATGAAGGCACAGTCATGTCATGTGTCCCAGAGGAGAGGGAACTGGAATGTTTGTGGGCAGTCCTAACGACTACCAGGTCCACTCCACCCCAAGCTCAATCAATTTTCATTCTGATATTCCTAATGCACCCCATAAGCTTTTTCAATTGCTAAAAAATGTATCTTACCCCGGAATATCCTCTCCACTCTCTACCTCCCAACTTAACTAATACCTCTCTCTCCTAGATAACGCACCTCTGCAAACTTTCTCTTTCTATTCCTTTTTTCCCTTTCTTTCTTTTTTTTTTTTTTTGTTTTTTTTTTTTTTTTTTTTTTTTTTTTGAGATGGAGTCTCACTCTGTCACTCAGGCTGGAGTACAGTGGCATCATCTTGGTTCACTGCAGCCACCACCTCCCAGCTTCATGTGATTCTCATAGTTCAGATTCCAAGTAGCTGGGAGTACAGGTGCCCACCACCGTACTCGGCTAATTTTTGTATTTTAGTAGAGATACGATTTCACTATGTTGGCCAGGCTGGTCTTGAACTTCTGGCCTCAAGTGATCTGCCTGCCTCGAGCTCCCAAAGTGCTGGGATTACAGGCATGAGCCACCATGCCTGGCCCCTCCTTTCTGTTTTATACACACACTCGCTTATTTCTCTTCTCAGGGTCAGCAAGTGGGGTCAGAATATTTTTTATTCCATGATAACTTGCCTGCAAATAATTACTCTTCCATTCTTGTATAAAAAAAAGAAAAGTCTTAATTTGAGGTTCTTAAATGGTATGATATTTCTTCTATTTCTCTTTATCCGTTCATTGACTTTCTTAACTCTAGTGACCTTCATTTATTTTCTAATTCAACCCCATGGCCACACTCTAGTCTTTATATTCACCTGAAAACTGTGCTCTCCACCTTTGAAATATTAAGCTTCTACTTTCTGGCACCAACCTCCTGCTCTTTTACTCCTGATTGAGAGCACCAGTATTATCACTCTGAGTTCCTTTTTCACTCAGTTGTCATAGTAATTCGAATGCGTAATTGACTATCTCCCTCTTCAATAGCTTACTTGCTGATTTAGTTTGGCTGTGTCCCCACACAAATCTCAAATTGAAGTTCCCAAAATTCCCACACATTCTAGAAGGGACCAGGCAGAAGGTAATTGAATCATGAGGGTGGGTCTTTCCCCACACTGTTCTCAAGGTAATGAATAAGTCTTACAAGATCTGATGATTTTATAAGGGGTTTCCTCTTTCACTTGGTTCTCATTATCTCTTGTCTGCCACCATTTAATGTGTGACTTTTGCCTTCTGCCATGATTATGAGGCCACCCCAGCCATGTGGAACTGTGAGACCATTATGCTTATTTTTCTTTATAAATTATCCAATCTCTGGTATGTCTTTATCAGCAGCATGAGAAAGGACTAATACACTTGCCTGAAAGCGTTTAGAGGCTTTCTATAGCACAGAGGCTCTGAAACTTGGCTGTGCATTAGAGTAACTTGAGGAGCTTTTAAAAAATTCTGATGCCAGGCCGTATTCCAGATCAATTAATGAGAATGTTTTAATGTGTCAAGCACCAGTATTTCTGTAAAGCTTCCAAGTGACTCCACTGGGCAGTCAAGGATGAGATACATCAACCTAAAAGATAAAGTCCGACCATGAAAGGTAAGGTAATACATAAATTGGTAGGGTTTTTTTTCCCCAAATGTCTTCTAATCATTTGTATCAGAGTAATCAATGTTGCTTATTTTCCTGAGCTTCACCCAAGGATGTTGGATTATAGTGTCTCTAAGTACACTTAAAAAATCTGATTTTAACTAACTCTCCAGGATGATTCTACAGCACTCTAAAGTTGACAATCACTTTCTGACTTGCACATTAACTTGGTCACAATAAACTTTTGATATGTACTGATGAATATAAATTATGGTAAGATAAACTCATCAGAAATAACTGACCCATCAAGAGTATGGGAAAAATAAAGAAAACTAGAAGAGAGATGCCATGAGAGATCATGAAGATCAAGATAAAAGAGATCAGCAGAGCCATTTGAGATTCTGGTGTCTCAAATACACGATGTCCCTCCATTAACCCTCCCTTTTCCTAAAATAGCCAATGTGCCTATGTTAATGCTTCAACAACAAATACCTAAGACTGGGTAATGTCTACAGAACAGAAATTTATTTTTGACAGTCCTGGAGGCTGAGAAGTCCAAGATCAAAGTACTAGCATGTTCAGTTTCTAGTGAGGGCTGCTCCATTCATGTCATCCTCTTTCTGTGGCATCTCACATGGCTGAAGGTGGAGGAACAAAAGAGATAAATCCATCCCAGATAGAGCAATCAGACAAGAGAAAGAAATAAAGGGCAACAAAATTAGAAAGGAAAAAGTCAAATTATCCTTGTTCTGCAGATGATATAGTGTTATATTTGGAAAAGCCTAAAGACTTCACCAAAAAACTATCAGAACTGATACATTCAGAAAAGTTGCAGAATCTAAAATTAATATACAAAAATCAGTAGCATGTCGTATTCCGAAAAATTGAAGAGGAGGGGCTCCTCCCCAACTTATTTTATGAGACCAGGATCATCCTTCTGCCAAAACCTGGCAGAGATTAAAACAAAAAAAGAAAACTTCAGACAAATATACTTGATGAACACTGATGCAAAAATGCTCAACAAAATACTTGCAAACCGAATCTAGCAGCATATCAAAAAAGCTAATCCACCACCATCGAGTAGGCTTCGTCCCTCAGATGCAAGATTGGCTCAACATACGCAAATCAATAAATGTGATTCATCACATAAATAGAACTAAATACAAAAACCATGATTATCTCAATAGATGCAGAAAAGGCTTTTGATAGACAACTCTGCTTTATGCTATAAACTCTCAGTAAACTAGCTATCAAAGGAACATACATCAAAATAATAAGAACTATCTATGAAAAGTCCACAGCCAACATCATACTGAATGGGAAAAGCTAGAAGCATTCCCCTTGAAAGCCAGCGGAAGACAAGGGTGTCCTCTGTTGCCACTCCTATTCAACATAGTATTGGAAGTTTGGGTCAAACCAATCAGGCAAGAGAAAGAAATAAAGAGCATTCAAATAGAAAGAGAGGGAGTCAAACTACCCCTGTCTTCAGATGACATAATTCTATACCTAGAAAACCCCCACTGTCTGGGCCTAAAAGCTCCTTCAGTTGATAAACGACTTCAGCAAAGTTTCAGAATACAAAATCAATATACAAAAGTCACTAACATTTCTATATACCAACAATAGCCAAGCCAAGAGCCAAATCAGGAACACAATCCCATTCACAGTTACCACAAAAAGCATAAAATACCTGGAAATATTGCTAATCAGGGAGGCGAAAGATCTCTACAATGAGAAATACGAAGCACTGCTCATAGAAATCAGTGATGACCTAAACAAATGACAAACATTTCATGCTCATGATTACGAGGAATCAATATCATTAAAATGACCATACTACCCAAAGCAATTTACAGATTCAATGCTATTCCTATCAAACTACCAATGACATTCCTCACAGAGCTAGAAAAAAACAATGTTAAAATTCATATGGAATGAAAAAATAGTCCAAATAGGCCAGGAAATCCTAAGCAAAAAGAACAAAGCTGGAGACATCATGTTATCCAACTTCAAACTATTCTATAGGGATATAGTAACCAAAGCAGGATGATACTGATGCAAATACGGACACATAGACCAATGGAACAGAATAGAGAGCCCAGAAATAAGGTCACACACCTATAACAATCTGATCTTCAACAAGGCTGACAAAAACAAGCAATAGGAAAAAGACTCCCTATTCAATAAATGGTGCTGGTAATTCTTGTATATGGTTTAAGGTGTATATTATATGTGCTGCCATATGCAGAAAACTGAAACTGGACTCCTTCCTTATATCATATACAAAAATCAATTGAGGATGGATTAAAGACTTAAATGTAAAACCCAAAACTGTAAAAACCCTGGAAGACAACCTAGCATTCTGGACATAGGAATTAGCAAAGATTTTATGACAAAGGCACCAAAAGCAATAATAACAAAAGCAAAAATTGACAAGTGGGTTCTAATTAAACTTAAGAGCTTCTGCACTGCAAAAGAACCAGTTAACAGAGTAAACACACAACCTACAAAATGGGGAGAAATATTTGTAATCCATGCATCTGACAAAGTTCTAATATCTAGCACCTATAAGGAACGTAAACAAATTTACAAAAAGAAATAAACAACTCAATTAAAAAGCAGTCAAAAGACATAAATAGATACTTTGGTTTTTTTTAGGTAACTTCTTTTTTATTGTTATTATACTTTAAGTTCTGGGGTACATGTGCAGAACATGCAGGTTTATTACATAGGTATACACGTGCCATGGTGGTTTCTAAAGGAGAAAAACCTTAGAAAAGTTAAACAAGCTTATGAAAATCTCAGTATCACTGATCATTAAAGAAATGCGAATCAAAACCACAATGAGATTATTTCGCACTAGTCAGAATGGCTATAATTTAAAAAGCCAAAAAAAATAACAAATGCTGATGAGGTTGCAGAGAAAATGAAACACTTATCCACTATTGTTGGGAATGTAAATTAGTTCAACCATTGTGGAAAGCAGTGTGACAATTCCTCTACTCAGCAATCCCATGATTAGGTATATACCCAGAGTAATATAAATCATTCTACTACAAATACACATGCACATGAATGTTCACTGAAGCACTATTCACAACAGCAAAGACATGGAATCAACTTAAATGCCTATCGATGACAGAATGGATAAAAATGATGTGGTGCATATCACTATGGAATACTATGTAGCCATAAAAAATAATAATATAATATCCTTTGTGGGAATATGGATGTAACTGGAGGCCATTATCTTTAGCAAACTAATGCAGGAACAGAAAATGAAATGCTGCATGTTCTCACTTATTAAGTGGGAGTTAAATGATGAGAACGCATGGACACAAAGAAAGGAATGGCAGTCACTAGGGTCTACTTGAGGGTGGAGGTTGGGAGGAGGGAAAGGAGCAGAAAAAATAACTATTGAGTACTGGACTTACTACCTGGGTGACAAAATAATCTGTACAGCAAACCTCAATGACATGAGTTTGCCTATACAACAAACCTGCACGCATACCCCTATACTTGAAATAAAAGCTTAAAAAAATCAGTATCATTTCTATATGCCAATAGGAAACAATCTGAAAATGAAATCAAGAAAGTAATACCATTTATAATAGCTACTAACACAATTAAACACCTAGGAATTAGCTTATCCAAAAAGATAAAATTTCTCTACAATGAAAACTGTAAAACATTGTTGAAAGAAATTGAAGAGGACACAAAAACCAGAAAGATATTTCATGTTCATGGATTGGAATAATCAATATTTTTAAAATGTCCATACTAATCAAAGCAATCTACAGACTTAATCCAATATCTATCAAAATTCCAATGATTTCCGTTACAGAAATAGAAAAAGAATCCCAAAATTTATGTGGAACAACAACAACAAAAAAGGACCTGTATAGCCAAATCTATCCGGAGCAAAAAGAGCAAAACTGAAGGAATCACATTACCTAACTGCAAATTATACTACAGAGCTATAGTAATGAAATCAGCATGTTTCTAGTATAAAAACAGACATACGGTCCTGCAGAACAGGATAGAGAACCCAGAAACAAACCCATACAACTACAGTGAACTCATTTTTAACAAAGGTGCCAGAAACACATTGGAGAAAGGACAACCTCTTCAACAAATGGTGCTGGGGAAACTGGATATCCACAGAAGAATAAAACTAGATTCCCTATCTCTTGTCATATACAAAAATCAAATGAAAATGGATTAAAAACTTAAATCTAAGACCTCAACCTATGACATTACTACAAGAAAACATTGGGTAAAATCTCTAGGACATCAGAGTGGACAAAGGTTTCTTGGGTAATAACCCACAAACACAAGCAACCAAAGAAAAAATGGACAAATGGGTTCACATCAAGTTAAAAGCCTTCTGCACAGCAAAGGAAACAATCAACAGAGTGAAGAGACAACCCACAGAATGAAAGAAAACATTTGCAATCTGTCCATATGAAAAGGGATTAATCTGATATATGAGGAGCTCAAACAACTCTACAGAAAAAAATCTAATAATTCAATCCAAAAAGGCCAAAAAATCTGAACAGACATTTCTCAAGACACAAATAGAAAACAGGCATATGAAAATGCGCTCAACATCATTGATCATCAGAGAAATGCAAATCAAAACTGTAATAAAATATCATGTCATCCAAGCTAAAATGGCTTACGTCCGAAAGACAGACAAGAACGATTGCTGATGAGTATGTGGAGAAAAGGGAACCCTCATACTGTGGGTGAGAATGTAAATTAGTACAACCACTATGGAGTAAGGTTTGGAGGCTTCTTTAGAAACTAAAAATAGAGCTACCATAGGATCCAGTAATCCCACTGCTAGGGATATACCCAAAAGAAAGGAAATCAGTATGTCAAAGAGATATCTATATTCCTATGTATATTGTAGCACCATTCACAATAGCCAACATTTGGAAGCAACTTAAGTGTCCATCATCAGATGAATGGATACAGAAAATGTGGTCACATACACAATGGAGTACTATTCAGCCATAAAAAAGAATGAGATAGTGTCATTTGCAACAACATTGATGCAATTGGAGGTTATGTTAAGTTAAATAAGTCAGGCACAGAAAGATAAACTTTGCATGTTCTCACTTATTTGTGGAAGCTAAAAATTAAAACAATTGAACTCCTGGAAATAGAGAATAAAATGTTGATTACCAGAGGCTGGGAAGGGTAGTGGGGAGATAGGCAGAAACTGGAGATGGTTAACGGATACAAAAAATAGAAAGAATGAGTAAGATCAGTATTTGAAAGCCTGACAGGGTGACTATAGTCAAAAATAATTTAATTATACATTTCAATATAACTAAAAGTATATTTGGATTGTTTATAACACAAAACACAAATGCTTGAGGTGATGGGTACCTCATTTACCCTGATGTGACTATTATGCATTATATGCTTATAGCTAAATAGTCATGTACTCCATAAATACATATACCTACTATATACCCACAAAATTAAAAAATATGTTTAAGAGATGAACTCTGTGTCCTCACATGGCAGAAGAACATAAAAGAGAGAACCACTGCTGCAATTTCTTTTTATAAAGGCCTTAATGCATTCGTGAGGGCAAAACCCTCAGGATTTAGTCACCTCTCACAAAAGCCCACCTCTGAATACCACAATAATGGGGACTAAGTTTCAACATGAATTTTGGAGGGGACAGCATCATTCAAACCATACCTGTAAATCTATTTCTTGAGTCACAGATCACAAATTACCAAATGAATATATTCTCCAATTTTAGTACTTTTCTACCCGTAACAATCTGTCTACCTAAGATGGTTATTTATTTGTTGAATAAGTCACTTAATATTGGTGTTCCAACATTCTCAATGAAACAATTTCAGGAAACCTCTCCATCACTAAGATAATCATTATAGCAGTGCCATATTCTTCAATTTAGCACAAATCGGAAGTCTCCATTTATCCCTACTAGAAGTGTTCTATTGTCTTTTCACTCTCGAAATATCCTCCATGTGCCAAACAGGTACTAAAGGGCACCACATATCTTACTCAATGAAACCAAATCACTTCTCACGCAGTAGTGCCTACAACCCAGTTAATAAGACCCAGTTGTTAAATATTCAGAAATTTTGTAAACTTATTTTTAAGCAATTGTTAACTTGAAATCAGCCACTGTAGGAGTATTTATATCATTGAAGTTGGTAAATGTCACAAATCAAGGTCTTTTAGGGGTTAGAGAAGACAAAACCAGTTTATCAGTAAAAACGCCGTCCCACATAAATTCTAATTTATGTAGTCATTTGGAGTTTACTTAGTCATTTAGAGTTTCCTAATGTTATTAGGAATTCAAATGTAATAATGAAGTCTTTCAAGTTCATTATTACATTTGAATTCCTAACAGCATTATGAAGAAAGCATTGTTTTTATCATTTTGCATAATGAAAACTGAAGCTTAAAGTGTTTAAACACTGACTATTGTAACTGAGATTCTTTAAAAAGATGTGACTTCTAGTCTATGCCTCTTTCCAGAGCAGTATCTCATTAAATAAGTTCAATAACTTCTAAATCTAAGGCAAAAAGTACAGGTTATTTGCTTGATTCATTTATTCTTGTCTTTTATTCATCAGCAAATACTTACTAAGTGACTAGTGTTTCAGAATCCATGCCAGGCACGGGGATTACAAAGATAAATAAGACACGGTTTCTGTCCTCAAGGACCTCCCTGTCTATTGAGAAAGACAGACATCCTAACAGAAAAATCACAATACAGAGTGATATAAAGAGCCCTGGGTCCCAGGTCCACATATATTCATTGTGGCTGGGAAAGAAGTCATATGTCAGCCAATGAATCATGGTCCTGACAGTAATAAAGTTTATTTCATTTTAGGACAACCAGGAGTAAAACTTTTAAAACCTCACAGCCTCATTCATCTCCATATATGTAGCTGATGATATGACAATTCTGCAAAACATATCCTTACCTATATAAAGTGGCCAAAGATCACAGACAGGAAAAGAACACCCATTTCCCCTTCTCAGATATATATCCAAGCAATGCAACCTATTGCCATCAGTTTCCTTACATCTGCCAGGAGGCAATATGTCAAATAAATAATTTAGACCAGCTGAGGCACCACAAGAAAACAAGGCCATCAGTCATCTCGGCTGCATTATTGATTGCCAATAACAAGATACTTGCTAAGACAAATGACTCAGCTATTAAACTAGTGAGTTTTGGGCCTACCCTGATTATGTAAATCAAATGAACTGTTTTTTGTTTGAAGATGTACAAATGTATATATAATTATTTCCCCCCATTTATGCAAACCATAAGATGGCTCCTCATATGCAAAATCTAGATACATTATCTGCCCACTTACACAATTTTTCCCTTTCTCTCTCCAGGTGTTACACTTATCTATTGCATCTATCCAATGGAGAACTACCTCTGCTTATGCTTATTCCTGTAAGACCCAACTACTGGTTTAGAGACAAAAGAGAAAGAGTAAAATACAATAGCTTTAATCAAATTAATTTATTTCAAGTAAATCAAGCTGTACTAGAATAAACACAGAGCAACTGGAATCAGAAAGCCTAAGTTCAAAGGTCCCCTATTCATTGTGTAAACTTGGACATCAGTTTTCTTATGAGAGTCTTGATTTCTTTTATAAAGTGGCGATAACATTACCTGGCCTGCCTACTTCATGAGGTTGTTGGGAGAATAATGAAAATTTGAAAACTGTAAAGTACTCTAGACAGATAAGGAATCTGTTTTAACATAAACATGCCCTTTCATGAATTAATTTCAAGGGTAGATGCATTTCCTTGATATTCCAAGCAGAAATAAATAGAATACTCAGGATAATTCCAATGAGGTTAATCTACCAAGGGACTCCTGACAAAGGTGTGAGGGGAAGCCCAGAAACAAGGCATAGTGCAGGAACCTGAACTGTGAGTACCCTAAGCCTGAAAAGATGCAAAGTGGAGGAGATAAACTAAAGAACCCCAAAAGGCAGAATCTCGAAGATCAGACTACCTTAGGAAGAACAATAACCTTCATACACAGACACAGCTAATCTCACATGGCCTCAAAGTAATAGAACTAGAGGTATGTATTCTGATTTCTTCCCATTGGCCATACCCTACCAGCAGCCAGGAGACACAGGAGCTTGTCTTTGTAACTGGCACAGGCCAGGTTCCTGGGGCAAGAGTGAGGTGGACAAGGGAAGAGGGTGCATCTGGAGGAACAAGGAAGACATTTGGCATTGAGAAGACATACCGTTCAGGACCTCAGGACCTCGTACCGCTCAGGACCTCAACCTTAAAGCCATACTCCATTTTTCCTTTCTAAAGCTCCACTTCAACTTATGAAATCATGGCAACTCTCCCTCTACCTCTTCTCTCAGATTTATCTCCTACATGCCTGTCCACTGCCTTTGTGCATGAACATATTAGGCAATAATCCTTTGGGAGAAAGTGGCAGAGGCCAGCTCAAACTGGCTTAAGAAATAAAATGGACTTACTAGCTCATAAACGGAAAACTCCTTGTGAATTACGCCTCCAGCCATGATTGGATTCAGGAGTTGAATCTTTTTGTTAAAATTAAGTATATAAAAAAATTAAGTCTTTGTCTCCTGTCTGTATTGCCTTCTTTCTCAGGCTCTGCTTTCCTCTTTTGGTATCCTTCTTGGGAAGTCCCTCTTCCCATGTGGGATTCAAGTCGCTCTAAAAAAAAAAAAAAAAAAAAAGCTTGACATTAAAACACACACACACACACACACACATAGAAGTTAGTATCTCTTTTTCAGCAAAAGTTCCAAGGTTGAGTCTTATTAAACTGATCTGGATCACCACTTTGAGTCAACTACTATGACCAAAAAGATGAAACTGTTGAGTTCAGACCTGGGACAAGCATATTTCCCAGAGATTAGTAGGGGAGGCATCAGATATACCCAAGTCAAAGGAAAATTGATTGCTATTATGGAATTCAACGTTCTATATCACTTCACAGTTCTTATTACAGGGTCTCACATTTTGAGGTACTTGATATATGTTTCTTAATATAATCCAGTTATTACCTGGGTTCACACTAGCCTTCGAAAGCTATATTGAGTCAACTCTGATCCATAATCCCACTTCCAGAAAGAACCCAAATATCCTTAATCTTTCCATAAATGTATAGGACCTTCCTTCTTCACATCTGCCTCTGAGCTTCAGCAGCATAAGAGGTTACCTGCGTCTTGAAACATTTTGACTCTGACAAACTCAACTACTCTGATTTACACACACACACACACACACACACACACAGAGTAAAATATGCCCAATATTTCTTTCAAAAGATAAATGAGAGGTTATGAGGTATTTGTATAACAATGCATGCCACTTTAACATGGTACTTGAAGGAACCTCAAAATATTTTTGTTCTTACTAATCCTGACTACCCCACACTTAACTCATTCTCTACCTTCTTACAATCCCCTCCACTCTTTTAGTAGAAAAATAATAGAATTTCCCCCTGTATCTCATGCAGAGAAATCACTGCCCTATCCCTTCTCAGCTTTGATTCCAGCAGGTACTTATAGCACTGAAGATGAGATGGAAGCTGGAGAGTGAAGATGTCTTCCCATCTACATCACTTTTCAAAGTGTTCTTGCAAATCAAGGCAATGCTTTTCCCATGAGAAATTCTGAGGAATAAAACAGCTGTGAAATCTCATCAACTTTATTTCTGCTATGCTTCTCATAACCCTCTCCTAAAACCCATGTTCACTGCCTTTGTTTATGCCTGGAATCAAATAGTTTCTAAGGAGAATTAAATAATTGGTCAATATGCAAAAGCATGTTGACCATCACTAAGTAGGTACCTTTTTCTAAGTACCATTCTCTTTCTACATAGGACAAAAGGGAAGGAAATAGTACTCTGTTTCCCAAAATGATATTAGACAAAATAAACTGTCTTCATCACTCTAGGGTAGTGTTTCTCAAATTTCAGATACATCCATTCTTCCAGTTTTTTACGTATCTGCATAACACTTCTAATATTTATGTAATATTTTGATAGATTTATTTTTATATTTAAATATGTACTTTGGTCTTGTATTAAGTGAAATCTATGAATAGATATTGAAGTTAATTTTCTTCTAACACATTAAAATAACCACTTTGTTTAAAATGTTGTCCATGTGCCACCTTAATTTTCTCCTGTCGCAAGTAATATACATCCTACCCTTGGAAAAGATTTTTCTAAGTCAATGGATAATGAGTAGAGCTGCCATTACTGAAGTATATAGAGGTTTAAACGTCTATAAGCCATCTACACTACCTATAAACAAAAGTATCCAAGAGCAGAGGGATGCAGAAACCAACACACTTCCAGGGGGTAAAATGGGACCCAAGAATAAAGCTGTGAGCCTACCTAGATTTAAATGGAATCACATTGTTCATAACCATCCAAGGTCAAAGCACAGATGTAAAAAGAACCCCAGTTCTCCTTTTCTAATTTTATTTTGTTTCATTTTTACAGTGAAGAGGAAACAGAATGAGCTGTAGACCTAGACAAGTCTGACTTTGAATCCCACTTACTGTCTTTATAATTTTCAGCAAGTTGCTTTATTTCTCTTATCCTTGGTTCCTGTTTAGAAAAAAAAATGAGAATGATGCCAGTGATCTCTGGATTATTGTGTGGTATGGAAAGTTTATGGCTCAAAGTCAATGCATAGTATTACCAATCATAGGATGGCTTTAGCAATTATGAGCTTAGTTTTCTGTTATGGAAAACTGAGCCCAGGGGTAGCAGCAAGAGCCTCTTTATTCCTACTGCATAAGGTTTTCCTTTCCTTTCACAGAGCCTTGAGACTAAGTGATAGGTGATGGAATCACAAGGCAGCTCACGGTAAGCTAATCACTCAGAATGAAGGATTCTCTAGAAATGGTGAAAATCAGACATCCACTCCAGGAATCACAAATTGGCTGATAGATTCATGTTAAGTCGGTAATGCTACTTTCCTGCCCCTTTTAGGTAGTTTGTTTGTTCCCAGGTGAAGAGGAAACTTGACCATTGAAAGACCTCCTGGCATCAACCTATGTCTGACTCAGTCTTCTCTAGAAGATGTAACACCACTTATTCTGATTAATGAGTTGGGAAAAATATCTGGACATAACGTATACTATCATCTGCCTCTTCTCTGTGATATTAGGTGTCATCCATCCCAAGCAGAATGTCAGTGTTTTTGCTAGTTTCACAGGGTCCATCTCTACCTGTGACTAGGTCAGACATCTGAGTGATTCTGTAGTTCATTATTAAAAAGCTCACTTGCCTTTCAGCCACGCACTGCATAACAACATTTTCAGTCAATGGCAGACACAGCAGTGTGCCCATAAGATTATACCATATTTATACTGTACTGTTTCTATGTTTAAATATACCAATATTTACCATTGTGTTAAAATTGCCTACAGTATTCAGTACAGTAACATGCTGTACAGGTTTGTATCTTAGGGGCAATAGGCTGTACCATACAGCCTAGGTATAGAGTAGGCTATACCATCTAGGTTTGTATAAGTACACTCTCTGATTTCACACAATGATGCAACAACCTAACGATGCATTTCTCAGAGTGTTTCCCTGTTGTTAAGCAGCACATGACTATAGTTATAAACCACACTCTCCATTATCAGTGCTGTGAATGGTACAGGTGATATTTAAGGCAATATTTTAAGGCAGTCTCTCATCTGTCTTACCCTTTTAATTCTCAGCTGATACAGACTAGAAAGAGGGATGTTATTTTGGGAACCCACTCAAACTTCAACAAAATGTTTTCACAGACAGGACTTCATTATCACAATACTTACTGCACCAAAGCTATTTCTAAGTTCCTAATTACAATGATTCTCCTAAAACAGGCACCACAATTTTTGAACAGAGTAACTCAGTGCCTGCTACATTTATTAGCATATTTACCATGGAAGCAATGCTGAGTTCAGCTAACTAAAGCCAAGATCCAGAAGCGTGTGGTTGGTTTCATTCCTGATCTCTAAAGGGTGAACCAACCGGCCCAGGTCAGAAACGGAGCAGGTCAAAACTCCTGTGCTAATCAGTAGTGGGATAGTGCCTGTGAATAGCCACTGCACTCTAGCCTGGGCAACATAGCAAGACCCTGTGTCTAAAAAATAAAAATAAATAAATAAATAAATAAAGAATCTAAAATCTCTTCTATTTCAACAGAACTCCTGGCCTCCAAACCTCTTGTATTTCCTGGGCTGAAATAACAATGCATAATTTTTTTTATCAAAAATGTATTAAAAATTGTGAATGCCTTCTTTCCATTGTACTTTTGTTTAAAAAAGTACTTCTACATTTATGTTTTTTTTCAATTTACTTTCAACATTTTATCTATTTTTTTATCTTTATTGAAAAATAAAGGTGTGAAGAAAACACACCTTAAAGAGTCAGTCTTGAAAAATGTCCTATAGAGCACAGTGCAGTTAAAACTCAATTCAGTTTGCCCAATTCCCTGCCTTCAGGTTGCTCATAGCTTACTACTAAAAGAGACAAAAAGGTAAACAAGAAATTATGACCTAAATTGTGACACTTATCCCATAATGGCCACTATGAGAGTCTGCATAAGAAAAACTAGGGAACCTATCTTAGGGAGCTAGAGGAGACTTGCTGGAAGAGAATGAAGAGATAAGCTGAGAGGCATGAATATTTCAGGCAGAGAAACAGCAAGTTTTAAGAGGAGGAGTTCAGAATGGTTAGGGTACCAATTGCTAACATAGAGCAGGAAGAGATAAGCCTGGAAGGCAAGGATCATACAAGGCAGGGTTTGTAGAGTCTGAGAATATGGGCTTCACTAAGAAAATAATGAAACAATCCCATCTCTCATCAACACAAACTAAATAATATAGGTCAATGCCTCTACCTCTTAACCACAAAACACAAGGGAAGTCAACTCAAATATAGTCCCAAAACAGTCAAGGCTGTAGCACCATGACAAGTTTGCCCCCAGTTTACTTGCAAAGGGCATTTCAGTTTAAATGATAATTCCCATAAACCTAAAAATATTTTCTCAAGACCATTCAGTGTCCATAGAACTGCTTTTCTAAGCACTCATAGTGGTTACTGTCTCTCAAGACTTATTGACAAATGGCTTTGTGCTTTCAGGCAGCTGTGCTTGGATGTTCTAGTGGAATCTGAGTGTCAGATAATTTGGTGTTCAGGACAACTTAAGAGTTTTCTTTTCCTTTTTCTTCCAGCAGACAATCAACTTGTCATAAAGCATTAGATTTTTTCAATATACATGCATTTTATTCCTGCAAACACACACACACAGTTATTTGGAGCTAGGTGCCACCTTCACCAGCAAACACACACACACACACACACACACACACACACACACACACACACACACACACCATTAAGTGGATACATATATTAGAGTGGCAGATCCAGAATATACAACAGTAATAATTCTATATATTTGCATAGTTGCTTTTTATTTATAATTTATACACAGCTGCTCCCAAAAAGAATGTGAGACAGCTATAGCACTTCATAATTTATAAAGCATTCCATCTTATGAAAGCCCCGTGGGGTAGGAAGGATGAGGATTAATATTCATGTCAGGAAGAAAAGGAAACTGAGGCTGTAAAAGATAAGGTGACTTCCTAAAGCCCATATCCAGATCTCTGAAGGTCTTAAGCTTCAGACATTTTCAAATGTATTAGACCATCTCCTCTAACAACTTGTATACCCACCAGCTCTCTTTAAGAATATACTGAGAAATAAGTAAGCAAAAAATAATCACAAGTATGAGAACATGCCTCAACCACTCTGCACTCACTCTCCACATCACCACTTAGACTTTCAAGTGTTATGAATTATTGCTAATATTTATTGAGTACCGAGGATATACATAACTCTATTATAGGTGATTTACTTTTTTTTTTTTAATTGTACTTTAGGTTCTGGGGTACATGTGCAGATCATGCAGGATTGTTACATACGTACACAGATGGCAAGGTGGTTTGCTGCCTTCATCCCCTCATCACCTGTATCTGGTATTATTCCACACGTTATCCCTCCCTACCCCCTGCTGTCCCTCCCCTAGGCCCCCACTACTGACTGTATTGTGTGATGCTCCTCCCTATGTGTCCGCGTGTTCTAATTGTTCAACACCCAACTATGAGTGAGAACATGCAGTGTTTTATTTTGTGTTCTTGGGTAAGTTTGCTGAGAATGATGGTTTCCAGATTCGTCCATATCTCTATGAAGGACACAAACTCATCATTTTTTATGGCTGTATAGTATTCCATGGTGTATATGTGCCACATTTTCTTTATCCAGTCTATCCTAGATGGAATTTGGGTTGGTTCCAGGTCTTTGCTATTGTAAACAGTGCTGCAATGAACATACCTGTGCATATGTCTTTATGATAGAATCATTTATAGTTCTTTGGGTATATACCCAGTAATGGGATTGCTGGGTCAAATAGAATTTCTCTTTCTAGGTCCTTGAGGAATCACCACACTGTCTTCCACAATGGTTGAACTAATTTGCACTCTCATCAACAGTGTAAAAGTGTTCCTATTTCTCCACATCCTCTCCAGCATCTGTTGTCTCTTGATTTTTTACTGATCACCATTCCAACTGATGTGAGATGGTATCTCAATGTGGTTTTGATTTGCATTTCTCTAATGACCAGTGATAATGAGCATTTTTTCATATGTGTGTTAGCCTCGTAGACCTTTTGTAAAGCGTCTGTTCATATCCTTCACTCACTTCTGACTGGATTTTTTTCTTATAAATCTACTTTAGTTCTTTGTAGATTCTGGATATTAGCCCTTTGTCAGATAGGTAGATTGCAAAAATTTTTTCCCATTCTGTTGGTTGCTGGTTCACTCTAATGATTGTTTCCTTTGCTGTACAGAAGTTCTGGAGTTTAATTCAATCCCATTTGTCTATTTTGGCTTTTATTGCCATTGCTTTTGGTGTTTTAGTCATGAAGTCCTTGCCTATGCCTGTGTCCTGAATGGTTTTGCCTAGATTTTCTTCTAGGGTTTTTATGGTGTTAGGCCTTATGTTTAAGTCTTTAATCCATCTGGAATTAATTTTAGTGTAAGGTGTCAGGAAGGGGTCCAGTTTCTGACACCTTACACTAAAATTAACTCCAGATGGATTAAAGACTTAAACATAAGACCTAAATCCATCTGGAGTTAATTTTAGTGTAAGGTGTCAGGAAGGGGTCCAGTTTCTGACTTCTGCACATAGCTAGCCAGTTTTCCCAACACCATTTATTAAACAGGGGCTCTTTTCCCCATTGCTTGTTTTTGTGAGGTTTGTCAAAGATCAGATGATTGTAGATGTGTGGTGTTGCTTCTGAGGTTTCTGTTCTGTTCCATTGGTCTATGTCTCTGCTTTGGTACCAGTACCATGCTGTTTTGATTACTGTGGTCTTGTAGTATAGTTTGAAGTCAGGCAGCATGGTGCCTCCAGCTTTGTTCTTTTTGCTTAAGATTGTTTTGGCTATGCGGGCTCCCTTTTGGTTCCATATGAAGTTCAAAGTGGTTTTTTCCAGTTCTGTGAAGAAGGTCATTGGTAGCTTGATGGGGATAGTGTTGAACCTATAAATTACTTTGGGCAGTATGGCCATTTTCACGATGTTGATTCTTCCCAACCATGGGCATGGAATGTTTTTCCATCTGTTTGTGGCCTCTCTTATTTTGTTGAGCAGTGGTTTGTAGTTCTCCTTGAAGAGGCCCTTTACATCCTTTGTTACTTGTATTCCTAGGTATTTTACTCTCTTTGTAGGAATTGTGAATGGGAGTTCACTTTTGATTTGGCTCTCTATTTGTCTGTTATTGGTGTATAGAAATGCTTGTGATTTCTGCACGCCTGAGACTTTGCTGAAGTTGATATCGGTTTCAGGAGATTTTGGGCTGAGACGATGGGGTCTTCTAAATATACAATCATGTCATCTGCAAATAGAGACAATTTGGCTTCCTCTTTTCCTAATTGAATATGCTTTATTTCTTTTTCTTGCCCTTTTTTGCCCCACAAAATGTCTATGAGGCAGCTAATATTATTTCCATTTTAATTATGAGAAAGGTGGGGTATATAAAAGTTAAATAATTTTCCCCCAGAGACATGGCAAGTAAGTTTTGGAGTCAGGTTTCATACTTTGTCTTAAACAATGGATCATATGTTTAACCACTATACTATTCTTGTTCTTTGTACCAGAAATTTGTTCATAGTAGATGTATCACAAGCAGTAGATTTTGTCCTAAGAGACTTACTTATTTTTTCTGTGTCTGTGTGTGTGTGTGTGTGTGTGTGTGTGTGTGTGTGTATTGTGTGTGTACATTGTGTTGTGTCTACCTCTTTTCCCATGTGCTTCAAGGAACCAATGACTCTTTCATCCAGATGATCCAGGCAGGCTTCTCAGGGTGCATATAAACTCTTCCAAATTCACATGCAAATAGAGTTCCTAATGAAGTTCTCATTTCCCCAAATGCAAAATTCTGTCCCTGCCATGACCATTCGGACTGGTACCACTATCTAGAGGGGACAATTTACTTCATCCGTAAGCTATTTTGCAAAATGAGAACATGTCTGAAGATTTGCTACTCAGAAACAAAGGTCACATATATAACAGTTCAAAAATTTATTTCCAGAGATATAATGATAAATCGTCATGCCACTTTGCACTGGTATATCTGTACTATGATTGCCACCACCAAGGCAGCATACTAATGAACCCTACAAATCCTTAGTTTTCCATTCATCTTCATCAGGCACATGTGCTATTATCTATAACTGAATCATCACTGTACATTACAACATTTCTGATTCTTCTAACCTTGAACTTCTGGCAATTGTTACCCAACTTTATCCAAGAGTTCTCAGGTAGGTGAGGGATTGAGTGGTCAGTAGAGATGCCAGTGAGAGGAAAGATTTAGAAAGAAAAGGGCTGAGGTTTTGGATACTAACTGATAGTTTAAAAAATTCAGGGAGAGAAAGAAGTTCTATTTTAATATTATTTATGTTTGTATATTTTTTGTGTCAGATAATCACAATCACTAAGAAAGAAATCAAAACTAACCATAAAACTGAAATATAGAATGATTGAAGTTTTGTTTTGTTTCATTTTGTTTTCATAATTGACTAAATATGGTAGAGATTGCTGGTTACCTACCAAATCTATTCTCTGTTCTTCCTGATGAATTGAACCCAAACGTTGTCAGTATTCATATATGTCTAGATAGTTTTAAAAGAGGGGAGAAAAAAAAAGAAGAAGAAACTACATTTCTCAGACTCTCCTGTAGATAACATTGGCTGTGTGACAGAATTCTGGCCAATAAAATGCAAGCAGAGGTTGTTGGGGAGACTTTTAGTTAAACTCTTCAAAGATTTCCAGTTGGCTTAGTGAATGCCCTTTTCCAGTGCCCAACACCTTTTTCTTATGTGAAATTCAGATCATCTATCTAAAGACTGAGCCAGAGAAATCAGGCAAGAAAAATAAATAAAGGGCATTCAAATAGGAAAGGAGGAAGTCAAATTGTCTCTATTTGCAGACGACATGATTGTATATCTAGAAGACACCATCGTCTCAGCCCAAAATCTCCTGAAACTGATAAGCAAGTTCAGCAAAGTCTCAGGATACAAAATCAATGTGCAAAAATCGCATGCATTCCTATACACCAATAACAGACTTAAAGAGAGCCAAATCAAGAACAAAATTCCATTCACAATTGCCACAAACAGAATAAAATACCTAAGAATACAACTAACAAAGAACGTAAAGGACCCCTTCAAGGAGAACTACAAGCCACTGCTCAATGAAATAAGAGAGGACACAAACAGATGGAGAAACATTCCATGTTCATGATTAGGAAGAATCAATATCGTGAAAATGGCCATACTGCCCAAAGTAATTTACAGATTCAATGCTATCCCCATCAAGCTACCAATGACCTTCTTCACAGAACTGGAAAAAAATCACCTTAAACTTCATATGGAACCAAAAGAGAGCCCACATAGCCAAGTCAATTCTAAGCAAAAAGAACAAATCGGGAGGCATCACACTACCGGACTTCAAAATATACTACAAGGCTACAGTAATCAAAACAGCATGGTACTGGTACCACAACAGAGATGTAGACCAATGGAACAGAACAGAGGTCTCCGAGGCAACGCAACATATCTACAACCATCTGATCTTTGACAAACCAGACAAAAACAAGCAATGGGGAAAGGATTCCCTGTTCAATAAATGGTGTTGGGAAAGCTGGCTAGCCATGTGCAGAAAGCAGAAACTGGACCCCTTCCTGACACCTTACACTAAAATTAACTCCAGATGGATTAAAGACTTAAACATAAGACCTAACACCATAAAAACCTTAGAAGAAAATCTAGGCAAAACCATTCAGGACATAGGCTTAGGCAAGGACTTCATGACCAAAACACCAAAAGCATTGGCAACAAAAGCCAAAATAGACAAATGGGACCTAATCAAACTCCACAGCTTCTGCACAGCAAAAGAAACAGTCATTAGAGCAAATCGGCAACCAACAGAATGGGAAAGAATTTTTGCAGTTTACCCATCTCACAAAGGGCTGATATCCAGAATTTACAAAGAACTAAAACAGATTTACAAGAAAAAAACAAGCCCATTCAAAAGTGGGCAAAGGATATGCACAGATATTTTACAAAAGAAGACATACATGAGGCCAACAAACATATGAAAAAATGCTCATCATCACTGGTCATCAGAGAAATGCAAATCAAAACTACCTTGAGATACCATCTCACGCCAGTTAGAATGGGGATCATTAAAAAACCTAGAGACAACAGATGCTGGAGAGGATGTGGAGAAATAGGAACACTTTTGCACTGTTGGTGGGAGTGTAAATTAATTCAACCATTGTGGATGATAGTATGGCGATTTCTCAAGGAACTAGAAATAGAAATTCTATTTGACCCAGCAATCCCATTACTGGGTATATATCCAAAGGATTACAAATCGTTCTACTATAAGGACATGTGCACACGAATGTTCATTGCAGCACAGTTTACAATAGCAAAGATCTGGAACCAACCCAAATGCCCATCGACGATAGACTGGATAGGGAAAATGTGGCACATATACACCATGGAATATTATGCAGCCATCAAAAACGATGAGTTTGGGTTCTTTTTAGGGACATGGATGAACCTGGAAACCATCATTCTCAGCAAACTGACAGAAGAGCAGAAGATCAAACACCGCATGTTCTCACTCATAGGCGGGTGTTGAACAATGAGAACACATGGACACAGGGAGGGGAGCACTACACACTGGGGTCAGTTGGGGGGAAATAGGGGAGGGATGGTGGGGGGTGGGGAGCTGGGGAGAGATAGATAGCAAGGGGAGAGATGCCAGATGTAGGTGATGGGGAGGAAGGCAGCAAATCACACTGCCACGTGTGTACCTATGCAATAATCTTGCATGCTCTTCACATGTACCCCAAAGCCTAAAATGCAATAAAATAAATAAATGGAAAAAAAATGACTGAAGGGACAGATAAGAGACAGTGTTCTGAGTACATAGAGGAACTACCATACCACTAACAAGTACCAAACCTATTTTATGCTAGAAAAATAAAATTCCTAGTATTTCAAATCATTATTTTTAAAGTCCCTTGCTCACAGTTGAATGAAATTCATAACGGATGTACCATGCCATGCTAACCTGTGCAAATGTCAAGATAAGTACACAAATTCATTCCACAGAGAGATCCAAAACCCCAGCAAGGACTTTGTTGAGATCAATGTCATCGTTAGTTGAGCTGTGCCAGGTCCCTTATAGGTTTTTTCTCTTTTATTTCCTATCTTGATTTAAATATTATTATTTTTATCATATTGTCAGGGAACAGATACAACCATGAAAAATAATGTGTAAAATAATAATGCATTGCTTAATGATGGGGATACATTCTGATAAATGGCCATTAGGCAATTTTGTTGCTGTGCAAACATCACAGAATATACTTACACAACCCTAGATGATACAGCCTATTACGTACGTAGGCTGTATGGTATAGCCTATTGCTCTTAGATCACAAACCTGTATAGCATGTTACTGTACTAAATGTCACAGGTAATTACAACACAATGTAAGTATTTCTTTATATAAACATATCTAAACATGAAAAAGGTACAGTAAAACTATATTAAATTCTGGCATTGTGGTACGTGTCTGTAGTCCTTGCTACTGGGAAGGCTGAGGAAGGAGGCTTGCTTGAGCCCAGTAGAGAACAGTCTAGGCAACCTTGCAAGACTCTGCATCCAAAAAGGAAAAGAAATATTTTTAAAAGAAAATACATATAAATGATTTAAAAATTGTGCACCTTTATAGGGCACTTACATGAACGAAGCTTGCAGGAAAAGAAGTTGCTCTGGGTGAGCCAGTGAGTGAATGTGAAGACCTAGGGCATCAGTGTACGTTACTATAGACATTATAAACACTGTTCACTTAGGCTACACTGAACTTATTGAAAAATATTTGTTCTTTCTTCAATAATAAATTAACTTTAGCTTATGGGTAACACTTTTACTTTGTAAACATTTTAACTTTTGAAACTTTTTGACTGCTTTGTAATAACATTCAGTTTCAAGCAAGAACACATTGTACAGCTGTACAAAAATATTTTTGTTCTTTACATTCTTATTCTATCAACTTTTTATATTTAAAATTTTTTATTTTTACTTTTTAGAATTTTTGTTAAAAACTAAGATGCAAATGCACATATTAGCCTAGATCTACACATGGTCAGGATCATCAATATTGCTGTCTTCTACTCCCACGTCTTTTCCCTAGGCAATAAGAGTTTTCAGCTCCATTCTAATTTTATGGAACCACTGTCATCAATGTGGTCTATTGTTGACAGCAATACGTTATATGATACATGACTATATATACACGTAATGGCTCCTAGTCATTTCTGAAAATCCTAGCATGCGTTTGGCAGTCGTAATTTCTTCCTTTAAAGACGCAAGGTTATAGATTGGAGGGGCACAACTATTTTGTCTCTCTTACATTCTCCACTAAGACTACATTTATACCCCATGGCTAATCTGTGGGTTTAAGCAATCAAGTCCCTACATGGCTTGAGTATTTCCATGGCATCAGCCAACCAAGACAGAGACCTACAGATAAGCCATCTTGGTACTAATTACTTTCCTGAGACATAACCAAATGATAGGAATCAAACATCACTAATTCACAGCCTGTTCCTCATCCCTATATACAATGTTCCATTTATGTTAAAACAAGAACACATTGGTTACATAGGTCAGATAGCCTAATCTTGTAGCAAGGATACATGACGGCTATGGGTTCAAATTATCAATGTCAGATTCAACCTCATGACTTTTTTGCTGAAAAAAAAAAAAAAACTTCCTTTCTACTTGTATGGAGAATATCCTCATTTAACTTTCATATGAGTACTCAAAATATGAATTGATATTTAGAAATGTCAATGCTTATACAACAAACCCAAGCCATGTACCTAATGTATTTTTCATATAATACTCAGACAGAAAGACAAGAGTAATTAAAGAAAAATAATTGGAAGAATCAGAAGGTTCTCTAGCAGAAGATACCCATAATAAAATAAAATACAAGTTTTTATATTTAAATATTTAGAAACCATTGACAGTATTTTAAACAATATTGAAAGTTCACTAAGTAACTTCAGACATTGTGCTAACTACTTTGTGTATACCATCTCATTTATTTTTTTCTGCCTGTGAGGAAGGTAATATTTTATACCTTCTCCTATTTTAAAGACAAAATGCTTGAAGCTCAGACAAGTAATTTGTCCAAAGTCACACAACTGTTAAGTGGTAGAGCAAAAATCCTAGCCTACTTAGACATTCTGATCCCTCGGTGAGATTAAGTATTTCACTCTATTGCCTTTCAGGATGCAAAAGGAAATTAGAAAATAAGGTAAACACTGGTTGTTTTAAAAACTGATTTTAATAACAAAACTCAGCTAAGATTTCAGCCACTTGCAATATGAATTTTGGAAGGGTACAGACAGGTGGAGAGAAGTAAAAGCAGGCTGCTTTTTGTCTTATTTGCTAGAACTATATATAAATAAACTCTAAACTTTGTTACCAAAATGTAAGTTTACACACAGATATAATATACATAAATGTATGTTAAAATTTAAAAGTAATCATGGGTAGGCTACAAAATTAATAACTTTGAAGCCAGTAATACAGGAAAATTAAACACAGCAAACTGTATCAATTTAACAAGTTTTTTTTAAGTAAAAATATGAACCAGATGTGGTAGATTACATTTTCCAAAGGTGATCACACTTTTATATAAACGTCCTATATGTTCTTCTTAAACTGTGTTGTTGACATTGAGGGATGAGGTCTATGTTCCCTGCCTCTGAACCTGCACAGAACTATATAGATGCCTCAACTAACAGCATTTGGCGGATATCGTGTACATACCTTCTGAGTCCAGGTTATAAAACAAAAATTGTTTCTACTTGGTTCTCACTCTTAGTATGCTGGTCCTTTGAACCCAGTCACCATATTGCAAGGAATCTCAAGCTACACAGGGAGGCCATGTGGAGATCATGATTGAGGCAAACAGCCCCAGCTAGATCCTCAGCCAACGTTAGCATCAGCTACCAGATATATAAGTGAATGAGTTTTCGAATGATTCTAGCGTTCAGCCTTTGGGTCTTTCAGCTGAGAGCTAAAACATTATAGAACAAAGAAAAGAAAAGCTTTTCTCTGCCCAGTCTGAATTCCTGATATGTAGAAACTAGGAGACACAATCAAGGGGATATTGTTGTTCTAAACCACTAAGTTTGGGAATAATTAAATAGATAGCAACAGATTATCAATAGAGAAATTTTAAAAATAAAAAATTAGATGGGAAGAACAAATCCAAAGATATCAGGAATCACAATGAAATTAAAAGTATTAAAATCACCTATTAAATGGATTTTAAAAAAACTAAAGGTGGAGGGAGATTGAAAATTAAGGGATTGCAAAAATAAATAATAACAAAACAGGTAATTAACTCCCTCCAAAGTATTCCTTTAGCAATACAAATATGAGTCAACTTAAAATTAAGGCAAAATGTATTAAGAGGTACACAGAGAAATACTTCATATTAATAAAAGAAAAATTATACAAGTTATGAGGCATAAACATGTAGCAACACAGTTTTGAAAAGTATAAAATGAAATTTTACATATAAAATTATAGATAAAATCTGAGTATCTACAAATTAGTCATAACTGTGGTTATATCTGTGACAAAGAGCAGGGTACTGGGTTTGATGCTATCAAGTAAGTTTAAATGAGCCACGCTTTACACACACACACACACACACACACACACACACACACACAACTGTGATGATAGGTAGAAATGCAAACAACTTGCAATACTTTATACTGGAAAACTTCATATCCCTACTTAAGCAATGTTGCTCTTTGTTAACTAAGTATCTAAAAATACATTGAGTTAACTGACCTGTACTTCTAATATTACTTTTATTCCAGCAATATTCCAACAAGATACTTTCAAAATAAATACAAAGAAGAATACACCGACATAGACATGATACCCAAAGATACATTGTCTTTGTATGACAAGCATTTAGATGTTTAAAAAATACTTGGAATTATACCAAATGTCAAGCACTGTATTATATACTAAGGTTACAAAAGTGAATCTGACAGATGAGTTCCTACTCTGGGCTTGCTACTTAGTAGAGGAGATAGACTGAACAGAGAAGCCCATAATGACTATAAACTTCAAATTATGTGAGGACTCTGAAGGAAAATAGCAAAATGTTTTTTAGACATTGAACCTGAGACAGCACAAGAAAGTGATCCCTGAGAGAGGGAAATAAATAAGGTGGGACTGGCCAGCTTATTGCCTTGAGAAAGTTTTCAGGCCTCAACACAGGAAGGGGAGACCCAGTTAAGAGCCCAGTGATCCTACTCAGATGAGGATAGAGAGTTGGGAGCTTGAAGAGACCAAAAAAGCTAGAGTTCATGGAGCAGAGCACCAGAGAGGAGAGAGCTTCAGAGACTTGCAGAAGGCTTTACTCAAGTCTTGATCTGAGCACTAACCATCACACACATATGAGGAAGCTACTCAGGGCCAGCTAAAGAAACTCCCAAGCAGAACAAAAACATGCGTATCTCAGTAGATGTAGAAAAAGCTTTTGATAAAATTCAACATCAATTCATGTTAAAGATTCTCAATAAACTGGGTATTGAATGAACATACATCAAAATAATAAGAACCATATATGATAAATCCACAGGCAACATTGTACTGAATGGCCAAAAGTTAGAAGCGTTCCCCTTGAAAACTGGCACAAGACAAGGATCCCCTCTCTCACCAGTTCTATTCAACATAGTACTGGAAGTCCTGGCCAGGGCAACAGGCAAAAGAAAGAAATAAAGGCATCCAAATAGCAAGAGAAGAAGTCAAGCTATCCCTGTTTGCCAACAACATGATCCTATGTCTAAAAAATCCAGCATCTGAGTACAAAACCTTCTGAAGCTGATAAACAACTTCAGCAAAATCTCAGGATATGAAATCATTGTGCAAAAATCAGTAGCATTCCTATATGCTAACGATTGAGAGCAAGAACAAAATCAGGAATATACTCCCATTCACAATCGTGACAAAAAGAATAAAAACATGGGAATACAGCTTGGAAAAACATTCCATGCTCATGAATAGGAAGAATCAATATTGTTAAAATGACCATACTGCCCAAAGAAATGTACAGAGTCAATGCTATTCCTATCAAACTACCAATGACATTCTTCACAGAATTAGAAAAACCTATATTAAAATTTACATGGAACCAAAAAAAAGAGCTTGAATAGCCAAGACAATTTTAGGTAAAAAGAACAAAGCTGGAGGCATCATGCTACCTGACTTCAAACTGTACTACAGGGCTACAGTAACCAAAACAGCATGGTACTGGTACAAAAACAGACATGTAGAACAATGGAACAGAATAGATAACCCAGAAATAAGACCACACACTTACAACCATCTGATCTTTGACAAACCTGGTTAAAACAAGTAATGGGAAAACAATTCTCTACTCAATAAATGGTGGTGGAATAACTGGCTAGCCATATGCAGAAGATCGAAACTGGACCACTTTCTTATACCATATACAAACATTAACAAAAGATGAATTAAAGATTTAAACGTAAAACACAAAACCTATAAAAACCCGAAAGATAATCTAGGCAATACCATCCAGGACATAAGTACAGACAAAGATTTTATTAAAAAGACACCAAAAGCAACTGTAACAAAAGCAAAAATTCACAAATGAGATCTAATTAAAGAGCTTCTTCACACCAAAAGAAACCATCAACAAAGGAAACAGACAACCTACAGAATGGGGAGAAATTTTTGCAAACTATAAACCTGACAAAGGTCTAATGTTCAGCATCTACAAGGAACTTAAACAAATGTACAGGAAGAAAAAAGCAAACAACACCATTAAAAAGTGGGCAAAGTACATGAACAAACACTTTTCAAAAGAACACATACATGTGTCCAACAATCATATAAAAAAAATCTCAACATCAGTGATCATTAGAGAAATGCAAATCAAAGCCACAGTGAGTTACCATCTCACACCAGTCAAAATGGCTATCATCAAAAAGTCAAAAAATAACAGATGCTGGTGAGATTGTAGGGAAAAAAGGCCACTTATACACTGCCAGTGGAAAACAACATGGTGATTCCTCAAAGTCCTAAAAACAGAAATACAGTTCAACCTAGCAATTCCATTACTGGGTACATACCCAAAGGATTATAAATCATTCTATTATAAAGACACATGCACACATGTGTTCATTGCAGCCCTGTTCACAATAGCAGACATGAAATCAAGCTAAATGCTCAATGATAGACTGAATAAAGAAAATGTGGTACATATACACCATGGAATACTATGAAGCCATGAAAAGGAACTAGATCATGTCCTTTGCAGGGACATGGTTGGAGCTGGAGGCCATTATTCTTAGCAAACTAATACAGGAACAGAAAACCAAATACTACATGTTCTCATAAATGGGAGATAAATGATGACAACACATGGCCATAAAGATGGGAACAGACACTCTGGGGCTTTTTGGAGGGAGGAGAGAGAGAGGAGGGAGAGGATCAGGAAAAATAACTAATGGATAGTAGACTTACTACCCGGGTGATGAAATAATCTGTACAACAAACCCCCATAACACAAGTTTACCTATGTAACAAACCTGCACTTGTACCCCTGAACTTAAAATCGAAGTTAAAAATATGTATATAACAAGAGAAATATTACAATAAATTGCTGCCTCAAAGAAAAAGAAACACCTAAAAGAGGCAGAGGCTACCAACTCCACAGGACACACAGATCCAGAAATGCTTTTAGTTCTGATAAGCCATAAAGAAAAGAAAATTGTAACCAACCAGGCATAGAGAAGAGTATTCAAAAGGGTATTAGCTCAGTAATGAAACAAAATTAGTTCTAGAACAAAGGCTGCTCTGCTCTGGTCCTGCCTCACAAAACTTAACAGAAAGTCTTCAAGGGACCAAACTATTTTATGGTCAATTAACTATACCTGAGAACAAAACTCAAGAATATTTGTAGGAATACAAAAATATTCAGCACCTAACAAGGTAAAATTCACTATGCCTATCATCCAATCAAAAAATTAACAGGCAAACAAAGAAGCAGGAAAATATAGCCCATACTTAGCAAAACAATACCTTTATATTACTAAAATTTAAAAAACTGTACACTGATAATTCTATTCTCCCAAAAATGTTTCATATATGATGAAAAATAAATATAACTTATAGATATGAAAGCTAAAAATTCCATCACCAGGAGACCTGTCCTACAAAAATCTGATTTTTTAAAAGCCCTGAAGCTGAAAGAAAATGTCACCAAAAACCTATGTCAACATGAAGGGATGACGAGCACTAAAATTCGTAAAAATGTTGGTAAATATTAACAAATTTTCTCATATAAGAACAGATGGGGAAATAGAAGCAAATAAGTAATACAGTAAATTAAGCTCAACCATATCAATAATCACATTAAATGTAAGTGGTCTAAACATCCTAATTAAAGAATAGATTATCAGAGTAGTTTTTTTAAAGAAAGGGCAAACTATATGCTTTCTGCAAGGAACAAACATGTTAGAAGAAAAAAGATGAAAAAAGATAAACTATACTAATACTAATAAAAAGAAAGCTGGAGAGGTATACCTTTTTCAGACAAAGCAGATTCAGAACAAAGAATATAATCAAATATAGAATGTCATTTCATAATACTAAAGAGGCCAACTCATTGAGAAGACAGCAATCCCAAACGTTTCATGCCTTTTATAACAGAGCTTCAAAATTCATGATGCAAAAACAGATAAGACCCTAAGGAGAAACAGTCAAATCCATAATTATAGTGGGAGATTTCAATACTCTTTTCAATAATTGATACAATATGTAGGCAGCAAATCAGTAAAGATGTAAAAGATTTGAATAACACTATCAAACAACTTGACCTAATTGTTATTTACAGAACATTCTAACAACTAAAAACACATAGTTTTCAATGCACACCAAACATTTACTGTGATCAACTGTATTCTGAATTCTAAAATAAGTGTAAGTCAATTTGAAATAATTCAAATTATACAAGCATGTTCTTGCACTATACAGAACAATTGAAAATCAGAAACAAAAATACATTTAGAAAACTCCAATTTTTATAAACAAGAGAAGATTTCTAAACTCACAAATAAAAGAATACATCAAAATAGCTTCAATACTAGTAGGAGTATGCTAGCATCTAAATATGCTTTTTGATTGCATTTCTGTAATGACTAATGATGCTTACCATCTTTTCATGTTCTTGTTTGCCACCTGTATATCTTCTCTGATGAATTCTAGATACAACTCCTACAACAATGTATGTTTACAGATATTAAAAGTTTTGCTCTTCAAAATATATTTTTCCAAAAATGAAAAGGACTGGTGCATAAAATACAAAAAACTCTTACAACTCAATAAGAAGACATTGAACAAATACTTTATCAAAGTGATTAGTGAAAAAATACCATTCTACATCAGGGAATTATCATGTGTGAACACCACGTGATAGGAAAGAGCTTGACATGTTTCTGGAACTGAAAAAGGCCTGTGTCACTGGAGCGTTTATACAGGGGGCTGGTGACATGATACAAAGTTGAGGTAGGCAGGGGACAGGATCATACAAGACCTTGAAACCATTGTAGGGAGTCTGCTAGCTGTGCCAACTCGGACAACTTTCTTAAACTCTATTTTCAAAGATGTAGTAACACTACCAACAACTTGGCTGAATTGGCATTTACAGAACACTCCAACTAACAACTGAAAACACATAAAATAAGAATGAGGATATGATTTAACTCATAAGATAGTTGGGAGGAATAAATGAGTTAGAAAATATAAAGTGTTTACAGCAGTCCCTGGCACATAGTAAAGAATTTCCTCCATTATTTTCACTGCAATATATAATACCCTATATCACCTACGATATAATGGGCTGGAGTTTAGATGCCTAAGCAGTGGGATTTACAAATTAAATTCTCTTTATCTATTCTTAATGAGACTATTGAAGCTCTCCCCTCATTAACCTTCGCTATCTCTGAAAATGCTAAAGCAGCAACCGAATCATCCTAATAAAACAATGACAGAAAACTAACAGTCCTGGTATTGTTTTTCCTTCCTCATAAGACAGGAAGAGTCCTGTCTGTACTTTGGGGCATTTCCAGTTGTCATACAGATTATTGTTGTCATACTAAAAAAATTGTACATGGATCTCTTTGACATCTACTTTTTCATTACAATGAGATTCCCAAACCATTTTTTGAAACCCACTACATTGCTTTTTAAAAATTATTTAATTTTAACTATTAAAGTCATTATTATTACAATTATTATAAAATTATTTCTTAGAATATATTAGGATAACAATTACTTTAATGTAATATCAGCATAGTCAAAATTATGTTGATTATGATTAAAAATCATAATCTAGATTTTTTTAAAAATAGAAATTCATGAAATAAAGCTCCCGTGCACCCTTGCCTGGTTTCATTCTTCTCTTCCCCAAACTCCCATTGTCAACCATTATTCTGAATTTCACCTTTATTCTAAGAAATGTTCCATTGTTTCTCTGTATAGGTTTGCATCCATGAACAATACTTAGAACCATATTGTGGGAATCAGCTTTGCATAGTTGGCATAGTTCCATAGGTCCTTCTGGCGGCCATGGGGTCTCTGGCTCTAGTGAGCATAATAGCCTGACTGCCATAGGGGCTATTCTCTGGCTTCACCCCTGCCTTATGTTATGCTCCCCACAGGCTGCTCCTAGTCCATAACAAAGGACAAAAGGTTACTAACGAAGGCCCATTCTACAACATACAGGACTCCTTTCATGAACAAATTTGGTTCCTGAACTATCAATCCAGCTTCAGCACAGATTAGCCCTGCATCATGTTCTGCAAGATATCCTCCCATTCTCCTCCCTTTCCCTTCATAAGCATTTCCCCACTCGCCTCCCTCAATAAATTTCTCGCACATCTACTTTTGTCTTGGTGCCTGAATTATAGAGGATCAGAACTAACACAGTATTTCTCTTTCTTTCTTTTTTTGCTATTTGCTTTCTTCACTTAGCTTTAAGTTTTTGTGATTTGTTCATATGGATGCATTTATCTCTAGTTCATTAATTTTAACTACTATAAAGGATTCTGTTGTATGAATATACTAGAATTGATTTATCCTTTCTCCTTTTAATGGACATTTATGTTGTCTCCGATGTTTTCACCATTACAAGCTATGCTTCAATGAACACTTTAATTCATAGGTCATAGGATAGGCACGCCTTTACCAGCTATTGTCAATTGCTCTCCCAATTCATTGTATGAAATCACACTTCTCTCAGCAGTGTATGAGAATGCCCACAGTTCCACCTCCTTGGAATACTTGAAATCGTTAATTTTCCTTTTGTCTGTTTCACAGGTACTAAATGATACCTCATTGTAGTTATAATTTGCATTTTTCTGAATATTATTGTTACTAAGCATTTTTCATACCGGTTTGTCTCTTCAGTTTTCTATTCAGTGATTTGCCCGATCACATTCTTTGCTGTAAATTGCATTGTTTGTATTTATCCTCTTGTTTCTGAGTATGCTGCACAATAACCTAATATCTTAATTTGTTTCAAAAATCTTCTCTCATTCTGTGACACACAGTTTCTAACTCTCTTAATGGTATCTTTGGATGCAAAGAGATTTAAACATTTATCTTTTCATTTATAGTTTTGCTTTTCATTTTCTAAAGAAACCCTCTCTATACTAAAGTCATACTGATAGACTGATAGTATCCAATACTGTCTTTTAAAAGCAGTTCTGTTTTTTTTACGTATATTTTTTTTAATTTTAATTTTAAAAGTTCTGGGGTACATGTGCAGGGTGTACAGGTTTTTTACAGAGGTAAACATGTGCCATGGTGGTTTACTGCACCTATCAACCCACGACCTAGACCTTAAGCCCATCGTGCATTCGCTATTTTAATCCAAATAGAATTGATCTTAGAAAACATTTCAGAAGTGATTCCAATTTCACTTTTTTTTCATCAGGATGACTAATTGCTCCCAAACCATTTCTTTAGTAATCCCTCCTTTCACCTTTGATCTGCACCATTACCTCTTTAATATATCCAGTTTCCATATATATGTGTGTTTGTACAAGCGTCTTACTGTACAATTCTGTTCCATTTTTCTATCTCTGTATTAATACATTTTTAAATTAAAAAAGTAATGGTCCTTGATATCTGGTAAGTTGGATCCTCCATTTTGATTTTCTTTTTCAAAATTGCCCAGCCATTCTTGGTCACTTGTTCTTCCAGATAAACTTTAGATTCAGCTTGTCAAGATCCATGAGAAATGAAATTCTATTGAGACTTTGAATGAAAATGATATGTTTTGACTGATTTTTTGAAAATGAGGATATTTATTATTTGAAATTTCCATTACAATCATCTTTTTTGTTACAATTAGTCTCTTTATTTCTTTTAGCTTTCAGTAAAGATTTATAATTCTCTCCACATAATATAATACATTTTTACTTAGACGTTGCTGTAAATAAGTTTTATATTATATTTGCTGTGTGCGGCTAATATAAAAAGCATTAAAGGTTTTTACATATTGGTTTTATATCCAGTCACTACATTGGACTGTTATTAAGCCTATTACCTCTTCTGCAGCTTCTCTTGCTTTTACATGTAACAACAAGAGAATCTGAAAAATCACAATGTTTTTGTTTCTTTTTGTCAATACTTGTACATTTTATAACATTTTTATGTCTTATTACAGAGTAGAGCGTAACATACCCCAAAAAAGAAGTTTTGATAGACACAACATTGGTTCATCCCAGTCTTTAGACGAAATACATCTAACAGTTTCCCTTAATTCTAAGCAAAGATAAACATCATATTTGCTCTCTGTTTCTGTTACATATCTTCAAACAGTGTAGGAAGTTCCTGTTACTATTGCTAGCTTTTTATGAGGTTTGGGGTCATTGTCTACATCTAATATGTTTTGTCTCTGTTATCTATTACTATGATAAATTACATTAACAAATTTTCTAATATATTCTTGAAATAAACCCAAATGGTTCATACTGCATACTTGTCTTAAACATGTCTATGTTCAGCTTGCTTTTTTAAAAAGACTGTTCAATCCTGATTAATTAGTGAGATTGATCTCTAATATTTTTCTCCTATCTGATTTAAATACCAAGATTGTACTTGATGGCTAAAATTAATCAGAAAACCTTCTCTCTTTTTCTGTTCTCCAGAATAGTTTGCATAAACTTGAAATTAGCTGTTTTTGAAATGTTTTTGGAAATGTTTTATATAACTCCACCTATAAAAAGTCACCTGGGCAATATTATTTTGCCTTTTTTATTATTTAGACAAGCTTGTAATCATTCTTTTAATTTATTATGTCCGTGTGTGTATGTATGTGTGTACATTTCCAAGTTTTCTCATTCTTTTTAAGTATGAGTAAGATATAGCTTTCTAGAAAATTGTTCATTTTTTTACATTCAAATGAATCGTTATAGGTGTTTAATAGACTGTGCTATTTTTCAATCAGTGCTGCTCTATGTAGTATGTCCGACTTTTTGTTTCTAATATTTTTATGTGAGGCTTCTCCCTTTTGTTCTCCATCAATCTTATTGAAAATGTGTCTATTTTATTATACCTTTCAAATAACCTAGTTTTGGCCTTGGGTTTCTCTATTGTGCATTGTTTCTTCATCACTATTATCTGCTATTGTATTTGTTACTTCTTTCTACACTTTTTGAGTTTACTATTTTTTTCTAACTTTAAGTTGCAAACTTAGCATTGTAATTTTCAGTCTTTCTTATTCTCCGATATAATCACTGAAGACTTACTGAATTGATATAGTCTGTTTTATTTTTGTTATTTTCACTTAATAGTCAAATTTTATGTATTTTCTGACGTCCATTATGTTGTATCCCCTAACCCATGTATTGTTTACAATAATTCTTTATAAGTTTTTAAACCTACATTTAGAATATACATACAACATATAACGTATTGTTAAGAACATATACATTCTTTTGGTTAATATTTGGTGTGTCCTTTTTCCATCCTTTCATTTCCAAATTTTTCCCATATTAATACTAATATTTGTGGTCTGTCTCTTATAAGCCACCAATTGTTTTTGTTTTAATTCAACATAACGAACTCTGCATTAACTGGAAACCTTGGACCACTTATGATTATTTTCTCTATATTCTGATTTACTTCTATCATTGGATTTTGTCTTTCCTATTTATCTTTAGTATTCTTTGATTAGTTTTACCTTCTTTCCCATTTTGTCCTTTTTAATTATCATCTGGTTATACTCCAATAGTTAAGATGATGCTGTAGTTTGGGAAAGAGTGAAATAGGAAGTTATTGTTCAATGGCCACAAAGCTTCAGATATACTAAAAGAACAAGTTCCAGAGATCTGCTATACAACGTAGTGCCTATAGTTAATTAAACTGTATTATACAATTAAAATTTTTGCTGCAAGGACAGATCTCACATTAACTGTTCTTACCACAAAAGAGGAGAGGGCACAAGGAAACTTTTGAAGGTATGGATATGTTTATTAATTGTTGTGATGTTTCATAGGTGTATATACATATATATGTCCAAACTCATCAAATTGCATACATTAAATATGTGCAGTTTCTGTATACCTCAATAAAGCTTTCTTTATCCTTGGGGAAAAAAATATGATACAGAATTTTTCCCCTAGTGTTTCAATTTTTTAAACAGGAATTTTTAAAAAATGTTTAAAGAACTACACATACACCTTTCTCTTATATTCTGATATATTCCCAGGGAGCATTTTCACTCTGGGAGATCATCGTGTTAAAACATACACATTCCAACCCATCTCAACATTTTTTTTTTTACTTTTATACCAATGCCTTCTTTTCCAGAAATCAATGTACCTAACATGTGTGCAGTGACTTCTAAGGACCAGGACATAATGTATTGTCTCCATTAATCATGCATCCTGTGTGAGGCACTGGTGCAGGCAGCTTCAGTAGCTTGCCCAAGTTCAAGCAGATATTAAGGCTTGTAACTGGGATTTGCAGCCACAACTGTCTAGGCTAATCCTAGTTGACTCCCTGGTATTTCTGATTTCTCTATAATTCTCAGAAGTAAATATGTGTAGAATAAGTCCTGTTACGATCTTATCTCAATGTTTGCAATATCATCGAGAGAGCTGCATAGGCAGAAAGGAGAAGAAAAATCAGCACAATCAGAAAATTGAAGAGATGTTGCATAAGCCTTTCAAAAAAAACCCCTCAAATCTGAGCTTATCATTGGAGAATGTATAGATATTAGATTTGCCCTTTTGCTACTTTTAAATGAGAATGAAGAACTCAATGATGAGACACACTCAGACTTTAAGGAAGACAACAATAAGTTTGAAATGGAGACTGACGCAGACTACTCTAGATGCTGAGCAGCTGTGCTCACTAATCAGGGTATTATTGTGCCCAGATTTCACCAGTGCCATCTCATTGCAAATTCTCCATATGGGTTTGGTCTCCTATTAGCCTCCCTGTCCTGAATGCAATGTGTTGACCTGCATGTGTTCTATTACGCTTGATTTCATTTTTTTCCTCGGTTATGTGAAATCCAATTAAAGGTACATTTCATGGCATGGGCAAAATGCTAGAGAGTAGAAGTATGAAACATTTTCAAAGACCCTAGTTTACTATTTCCTCTATGTCAGTCAGAGCAACCACTGCCAACAACTATTGTACTCCCCCTTATCAGACCTATGGCACCATCCTCCAGGGGACTCACTTCCCCAATTTAGGTTATGCAAGCCCTATGTCCTCAATACCAGAGCTGAGGGACATTAGCCTTGACTCTCAGGTCTGGATGTGGTTGGAGTTTTTCCCAGATATGTTTTTCCAGTATCTACTAGATAAATTAGTCAGCAAGTCAAAAAGGTACAGAGTCTCAGCTTTCCCTGCTATCCCTTTTGGCAATAAGTGATGGAAGATGGGTCAATGGGCCCTCGAAGGGGCTAAAGAGTTCAAGAAAGATCAGAGGCACCTCTCTGCTCAGGAAAATATCCACAGAGAAATAAGTGATGTTCATGCATGACAAAAGATAAAAATGGCAATATTGGGAAAAAGAAAACTAAAATTGGTTGGTTGGTTTTCCCACCTTCCTTAGAAATCATTGTATGACCACATTATTGAACCCAGATTGAGTCTTCAAATTTTGTATCAAGATAGATGGAAGTGGAAAGGTCTGACTATAATGCTGAAATTTTCCAGGCTTCGTGAGCATGAGGAAGAGGACATAAAGTGGTAAATTCCCAATATCCACTTTCAGTGACAGCAACTAGCTCAATTCTCTGTGTTCTGCTCATTATTAATCAAAATCTTTATAGCAAAGTTTCATGCTGTAAGACTTGTAGCAAGTTGACGATAGTAGATAAAACAACTTACATAAAATATTTATCCAGGGCTTTGTGGTGGTCTCACACACAAAAAAAATTTAACCAGGGGTCCCACATCATATTTTCAGTGCTTTTTAACATACAAAAACATGGACAGAAGACACGGAAACAGCCCTTAAGAAACTAATACTTGGAGCCATGCAATACAAAATAATACTCTCTGTCATCATCATTCAAGTGATCTCTTACAAATTTTTGCTCATTCAAGTTATACACATTGTTGGGAAATGTACTTAAAAGTGAAACTTCCTCCAACCCAGCAGGAAAAGGAAAACAATTTCTTACTGAATAAGCTTAAACTAGAATCTAATTCACATCACAGGCAAATGGCTGAAAGATGGCTGAAAAATTGCAAAAACAGAAGGAAATCTCACCCCTTATATAGTCAAGTAGATATAACCCATTAAATACCTGTTTTTGAGATAAGTAATAACTAGTCCCCAAGTAAGAAGACTTGACAGTACCACCTGCCACTCACAGTTTATCTTACATTCACTTGATGGTTAGGGTGACTATCTGCATTAGCTAGTTGGTTTCATCAAAAGGAAATATGCATGTCTCACAGGTTTATAACAAGACGTAGTTTTGAAACTTGAAGTGAGGTACCATCTAAAGTTAGGCTCCTACCTTTCCACAGAAGCTGGGAGACAGGGGTACTGTCTTCCTTGAAGATTACATTTCAAAGAGATGGATCCCAGGGCCTTGAGAAAGACATTCCTGGGTTGTAAAGCTGAGGAGAGGCTTATTTAACTTTTTAAAAGATTTCCATATACATCAAAAGGAAGGAAAAAGAATTTAAGATTACAAATTTTCCAAAGTACTCACTCTATAAAAGACCAGTGAGTCTCTTTCCCTGCTTTCAACAGGGGGAATTTTTAATTTGCATTTGCCCACAGGTATATACTGAGTACTGCTGTTGTGACAACCTCAGGGAGAGCCTGGTGAGCTCTCACAAAGGAAGGCAATGTCAAGTTTTCCATTAGGCCAGTGTTCTTGGTGTTTGTCTGTGATCCTGGCCCTTTGAATTCTTTGTGCTCTGGAAATACTGTGTCTCAGCAAAGAATTCAGTGTTTTATCTCAGTGTATTCTGTTTTTAAAAAATTCTGCAGATGTAGCTTCTATACTCTAAGAATGCTCTGGCCAGTTTTTCCTAATTTGCAGTCTCTAATCAACTAGGAAGATAACAAGATCTGCTATTACAGCTCTGACAAGCCCCATCTACTTCGGAGATGTTTATATTTTGTGGGCATAATGACAAATCTAACATTTACCTACCATATATAATTAAGCATGCATATTATGGATAATACCAGTTTAATATTGAACATACTTTTCAATAAATCGTGGTAGTACTTACATTAATTATAATGGGAATATAAAGATCCCTGATAAGAACTTTGCACCTACAAGTGTGTGTACATGGGAAGAGGGGAGTACTTAGAACACACAATATTTGTAGATTACAATAGTAAAAGCACAGTAAGGTACAAAAAGGTAAAATGATATTGCCAACGAAGTACAGATTTGAATGGGAAAAGCTCTACATTTTAGTCTCAGCTTGACCACAGGTTAGCTATGGATCTTACCTAAGTCACTTACATACACATAGCCCAGATGAATACACACACATGTTCCATAAGGCTTGGTTTCTTTTTTTGTCAAAGGAAACAAAAATAACCACCCTATCTGTTTGATAAGGTTACTAAAAAGATAAAATAAGCTCAAAATTACAAGAGAATTTAGGAAAAAAAAATAAGATTACTACACAGTGTCACTATTTGCTATCATTATGTAATGAACTATTATGGACAAGTGCTAAATTCTGTAGGATTTCACAGCTAGTATTTACCTGGGATTTGGTAAAAGGTGTGATCAGAACAGGCACAAAGATGGGTACCAAGTACCACAGATATTGATAAGACTAAAATATTGAGGGACAGCATTATGATTTAGGGGAACCTAGTTGAACCTTGGAAAATGCTTTGCCTCCAGGTAGATAGAGAATAGAAATAAAAAGAAGTTCCCCAAGTGGTAAGACAGCAAGTGACAAAGAGAGCACCATTTGCTTTGTTTGTAGAGAAAGAAACTTAAGGACCAGCCATCATTGAGTATCACCCAATTCTCAAAAATACAAATGATCTTCTGGGTACAAGGAGCCCTTGACACGACATAAATTCAATAATCTGGGTGTCTGGATTACAGCTCCAGGCCTGAGTATCCAGAGGCCTAGTTGTCTAAACTCCAGTAGCAGAAATAAAACTAAAAAGCAGAAGGCCAACATGGGCCTTCAAGTAAGAAAACAGGGAATTAGAAACTACTGACTGGAAGTCAGGACCCTGTGTACCATGTCATAGTCATAAATCCATGTTACTTTACCACAGGTGTTTTTCTTGTTTCCTTCCAAGGATTACTAGTTATTCATTTAAAAGAAAAGAGTATCCTTGGAGAAGCAAAACAGAGGCCCTATGAGGACGAAGTTTGTCCGCAGTCAGGCTTGCGGAAGTGAAGCCCAAGGAAGACAGGAGAAACACAGATGATTGTCGAGGGCTTGTGACAAAGATTTAAAAGAGAAAAGCATAGAAGCCACCCTAGAACTGAGAAATGGCCAAGGAAGCTTAATAGTGGAGGGCCTTGGTGTTATCTGTGCTAGTGGAGGGCGGAAGAGAATCAATGAACTAAGCATGGGAACTGTACATAAACGTCACCCACCTTTAACGATTCCTAGACTCACATTCTATCTGGAAGGAAGCTAATACGTACACTTATTGAACTCATTGCGAACCAGTACCTGGTCTTCTATAATCACGATCACTCTTCTTCACAGCAACCCTAAAAAGCAGCTATTATCCCTAATTTACAGATGAGGGAAATCAGAGACCAAAGATTTAAAGCAGTATACATGTAGATCCTGTCACCAGGTACTTTTTCAAATGCTTTACTTTCACAACTCATTTGTTGCTGACAATGAGCCTGTGAAGGAGGTTTTATTATTATTCTTATTCTTTATATAAGAAAACCGAGGCACAAAGGGCTTAGGTCAAAGCTGGTATTTCAAACAAGATATGCCTGCATCCCTTTTCCCATATGATACTACCACTAAAAGAAAAGAAATTAATGCAATCATGAATAAAATTCCTGATTCTCAAAACTAGAACATAATTGATAAGCTCTACCTATAAGAAAACGTGTAAGTGCCCTCTATACTCTATGTGTCTACCCTTCTCTCCCCTGATTCTGCCCCTGCCGCCTCAAGCATCCACCCACATGCCCATTCACACAAACCCTGTACACCAGGGCTGATATTTGGTCCACTCTTACAATGTGTCATTATCATTGAATTATGTTTTCGCTGAATCCTGATGAAAGTTTCACACTAATCCTCATTATACAATCTTTAGTTTTTTAACAGGAACCAAAAATGGTCCATAATGAATCTGTTCAAATGACAAAGATTATAATGAAAATAGACAGTGGCACAAAATTAATTTGTTCCTGTAACAGAGACAATGACAGCCACAAAGCTGGATGCAGAGTTATTTGGTTCTCACTGAAGAAACTACAGTCGCCCCCCTATGCATGGGACCTAGGTTCCAAAACTCCCAGTGGTTGCCTGAAACTGCCAATAGTATGAATCCCTAGAAATGCTATGTATTTTTCAATAAGTCATACCTTGTTTTATTGTTTTTTATGCTATTGCACTTCACAGATACTGCATCTTTTTACAAACTGAAGTTTTGTGGTAACCCTGCGTCCAGCAAATCGATTGGCACCATTTCTCCAACAGCATATATTCACTTCATATTTCTGTCTCACATTTTGGAAACACTTGTAATATTTCTAATTTTTTCATCATTATTGTATCTGTCGTGGTACTCTGTGATCAGTGATCTCTGATGTTGCGATTGGTTTGGGGCACCATAAGCCACTCACATATAAGATCATGAAATGAATTGATAAATACTGGGCGTGTTCTGACTGCTTGACCAACCAGCTCTTTCCTTATCTCTCTCCTTCTCTTCAGGCCTCCCTTAATTCCAGAAATGCAAAATATTGAAATTAGGGCAAGTAGTAACCCACAATGGCCTCAAAGGAAAAGTTATACATCTCTCACTTTAATTCAAAAACTGAAAATGATGAAGCTTAGTGAGGAAGGCATGTTGAAAGTTGACACAGGCTGAAGGCTAGGCTTCTTGTGCCAAATGGTAACCAAGCTGTGAATGCAAATAAAAGGTTCTTGAAGGAAATTAAAAGTGCTACTCCAGCGAATACATGAATGATAAGAAAGCGAAACAGCCTTATTCCTGAGATGAAGAAAGTTCTAGTAATCTGATAGAAGATCAAACAAGACACAACATTCCCTTCAGCAAAATCCTAATCCAGAGCAAGACCCTAACTCTCTTCAGTTCCATGAGGGCTGAAAGAGGTGAGGAAGTGTAGAATAAAAGTGTGATGCTAGCAGAAGTCGTTTCACGAAGTTGAAGCAAAGAAGTCATCTTCATAACATCAAAGTGTCAGGTGAAACAGCAAGTGTCGACATAGAAGCTGCCGCAAATTATCCAGAAGCTCCAGCTAAGATCATTAATGAAGGTGGTCACACTAAACAACAGATTTTTTGTTGTTGTTGTTTAAATTTTAAGTTCCAGGATGCATGTGCAGAAGGTGTGGGTCTGTTGCATAGGTAAACGTGTGCCATGGTGGTTTGCTGCACCTATCAACTCATCACCTAGATGTTAAGTCCTGCCTTCATTAGCTACTCTTCCTGATACTCTCCCTCACCACACCCCACAACAGGCCCTGGTGTGTGTTGTTCCCCTCCCTGTTTCCATGTGTTCTTATTGTTCAACTCCCATTTCTACATGCCTAGGTATTTTATTCTCTTTGTAACAATTGTGAGTGGAAGTTCATTCATGATTTTTCTCTCTGCTTGTATATTATTGGTGTACAGGAATGCTTGCGATTTTTGTACATTGATTTTGCATCCTGAGACTTTGCTGAAGTTGCTTATCAGCTTAAGGAGCTTTTGGGCTGAGACAATGAGGTCTTCTAAATATACAATCATGTCATCTGCAGAGACAGTTTGACTTCCTCTCTTCCTATTCGAATACCCTTTATTTCTTTCTCTTGCCTGATTGTCCTGGCCAGAACTTCCAATACTCTATTGAATAGGAGTGGGGAGAGAGGGCATCCTTGTCTTGTGCTGGTTTTCAAAGGGAATACTTCCAGCTTCTGCCTATTCAGTATGATATTGGCTGTAGGTTTGTCATAAACAGCTCTTGGTATTTTGGGATATGTTCTATCAATACCTAGTTTATCGAGAGTTTTTAACATGAAAGGATGTTGAATTTTATCAAAGGCCTTTTCTGCATCTATTGCGATAATCATGTGGTTTTTGTCATTAGTTCTGTTTATGTGATGAATTATGTTTACTGATTTGTCTATGCTAAACCAGCTTGGCATCCCAGGATGAAGCTTATATGATTGTAATGGATAAGGTTTTTTAAGTGCTGCTGGATTTGGTTTGCCAATATCTTATTGAGGATTTCCACATCGATGTTCAACAGGGATATTGGCCTGAGGTTTTCTTTTTTTGTTTAAACAACAGATTTTTGATGGAGGGGAAGCACTTCTATTTGAAGAAGATGCCATCTAGGACTTTCATAGCTAGAGAGGAGAAGTCAATGCCTGCTTTCAAATAGTCAGAGGACAGGCTGACTCTTTTGTTAGATGACAATGCAGCTTGTGACTGTAAGTTGAAGCCAGCACTCATTTGCCGTTCTGAAAATCCTAAGGCCCTTAAGAATTATGCTAAATTCACTCTGTGATCTATAAATAGGGCAACAAAGCCTGAATGGCAGCACATTGCTTACAGCACAGTTTATTGAATATTTTAAGCCCAACTTTGAAACATTACTGCTCACTGGCAATGCATCTAGTCGCCTAAGAGATCTGATGAAGATGAACGAGATTAATGTTGTTCTCGTGCCTGTTAACACAGCTCTATTCTGCAACCCACAGATCAGAGAATATTTCAACTTTTGTCTTATTATTTAATAAATATTTTTCCTAAGCCCACACCTGCCATAAATAGTTATTCCTCTGATAAATCTGAGCAAAGTAAATTGGAAGCCTTCTGGAAAGGATTCGCCATTTTAGATGCCATTAAGAATATCTGTGATTCGTGGGAGAAAGTAGAAATATTAACAGTAGCTTAGAAGATGTTAATTCTAACCCTCACGGATTGTTTTGAGGGGATCAAGACTACAGTGAAGGAAGTCATTGCAGATGTGGTAGAAATAACAAGAGAACTAGAAGTGGAGCCTGACGGTATGACTGAATTGCTGCAATCTCATGACAAAATTGGAATGAATGAGGAGTGGCTTCTGATAGATGAGTAAAGAAAGTGCTTTCTTGAGAGGTAATTTACTCCTGGTGAAGATGCTGCGAACAGTGTTGAAATGACAACAAAATACGTAAAACATTACATAACTTAGTTCATAAAGCAGTGGCAGGGTTTGAAAGGATTGACCCCAATTTTGAAAGAAGTTCTACTGTGGATAAAATGCTATCAAACATCATGATATGCTACAGAGAAATCTTCTGTGAAAGGAAGATTCCTGTGGCAAAATTCATTGCTGTCTTATTTTAAGAAATTTCCACAGCCATATCATCCTTCAGCCGACACCACCCTAGCCAGGCAGCAGCCATCAAGATGGAGGAAAGCCAAAGCCAGCAGCCAAAACAGGACTCCCTGAAAGCTCAGATAATGGTTAGCATTTTTAGCATAAAAGTCTTTTTAATTAGGCACATGCACACGTATGTTTATTGCAGCACTGTTCACAATAGCAAAGACTTGGAACCAACCCAAATGCCCATCAATGATAGACTGGATAAAGGAAATGTGGCACATATACACCATGGAATACTATGCAGTCACAAAAAAAGGATAAGTTCATATCCTTTGCAGGGACATGGATGAAGCTCGAAACCATCATCCTCAGCAAACTAACACAGCAATAGAGAACCAAACACCACATGTTCTCACTCATAAATGGTAGTCGAACAATGAGAACACATGGACACAGGGAGGGAAACATTACACACTGAGGCCTGTCAGAGGCTAGGGGGCTAGGAGAGGGATAGCATCAGGAGAAATACCTAAAGTAGATGATGGGTTGACGGGTGCAGCAAACCACCATGGCACATGTATACCTATGTAACAAACCTGCATGTTTTGCACATGTATCCCAGAACTTAGAGTATAATAGAAAAGACGGAGAGAGAGAGAGAGAGAGAAACAAAGAAGTTACATCACTTAAAGCAAAAACAAAAAAATCTTTTTAATTAAAGTATGCCCTTTTAAAACATGTTACTGCACACTTAATAAAGTATATTACAAATATAACTTTTATATGCACTGGGAAACCAAAAAAAAAAAAAATCTGTGAGTGATTTTATTGCAATACTCATTTTATTGCAGTGGTTAGGAAGAGATCCTGCAATATCTCCAAGGTAGGCTTGCACATACATACCTATGATACAGTTTAATTTATAAATTAGGTATAGGAAGAGATTAACAACAACAATAATAAAATAGAACAGTTATGACAATATGCTTTAATAAAGGTTATGGGAATATGGTCTTCTCTCTCTCAAAATACCTTACTGTACTTCACAGTACTCATGTTTCCTCTTGAGATAATATGAGATGGTAAAATGCCTACATGATGAGATGAAATGATGTGAAGGATGCAAGCATCACAACATAGCACTGGGCTGCTACGGACCTTCTGATGGCACATCAGGAGGAGGAACATCTGCTTCAGGTGATCCTGGATCCTTGATCATAACAATGTCAATGGTTGCACGTCAGTGACTAATGACTGGATAGTATCTACAGCATGGAGATGCTAGACAAGGGGATCATTCAAGTCCTGGGTGGGACAAAGCAGGATGGGGAAAGATTTCATTTTGCTACTCAACTTAAAAACTCATGAATTGTTTCTTTTTGGAATTTTCCATTTAATATTTTCTGACTGCAATAGACGGCAGGTAACTGAAACCTCAGAAAGCGAAACTGCAGATAAGAGGGAGACTACTGTACAGCAAACATGGGTGTTTTGGAAAAGAGAGGTCTACTCTTATAGTGACACAATCTCCTTCCCTTATCCAATAAATTCTGGGGATATAGGTGAAATCATTAACAAAGTCCAATGTGAAAGATGATAAATACACAAGCAAAGCGTGGATATATTTGCGCCGATGAATGAAAGAAGTTGGACTCTTACTTGACCTGCCTCTTAAGAGAGTCATTCTGACTGTTCATTTTCTGTCACAGGTTCACAGAATCCATTCATCTTTCTAAGAATAAAAACACATTATTCAAATAAAGGCCATATTCCTGGTAACTTCCCCATCCTAAGCTTATTAGAGCAATTGCTTTATCCTAGATGAGACAGCATTTTAATTATGATTGAATTAATTTTATACAGAATGGGCAGGTATCGTTCCAAAAGGAAAGGAGAAAGCAAATTTTCAGTTTTCAAATGTTGGCAAAAAGGACAGTCTGGTCTTCCATGTAATTAAACGTTTAAACAGATACTTAAAATATTCTGGCCAGCAACTCCAGCATCTTTGCATTCTGCTATCAGCTGGTGTATTTTCACAATTGCCCTGCCTAAGCTTTGATTCAGGCTGAAAATTTCTAGTGTTCTGTTTTCTTGTCATTTAATGTTTGCTTTTGTAACTACATTGTCTTCTTCAGTATCCTGTTATTTGCTGAGTTCTTGAAACTACTTTGTCTTAAATTAACCCCCAACCTAAGAAAATATAGTATGTTCTTAAAATGCAAACCCACAGTAAAGAGGACTGCACTGCTGATGCTAGGCAGGTGGCTGAGAAAGCCAGCAATGGCAAAGAATAAGAAAATCAATTTGGATAAAATAAGAGAAAGCAACACCTGAGTCCTTCACGTAATTATCAGGCTCAGTGCAACAGTTCCCTAGGGGCCGTTTACTCTGTGCTGTCAGCTCCCTTGTTCTTTTCTGAAGCATCCTGATTTTCTTCTAAAGTTTACAACCAACTTACAATGTCAGTAATATCCCCATCTTACACATGAGATATCAGGCTCAGGAAAGCAGTTTTCCCAAGGTCGTACAGTCAATGAAGGGAATAATCTAGGGTTTCAGTCCAGGATAGATAATCCTAAAGATGCAAGTCTGTTTTACTCTGCCACACCCTAAAGATGCAGGTCTATTTTACTCTAACACACTGTCTCCCACATTAAAATTTAAAAATCTAATATTTTTTCAAGTGATGGAAGATGTTCAACTCAATGATCAAGACATTTTGTGGTGAAAGGTAACTTTTGGTACTAAACCAGCAAGAATGAAAGCCCCAGCTAAGTCGATCCATCTGGATTATCTCATTCTGTCTGTGCTAGTGCGTTATCTTTGAGATAAATATAGATAAAGAAATATATGGATTCAAATATAGATATAGATATACAGATAGAGCCATACAATGTATTAGAGAATATCAAATTTCAGCTCTTTTTTATTTCTTTTAAACAGACTTTAGTAATTTATCTTTGATATAATGGATACAAGCAGAAACGACATATTTGTCAATATGGTAAAATAATTATTACGGAGAAAACAAACAGCTTTTTTTTTTTTTTTTTTTTTACAGAGAAGTTGAGTATGGGCAATAATCTCCTGTCCCTCTGAACCCGGACTATTAATGTTTCATGGACTTTTACCTGACTGATTCTAAGCAAAGCAGTTCCCATACCTCTAGAATTACTTTGCAAAATCAGTCCCTGTGACCTCAGCGCTATTGTCAGTCACCCACAAATTCTGCCTCCGATATCTCTCCTTTTGACTCTCCACATCACAATGCCTTGAAATTGTTTTAATGTTCAGCTGTCATCGTGACTTTGAAACCAACTCATTTCCTTTGTATAAATGAAGGTCAAATGTATCTGAAATAGACAAGACGATAATAATGTGTAGCTTCAAACAGTATGTATTGTGTGATGAGTCTTCTAGAGCTTTGATTTTTATCTGGGCTGTAACAGTAGGGAACAGAGAGTTTTCAGACTATGAAGGAAACAACACCTATTTAGACTTCATTTCTATTTAAAAAAAAAAACAAAAAAAACTAAGATCTCTTCTGTAGCCTATACATCGGTGTGTGTGTAATAGTAAAGCAAGTTCCCAAGCTGCTCTCACAGAAATGACGTGCCAGAGAGGGCACAAGAAGTAATCATGGAATGATGTTATGTGTTTAGTAATAAGAAGAAAAACTTTGTTAGTCCTCAGGCTCCAGGTTTCTTTTCACTGGCCAAAAGCCGAGACGATCTGTTGTGATATAATCCTCCCTCTTTAACTTATCTCTACTCACCTTTTGCCCTTATAGTCCCAGAACTTCCAAAGCAGCTTTAGCAAGAAGGATCAATGAACTAGAAGAAGGCTATACCCTTTGAGGTCCAATATCACATAGGATGGGAAAAGAAGTGGGGCTAGCTAATAAAGAATTCATACTTTTAAAATTCAAACTTTGAATAATTACACAGCAACTAAGAACCACCTGCAACCAAATTAACTACCCTATTGGAAAGGAAATGATCAAGTCCAGATAGAATTGTCACTAACCACAGTAAGATGCAAAACAGGGACAAAGAGAAGGACTCTTAGGATCAGGCTGATAAAAGAAAAGGATTTAAATTGAAAGTAGGACAAGCAGTTTCTCCTCAGCTACAGCTGGCAGAGGGCTTTGTCAGAACACAGCAGTTTAAGGCAAAAATCACATTTGTGGTCATGGAGTAATTGTACAGGTGTTGCTATTTGTTTTTAAGCTAACCTAAAACAGTAAATTCTATAATACAGTAATGTTAAGAATAGTTTGGGCAAGCATGAGAATCCTCCCCTGGGGTGAGGTCAACCGTAACCTTAATACCTTCTCCAAAAGGGAATAGCTACTCCTGGATTTCACTGAGTCACATCTTCCTGCTAAATTTTAAATACACATTCCCCACACTAACCAAAACCCTTACAACTATTGTCTCTACCTCTAATTGCCAATGCTTTTCCTAAGAAACTAGAGAATAAGATGGAAATAAACAAAAACAAGGAATTCTGATTAGACCTTCATCAAATAAAACCTCAAGGAATATTCCTAAGCAAGCTGACAAGAAAGGTGGCCAGATAAACCCAATTTATATTAACAAGAAAAATTCTGCTGCACAGAATGGATAGACAAGGTCATCAGTAATTCTGTAAGCCAGTGCCTTAATACAAATCTGTTCTATTTTGAGTATATCACTGTATCTCTAGAATCTAGCTCAATGCCTAGAATTCAGAAGATTCTCCATTCATATCTGTTGTGTAAGTTAAAAATAGCTAATTTTATCTTTCTGACCTCAATTCTCTGAAAACTGTTGAGCAGCTAGGGGTTTTTGTAACATTTTGTTTAATAATTAGCTGTATTCTTAAAGTCTTTCTACTGAATCCCAATAGATCAAAAAAGTGGAAACTGTAAGGAATAAATAGACTGCGAGCCCACTCCCTGACACATGTCCTTGCTTTTAGGGAACATCCAAGGAACACTAGCATTCCAGGGACAAGGATCTTAGAGATCCCTCTTCGTAGTTCTCACATTCCATGTTTCTATGATGTCCACTACAAGACAGAATGCTAACCTGGTGCCTAGAAAAACATCCCCTTGAGTTACGCAGGAAAAATATATTTTGACCTGGAGCATGGGAATCAAAAGGTATCCTTCAACCTGATATTCTCCTCACTCACTCCCACCTGACTTCCGTGGCCAATAAGACAAATATCTACCCAGTATCAGCCATATGATAAATTCAGCAAAGCTGCAATATCATCTACTGGATTCCTGTGGGTGTGTAATCACTCAAAGGTGATTTAGGGTCTAAGATATTGATAATGGTTGCAATCAAACTTTCATTTCAGATGAAGATTTCACCATGCACCCAAGGATAATATCCAAGAGTAAAATTATCTTATTAAGAAAAGGTCAAAACAGAGAACCTGGAGCTAAGATATGCATGTAGTATAGGTGAGGGTAGAGGCTGAGGGAGAGAGAAACATGATACAGGCATGCACAAGCAGAGGGGAGGAAGAAGCCCTACTTCAGTTTGGAGATTGGAATCTGATTTCTAGAAAAGATATAGACATGTGAAATTCTAAGACTCAACAAAATCCCTACTGTTTGTATCTGAATTATATTATTAATAACAGCTAACAATTACTGACCCCTTGCTAAGTGCTAAGCACCGTCTTGAGTGCTTAATTCTATTATCACAGCAACCATATGAGCTCAGCACATTTTTTTACTTCCATTCTATGAAGAAAAAGTAAGCTCACCCTGGTTAAGAAATAAGCTCAAGGTCATGCAGCTAATTAATAGTAAAACCAGCATTCAAACCCAGGCCTGTCTAACGTGTGTGCTCACTCACATAACTCCTCCACCCTCGTTCTCTCTGGACTTTAATTTCAGTAAGAAAGATGCCCTGCAGAATGTTCGTGCCTCTGTTCCTGACACCAAGCTTCTCTTTGCTTCCAATCTTCTGTCAGAAACAAGTACAACAGCTTCTCAAAAGCCTGGACAGTCAATTCATGTTCTATGGTCTCTCATTAATTTTCTGCTTTCTTAGTTTTGTCAAGCAGAGAACCACTCAGGATTTTCTGCTAATAAGGATTAAAAATGTTATAAATGATATGCCACTTAGATGCTCATCCAGAAAATAAAAAAATATCAACGCAGCTTAAATGTAGCTCAGAGTAGGATAGGAAAAAAATGTAACTTGGGTTGAACTCTTAGCTCTGATATGTAAGCTGGACAGCTTGGGAAAATTATCTAAATACTTTAAAACTCAGCCTTTTTATCTCAATAGAGGGACAGTATTGCTAGTCTGTGTACATTAGGATAGTCAAATAAGATCAAGTGAACCTGTGTCTAAGGTGTAGTGAATACCAATGAATGAATAAGACTGTCATTTTCTTTTTTTTTTTTTTTAATTTTAAAGGATTTATTAAGTACTTTGGGAGATAACATTCCATATCCTAAAAATGTCAAAGTAACTATAAATACAATTTCTCATCATCTTTCTTAAGGTAGTAGTACATTGACACTAGCATTCAGCTCTAAGAATGCTTACTTCAGTTCAACACTCAGATTTGTTACTCTCTGAAAGGGAATAACTTTATTAACCTCCCCATACTTTGGTTTCTGAATTATAAAATAGGCGTAAGAGCAGCAATACCACATAGGGTTGTTGGGATGGTTAAATGTAGTAATACAATCACTATCACTAGATAACAATAATAACGTGTTGAGGGCATAGTACGTTTAAGACATTATACTTACTTTTTAAGTATAATTTTTATACATATACTATAAACATAGAGTAAATATTTCAAATTATTTTTAACATTATATTTGTTTACTCTTCTGGATTTCTGTCTTATGAATCAATCATTTCAACACCCAAACTTAATAGAAATTTACTGTAGGGGTACAGAGGTATGTTACAGAAGGGAAGGAAAGTCTGAGACACACAAAAAAACCACCATCTGAAAATCTGTCAGATACCAAAGTTTCCTTCTTTCTCTTTTCTCTCCTCCACCCCTCTGTGGCCTTCTGGTTCCTCCTCCTTGGTGTGTATCTACTTCACTATCTCCGTCTCTGCAGACTCATTATTCTTAGCTAGATCACTGGCACAGATCAACACAAAATGCTCTCTCAGTCCAAGGGTCTCTATATGCATACTGGTTCACCTCCCACAGCTACTTTCTCAATTGCTCTTTGCTCTAATTCCTCATTCAAAGAGAGAAAAATTGTCTCATTGGCTCATCTTGGAATAGCCATGCACATCTGGCTCAATCAACTCTGACAAGAAGGATGATATCACATGAGACCCTGGGCTACATTCCAGGGCAGCAAAAGGTTAGCGTGTCTTACCAGAGGGTAACAAGGGTGACTGGTGCTCAGACCATTAGAGATAGGTTATGGGAGACACTTAATCCAATCTGAGGCCAGTCAGCACTAGCTTATGTGCCCTGGCTGGAGCCTCCAAGGCATGCTTTCCAAGAAACCTCCCTTGGTCAGGACTGAAACCTAAAAGGGCATAATCCCAAGCTTTCGTGAAATGACTATGTGGATTCTAATAATAACATAAACATAATAGAAAAAAGATGAAAATAAAATGCAATCCAATGTCATCTGAGCTCTGAACCCAACCAAGACTAACACCAGAGCTACCCTAAACCTTCTAATGTTGTGAACCAATAAATACTGAAAGTGGTATAAATTGTATATTCTCTAAACCCAGAAAGAGCCCAAATTGACAGAGCTGAATTCACTCAGATGAACAGTGACTTTTCCATTGTGCAAAATTGATGAAAAGAAAACGTGATCCAATGAGGGTTTTCCTTTAGCCAGTTTTGACATGTAGACCCTCTGCCATTCACCAGCTAGAGAGGAAACTCTGGAGTAAATGCATGTGATAAATGAAGACAGATTCTATGTACATGTTTTGTTTGAGGCACACAGAAGATGTTAAGAAAATTATAATGCTACAATGTTCAAAGCTGAAAGGACAGGTTAGCAAAAGGTTATAAGGTTCTGATGTCTTAGGCGAGAATTATGCAAGTTGAGGCTACCCTGAAGTGACTCACAGATTGAATGCAACAGTAAGGGAAGAATATATAACACGGTTTTCCAGGTAAAACAACTGACTGAACTCAAGCAATAACCTCTGCTCACTCCTGAAATTGCATTAAAACAACAATAAAAAGATATTTAAGAGGCATAAACCTACAAGAACACATAAAATGAAAGAGATAACAGCAATACAATTACATAATGTAGAAGCTGAAAAGTCAATGGGTGATAGAAAACTGATTTAGCACACAGTGGGGATTTAGCCCACAGTAGGAAAACAAGAAACGTATTTTGTACCACAGAATCCTCCACGAAGGCTCAGAAATTGGCAGCACTAGGTATCCTTGGACATAGGGATAAAAATGGAGGTAACAAAAGGAAGATATGGTTGAAAATATGTTTAAACATCCATTATATACCCCAAGATTTCCTCTCTTAACTCAATACAAAATTAAGGTTTATTCTCTGAAAATACTAAGTGACGTGGTGCTCAGTCTCAGAGTCCTGAGGTATGGTAAAGTCGGACTACCACAGTGAAGTGGGAGTATGAAAGAGTAAAATCATTCATAGTGAATTTTGTGACCCCCAATTTTTTTTCTGCCTCTAACTCTTCTATAATTATGGAAGCCAGTCATATCCCCATTAAGCAGAAGACTAGAATATCTTTTGCTGAGAAATATGTCCAGCCCAAAAGATAAGAACTAGAAATATGGAAATGGGAAGTTACCCAAAAAATACCTCAGACAAATAGCCCTATATCGAAATCCAGATTTGACAAACCTAATTTATATATAGAGAGCTGTCTAATTAACTTCTCAATGTCTTACTTAAAAAAAAAAATTTTTTTTTAAGAGACAGAGTCTCTCTGTTGCCCAGGTGTAAGTGCAGTGACTCCGTCATAGTTCACTATAACCTCAAACTTCTGGGCTCAACTGATCCTCCCACTTCAACCTCCCAAAGTACTGGAATTCCACGTGTGAGCCACTGTGCCCTGCAATGTCCTACTCTTCGATATGAGCAGACAGTGCGTGATCACTGACTTAGTGGCGTGAGTCTAAAATAGCCAACAGAGCCCAAAACAGACAAGAGGGGAAAAAAGGACTTTAAAGAAGACTAAGAAATGAGGGACGTGGAGACCAAACAAACTAGTAAACAAAATCCTAGCATTAAATCACAAGCTTATGAGAGCAGATATTGCATTGATAAATCAAGAAATGGGTGGTATAAAATGATAAAATGCAAGAACATTTTAAAATAAAGTCTTTTGAAATAAAAATAACATAGCTGAAATACAGACAAATCAATGGAATAATTGGAAAATTAAAAAAGGAAGCAAGGAGGCAAAGAAATGGAAAATAGAAAAAAATGTTAAAAACTAGAGAGCCTATTCAATAGGTTCAATTTCTGAATAATAGATGTTCCAGAAACAAGCGAAGAGAGAAAGAGATGGATTATCAAATAAAATTTTCCAGAACTGGAGGCAATCAGTATACAGAGTAAATGGGCTATCATGTGAGCAACACAGTAAATGAAAATATACCCATTTCAAGACATAGCATCATCAAGTTTCAGAACACTGGGAATAAAGAAGGCATCCTGACATCTTTGAGAGAGAAGAGAAGAAAGCTTTCCTATGAAGAGTCTAGAATTAGAATAACATTGAACTTCCCAACAGAAACACTAGAAGCTAAAAGATAGAATGAAGTAATTCTTCAAACTCCAGAAAAAAAAAAAAAAAACTTCCAAGTTAGCATTATATATCTAGCCATATTATCAACTAAATGTGGATATTATGAGGATATTTCTGGACATGCACATTTTCAAAAATGGACTTTCTGTGCTCTATTCCTCTGGAAATTACTGGAGGCCACACTTCACCAACCTGAGAAAGTAAACCACGCAAAAGAAATATGTGGAATTGATAAAAGAGGACAAAAGAATAACAGATTAGTGGTGAAAGAAGAACCCAACATGACATCTGGGGAGAACATTGGTCTGAAGGTTTGGGGAAAAACCTTTCCAGAAATAAGACTAAAACTAATTATCCATGTATTTGAACATATTCAGAGGAGATTCTCTCAACGGGAGAAGTATATGGGATGAGTTAACTACGTAGTCATAGAAAACAACTGGATGAAAGAAGGTAACCAAAAAAAAAGACAATTACTAAGTCAAGGGGAAAAATGTTAAGTAGGAAAGGATATAAATCATGTATATGTCTCAACTGTACATTTAATTTACATATTCATAGTATTATTGTATTAATCTGTTCTCATGCCTCTAATAAGACATACCTGAGGCTGGGTAATTCATTTTTTAAAAAATAGAGATTTAATTGACTCAAAGTTGCACATGGCTGGGGAGGCTTCACAATCATGATGGAAGGTGAATGAGGAACAAATTCACATCTTACATGGCAGCAGGCAAGACAGCTTGTGCAGGGGATTCCTGTTTATATAACCAACAGATCTCATGAGACTCATTCATTACAATGAGAATAGTATGAGGGAAACTGCCCCCATGATTCAATTATCTCCACCTGGCCCCACCCTTGACACATGGGATTATTACAATTCAAAGTGAGATTTGGGTGAGGACACAGCCAAATGATATCAATTGTAAATACTGAATAGTGGTGGTTCAGTATAAACACTGAAGAGTACAATTTTGATAGTACATATTGAGGAGGATGCAGAGATAAGAAATGTGCATGTACCTGTGATATGGCAATGGTCAAAGAGAGTTAAATCCACAGAGTATACCTAAAAGTAGAAAATCAAGAAACTGCAATAAAACAAGTTATTTAAGATATGAAAGTGCTAAAAGGATCAGCTTAAACAGTTGAAATTGATTGCCTGTGGGGAATAGGAAATGAAAGAATGACTTAAAGGATTATTGTTTTTAATAACAGGAATAGTAAAACTATTTGCCTCTTTAAGCTATGGGCATGTACAATTCTGACTTTTAAAAAATGCAAACAAATATAAAAGCCAAGGGAGGCAAAAAAAATCAGAGTTGAACCAGGAAAGTCATTTGCCTACCCATGTACCAAATCAAGAAATCGTGAACATAGATGAGTGTCAAGTGACAAAGTCATCATAACCCTCAGGAGGATCAGTAGTCAAGATAACACTAGTATAGATGGAGATAAATATTTAAGAGTTTTATTTAATAAATATTTACTTCACCCCCAATAAATCTCCCCCTCTTTTTTCCTCTTCCTCTTCCTCCTTATCATCACCATCATGTCCAAAAAAAAAAAAAAAAAAAAGATTAAGCAACTACTCTGTGCCAGATACTGTATGAAAAGCTTTATAGAAATAATGCCTTAATCATCAAAATAACTTCATAATAAGAGCTTTATTACTTTCATCTCACAGATGAGAAAACTGAGTCATAGAGAAGTTAACAGTAAAATGTCACACATCCAGTAGGTAACAAGCCAGCATTCATATCAAGTAATCAGTCTTATTCCAGAGCTTGTATTCTTAAATATTGGCTCTACCATTGAGGAAAAACAAGAAAGCCCAATAAATTATTGTTGAATGAAAATCAGAAGACTATATATTATGAGACAGACACTGGGAATACAAGACAAAAAAATAAATATAGTTTCTAAAATTAGGAAGGCTGCAGTCTAATAGCTTAAAAGCAGAACTCTGAGGCCAAGTATGCTCAGTGTAAAGTTACCTGACAAGTTTTTAAAAATCTAGATCTCACTCTTAGCCATGCCACATCTGTTTGTAGTCACTGTATTCATAGTTTGTGCCCCGTCAAAGAGATCATCTGTTCTTTCATTTTGCAAGTAGGAAAACTGAGGCCCATGCAGATTTTATAACTTCCTGAAGAGCAAACAAAGGCAACACCAACAACAGAATTAAGTCCACTGACTCCCTCTCTGGTGCTAATTTTTACTAAGTCACTAAACACTGAATAGTGACAGTCAGAGAAACTTAAGTAACAAGCTCTTACTAAGAACTAACTTGTTCTTACTAAGTCAGAAGAGCTGAAGTAACAAGTCCCAGTAATTCATATTTACCCATTACCCACAGAGCTGGTAGCATCATCATTAGCCACTAACCACAGAGACTTACTGTAAAAGAAGAGGAGAAATGGACTTGAGCAGGGGACAATCCAAGGACATTTTAAAATAAACAATGAAAACCTTTAAAGTAATGGAGGCCATATTTATTCTGCTGCTCAAGTTGATTGTAGGAATCTATAAATATATACTTAATTTCATCCATCTCTACCAGGAACCATAATGTAAACTTTAATCAGCATTTTCCCTAACATTTGAAAGGCAATTATGAAATCATATTAACATTCATCTTACACAACTTTTTTAAAAGGCTCGATTATTTAGCATGGCTGTTAAATCATTAAGCAAGCACACTATGTGATATAAAGAGGTGGTCTGAATTCATTATTTGCTTATCTAAAACATTTTCCCAGAGTTGGATTAAAGAAATTACCTAATTATCATACAAGAGCCAGACACAATTCTCTGATTGATTTGTCATCTTGCAAAGAATGTGACCTCACAACACTGGCCAAGTTAGTCATCAAATACCTTGAATGAAGCCAAGTTATTTTTATCAAATATAATTTTTATTTAAACCCCCAAGACAGGTTTAGCAATATAATGAGAGAAGTAACAACATGTGGAAAGAGTCAAAGAAATAACCTTTTACTACAATAAGTAGTTCGTAGTTAAATGATAGAACTCTATGAATAGAATTCTAGAAGGCACATTCATTGAAGTTTCTGCCTAACTTTAAGAAAGGATTTCATGTTGCTTTCTCTTTGCCCATTATTATAAATGATTGAGGTTTCCTTCAGGAGCTCATTGGACTTCCAAAGAGGAAACTATACCTAAAGACTGGACTCCTGATTCTTCCCAGGTATCCAGTCTAAAATCATTAGAGTCGTTTTATCTTTAAATCACCCGCTCTATCCCTTTGATATTCCTGATTGATTCAATTTGTGAAATCTCTTCCTTTCTGTGATCCACTACCATTTCCTTAGTCCAGGTCTTCATTACTTCTCATTTAGTATAACCTGACCATGTCCTAACTTGTCTTCCTCTAAACTTCTCTTACCTGAAAATTCATATTTTATATTACAGCCACAAGGAAGATCCCAATGCTTTCCTGAAGTTTAAATTTTTTAGGCTTGCATGCAGTACCATCTCTCATTTGCCCCCTTTCACCAAGCTTTCTTCCCACTAAATCCTCTATTGCAATAGAATGCAAATTATACGGTGAACATGTGGTGCTGTATGTTTTCTACAAAATCTCCAATGCCTAACACAATATCTTAGTGCTTAGATGTTCAGTAAACATTTGTTGAATGTGGCCTCTTCTTCCCTTACATTAAAGAAGCTATTGCATAATCACGCTCAGCTTTGAAAGCTCTAGACTCCAATTAACTGATCAGTATCAGCTATACTGATTAAAAAAAAAAAAAGGTGAATTAAGACCAGCTCTGTTGATGATACCACACAGTGCACTTGCTTAATGATTTAAGAACCATGCTAAACAATTGAGCCTTCTAAAGAACCCGTGTAAGATGAATGTTAATATAGTCTTATAATTGCCTTTCAAATGTTAGGGAAAATGCTGATTAAAGTTTGTATTATGGTTCTTGGAAGAGATGGATGGAAATTAAATATATATTCATAAATATTTTAATATCATAAACCACATCCCAGCAATCAATTTGAGCAGCAGAATAAATATGGCCTCCATTATGTGTTTTCATCATTTATTTAAAAATGTTTTCAGAATGTCACCTGCTCAAATCCATTTCCCCTGTAATCTTTCAAAATTCCTTTCAGGCAATGCCTCCTCTGAGAAGTATTGCCGACACCCCTAGTCAATATTAGTATATCATTTGTTTGCACATGACTTAGCTTATCTCTTTAATACTATACTTTTTATTATGACAAAATACATAAAACATAAAATTTCTCATTTTAACCATTTTTAAGTGTACAGTTTAGTAGCATTAAGCACATTCCTAGGGTTGTACAATCATTACCACTATCCCTTTCCAGAACTTTTTCACTGTATCAAACTGAAACTCTGTACCCATTAAACAATAACTTCCCATTTATCCCACTCCCAGCCCTTCCCATCTACCGTTTCTTCTGTCTCTATGAATTTGACTGCACTAGGTACCTCATATAATTGAATCATATGATATTTGTCCTTTGTATCTATCTTATTTCACTTGGCATAACGTTGTTAAAGTTCATCCATATTGTAGTACATTAGGCTTTCATTCATTTTTGAAGCTAATACTCCATTGTATGTATACGCCATAATTAATTTATCCATTCATCCTTCAACGACTCTGGGGATGTTTCCACTTTTCAATTATTGGAAATAATGCTGCCATGAACATGAGTATAAAAATATCTGTTTGATTTCTTGTTTCCCATACTTTTGGGTATATACCTAGAAGTGGAATTTCTGTATAACATGACAATTTTATGTATAATTTTTTGAGAAATCACCATTCTGTTTTCTGCAGTGACTACCTCATTTCACATTCCCACTAGCAGTAAAGGTATTAACAATTTTTCCTTGTCCTCACCACCACTTTTTAATTTCTGTTTTTCGTTTGTTCATTTTTTTTTTTGTAATAACCATTCTAGTGGGTGTGAAGTAGATCTTATTATGGTTTTTATTTGTGTTTTCCTAATGATAGTGACATAGAGCATCCTTTCATATGCTTATTGCCTGTCTGTACATCTTTTTTGGGAGAAATTTTTACTCTAGTCCTTTGCTCACTTTTAAACAAGGTTTTTTGTTGTTCTTGAGTTGTAAGATTCTTTATACAGTCTGGATATTAACCCCTTATCAGACATATGATTTTCAAGTATTTTCTTCCATTCTGTGCATTACCTTTTAACCCTGTTGATGATGTCCTTGGAAGCACAAAATGTTTAATTTTGATGAGATCCAATTTATCTATTTTTTTATTTTGTTGCCTGCACTTTAAGCATCGTATCCGAGAAATCATTGCCAAATCCAGTGTCATAAAGATTGTCCTCCATGTTTTTTCTCCAAGAGTTTTATAGCTTTAGCACTTAAATTTAGGTATCTGATTCATTTTGAGTTTATTTTTATATACAGCATAAGATAAGGGTACAAATTCATTCTTTTGCATGTGGATAACCAGTTCTTTTAGTGCTTTTTGTTGAAAAGACTGACCTTTCCCCCACTGAATGATCTTAGCACCCTGCTGAAAATCATTTGACCACATATGTGAGGGTTTATTTCTGGGTATTGTATTCTGCTCAGTTGGTCTATATGTCTCTCTTTGCACCAATTCCAAAATACTTTTATTACTATAGCTTTGTACTAAGTTTGGAAGTCAGGAATTGTGATTCTTCCAAATTTGTTATTTTTTTTCAAGATTGTTCTGGCTATTCAGGCATCTCTTGAGATTTTGTATGAATTTTAGGATTTTTCTATTTCTGTAAAAAATATGTCATTGTAATGTGATGAGGATGAAGGTATATATCTCTTTGGAGAGGATGAATTGATATCTTAACAATATAAAATTTTCTAATCCATAAACACAGAATGCCTTTCAATGAATTTGTGTCTTCTTTTTTTTTTTTTTTTTTTTTTTTTTTTGAGA
>NW_016107373.1:4870290-4944739 GCF_001604975.1 Cebus imitator | reverse complement strand
ATTTTTTGTATTTTTAGTAGAGACGGGGTTTCACTATGTTGACCAGGATGGTCTCGATCTCTTGAGCTCGTGATCCACCCGCCTCGGCCTCGCAAAGTGCTGGGATTACAGGCGTGAGCCACCGCGCCCGGCCGTCTTCTTTAATTTCTTTCAGCAATATTTATTTTGCTTTTGGTGTATAAGTCCTTTCTCTCCTTGGTTAAATTAATTCCCAAATATTTTTAAAACTTTATTATAAATCAAATTTTCTTAATTTCCTTTTCAGACTGTTCATTGTTAGTATATAGAAATGCAACTGATTCTTGAGTGTAGATTTTAAATCCTGAAACTTTGCTGAACACTGCACTTATATTTTTCATATTATAGTTTTGTTAATGTGTCTTCCTTTCTTGCCCAGATTTTAAGTTACTTGAGGGTACAAGTCATCTTTCTTTATAGCACCTATCCTACTGTTTTGTGCATACATGATATGAATAACGTTAATGAATAAGTTAGTATTTATTTTCAAAGAATATCTACAATGCTGAATTATGGGACTATCCTGAGAAGAGACATTCCTAGAACTGACCAGCCGGAGGAGGTACTCCAGGTCCTTTCCTCTTACAAACCCTCTGGTCCCCAAATGACATATTTCAGGACAGAGGATGGGGAGTAAAAAGGAAAGATTAACATTTATTGAAAATCTCCTCTCTTCCAGATATGTTCATTCATACTCACAATTTTCTGATGAGGCAGGAGTTACTCTAGCAATTTCCCCAATGAGACAGCAGGATTTTAGAGAAGTTGATTAAGATTATACATCTAGGAAGTAGAGAAGCCAGAATTCTATGGAGGAATTATTAGGCAAGGAGAATCTTTGGGAGTTAGAAGATCAGGAGCTAGAGAAGGTGGCAAATCAGGACTAGATAAATTTCCATGAAGTCTTAGAAGAGAAAAGGCTAGCTAACCAATCCCCCTCCTCAGTCCCCAGCCCCCAGCCCCCAAGATTAGAAATGTGTGATTCTGAGTTGGGAACAGGAGAGAAATCTGAGATACGTTTAGAGGGTCTGATAGTACAAAATCAATTCCTCTTACTATATTGTGCTGGACCTAGGCATAAAGTATTTATGAGTGGAGTAAAATTTGCATCACCCCGTGCAGTGAAGCAGGATCTAAGAAACAGCCCCCTACATGCTATGTCAAACTAAGTGGTGAAGAAAAGTTTCTCAAAACTTCTATAATATCAAGAATTTAAATTACTTGGTACCTATGGAGCCCTCCAAATCATGAGTCAATACATTTGAATTCATGATGTATCTGATTTTGAGGCCTGTTTTTGCTTTATCATACAGATTTAGGACTCATTATTTCCTGTAAATGTATCCTCCCCATCAAGATATGTCATCCTCAAGACATTTCCAACATGACCAGAATCAACTGTATTAAATCAGGTATTATTGAACCTTACAAAACTATTTTAGCATTCTCCCAAAAGTATTTCTCTTTTTTCTCTGTCTGCCTGCTTTTTCTTGCCCATTTAATAGCAACTTCAATGAAAAAGTACTAGGTAAAAACATTCATGTGATAGCACCCTGCTACTATTAGTGTTTAATAAATACTAAATAATATGCATATAATTGCTAAATGTAAGCAACAGCTGCTACTGTGGATCATAGATGCTCTCTATGAAAAGATTTCATTATATTTGTTCAACTCTGAGATGACCCTGCTGATTTTTTGCAGTTATGAAATGAATAATCATAGAAGAAAATTAACTGACAACAACATCTTCTGAACACTGTCTATTGCCTGGTCTTGTTTGTGTCTAGATTCAAAATCACATTTGCAATGTACATACTTTCCTTTTAATTCATTTTCAAGGTCATGTTTTCCTTCAAACATTTGCTTGGAATGGATAGGCATGCGTGCTTGTGTGTTACATGTATAGCCATGCCTATGTGGAGATGGAGAAAAAAAAGGAGTGAAATAGTGGATCTGTTTCCTGATATAATCTAAAATATCTGCTGTTTGTACCCTAAAGGTACAGATAGAATGAATTTCAGTAAACATTACATGTCCCATTATATTTGTCAAACACAGGAGTCCCTTATATCAAAAGCCAGACCCTCAACAGTAAGACTTAGGAAAATAAAATCATAACTTGCAACAAAACCATTTTAACATTCTGCAAGCTTTGTAAGTTTCGTTAAGTTTCTCCTCTTAAACTACTTTCTTATCTTTGATATTTTTTAAATCCTGACATTTAAAAGATAACTTTGCACAAGAACTTTACTCATTTTCCTACAAAAAAAAAAAAATGATTCTTCCTTGTCATGAAAATTGGCACTGGAGAATTCACAAAGTAGCTTTACATTAAAAAAAAAAAGTGCTTGGTTTTCTAGACAGAAATGGGATCTGTACTGTATCTTGCTAGTCTGGAGGTCCCAAAACAACGCCAGAAAGGCTGAGCTCTCTATTTTGCCATTTACATTAATAACAGATTTATTCACCAGATTTGGGTTACAGAAGTAGGAACAGTTTTTGGAATATTAAGAATATGGCACGATTTTTCAAAACCTGGTGGAGGATGTGACTGTGTCTTTAGAAATCTCTGCTGAGACTCTGCCCTGGAAACCATGGAACCCTAACCAGGGAGTTTGGCAGAAACTGATTTCTCAGAGACTCCCTGTACTTCTTTCAACAGACTGGCACTCTCACTTCAAATGATAGAAAAGGACAGCACAGAGGCGCTGAGGCGACTGCCAGGCGTTCTGCAGGACTCTGTTTGAGCTCTTCCTTTCTTTGGATTCTACCTTCAGAGGGATTCATGCAGTTCCCTGGTGTTAGGGAACCTTTGTTTCATAGCACTAAAGTCGACAGGGGAGCAGAGCAGGGAACGTGCAGACTGTGACAACAGAGGAGGAGGCTCACTGGTCTACACACTGGCACTCTGCCCATGAAGGGAGCAGTTGACAGAGCCGTGTGTCAGTTCTTATCTGCCTCAATCTTCATCTCAGAAACCACAACTCTCAGATTAAATGGCAGTGGATCTCTTCTAGCCTGTTTGACCTCTGGTTTATGGGTCTCTTCTGGCTTGTGTTTCTGGTTCATTCTCCTTAATCAGTAACCATAGACCAAGGACGGTCACTCAAAATTCAAAACGGAAAAGGAAGAAAAATAGGATAGCTTAGTTTGTTTGTAGATAGCGCTACTGAGGCCAAAGTTATGGACAGGATTCTCAAATCAGGCCAACTAACAGTATCTTAATATACAAGGACACCAACATTGTATATCACAGAATCCTGCAAAGAATGAGTGGGGTGTGGGGGGGAGAGAGAAATGAGCTAAACAGATTGATTACTGAAAAATGTACTTTCTTCTTTTGAAAACAGGCATCTATTAATCTTAGTGGTGGCAGGTGATCTCATTAACTCATACTTGCCCTGAATCACAGACTAAAAATCAATCCACATGACCAAAAGGGGAAAGACATGGGACTAGCATAAATGACAAAAGATAAAAAGTATCTTGGTGTTCACAGTAAAAGAACTTTGTCTAAGCACTTAAAAGTGCCCTTGACATCATCAAAGCAAAATGTTCACTCATTGTTTCCATGTGTTATTCTACTTTCCAAGCCTGTTTTGTTTTTTTCCTTTTTTAACTTTCTAAAACCGTGAGGTCTTTTGTCTAAAAAAAAATGTTCAATTCAGAATAAATCCATGAATCCAGAGAGTGTGAGCCTGTGAGATATATTATGTCCTGCTCAGGACAGGCTACCCTGCCTCCTGGGGCTCCTGCCCTAGAATCGTGGACTATCCATGGCAGTGATGACACACAGCTGATGACCTCATATGGACATGGCCAGATGGAAAAAGATTTACCCGGAGGTTGAATTCAGGACAAAGACCCAGCAGAACTTTGCTAGACCCAGATCTGCCCTTAGCTGGCTTGGTATTCTCCAATCTAAATCTCAAAATCTTCATTTTAAAAATGGATAATGGTGGTCTAGTTGGTTTCCACATTCTATGTATCTATATTGAAGGCTCACAGAACTTCCAAAGCAATATTATTATTGATAATTTCAGCCAAATCATAAGCTATCATTTAAAAAAAAAGTAAAATTCTGGGAAGACAAAGGACAATGCTAAACTGACACAAACCTCTTCTACTCCAGGATCCTTTCTGTCCAGGAAATTTGAAATCATTGTTGTGATACAATAAATTCAATGTCAAGAACACAACTGCCTTTGCACTCTGTCAAACTTAAACGGTTTTAATGCATTTTTATTGGATTCTCTTCTCCTATGCCCCTTGGTGCAGTTACAAGTGGGATATTGATTGAGGCTTTCTGAAAATGAAAAGGAGGAAAAGAGACTTTTGTTCTCCCTCTCCACAGTCATAAGTCCTGCCTTCACATTCAATCTCCCTACTTTTCCTCTGCCCATGGTCCAAGTGCAGATAAGCCATTTACATCATATTAGGAAACTTTCATTTTTTTCTTAGCCCTAGATTTCTGAAAAATAAAATGTTATTTGCAGAAAAAGAGGCAACATATACCGTGATAGGCTTGATCTGATTCAAGACTGAAAGCATGCCTAAGAAATGAAGGGACTTGGTGTGATTTAGAGTAATGCCAGCAGCAGAAACACAACTGTAAATTATTCTTTTCCAACCTGCTCTCTGAGGCTCAAATTGCTGTTTTGCTGTCTGCATCTTTAATGATGGTTGATGCATCCCCTGGGAAGGAAAGTACTGATCTTTTCTATCTTGATTTAGCAGCTGAGATGATTATATATATATATATATATATATATATATATATATATACACATACATGCTTCTAGCATTCACCAAAGTCAATGAAGGCAAAGGGAAGGAGAGTGAGAAAGAAAAACTTGGGTTGAATTTGCTGTAAGTGGCAAATAATTTTCATATAAAAAAATCTCTTTCAGTCATTATTTAAACTGCTTTGGATTTAAACAATAAAGTCTTCTGGTAGTTATGATAGGGTTTGGGGTTTTGTTTTTTGTTTTGTTTTTAAGACCAATGTAGTTCTATGATTTATGTATGAGACTTTGGTTAGTATCTAATGCTTGACCTTTCAAATCAAAATGAGTCACCTGAACTATCAAGGTCACACATCCTGGTGAATAAGCAGAGTCGGGAGTCAAGAAAGTCTTCCCGGGGAAAAGAATATGAGAACTGAAGAATGGGGGGAAATTAACCAGAGAATGAGAAGCACTTCTTATACTCTCTTCTTCTACAGAGATGTAGAAATGCTAACTATCATAGATTTTTCATAAATGAGGACACAGGACGTTGCTAATTACATCTGTAGGTGAGAAAAACTTGCAGGAAGAGAAAATGTCTTGCAAAGGAATTCTCCGTCAAATGGCTGCCAAATGTTGAGCTAATGGATCAAATGTTATAATAAAATTGAATAGGGATAAATATATCCTACATATGTGTTCAAAAAACATTTTTTAATCTAAATACTCTTCTGTAGGGTAGGGTAAACATAGATCAACAGTAACACGTGTTCTAGGAGGTAATAAATATTACTGCTTCAATAGATACAGAACCTTCTAAGGTGAGCATCCTGCTTTCTCTGCTCTAATCAGATCATTCTTGGAACAACATGTTGTATTCACTTCCTCAAGAGACAATTTAACGAGAATCCAGAGAAACTGAAACACAATCAAAGAAAAATGTGGTAAACTTGAAATGATAAGATAAAATAAAACATAGTGGTGGTATTGCAAATACATACACATAGACTGTCTTAGCTAAGCACTTGCCTATTCCATGCTCACTCTATTTCCAGGGGTAGCAAATAGGTTTTAACTTGTTGCATGGCAAGCATGGTCCCTTGGTTGTAATTTCCTAGAGTGATGTGATAATAGTTCTGAGACTATATCCAAACTCAGCCAAGAAGTTAATTAAGAATGACTGACACAGCCATGGTGGCAGGAGCAGCGATCCCTAGCCTAGATGTTGGCCATTTCTGCCTCGTCAGCTACATCCTTTGGCCAGTAGAAATCCAATTTTTGGCTTGGGCTCACCTTCACCTCAGTCAAACAGTGGCCTCTCTGTAAGAACTCTGGTAAATCCTCTGGAATGTAGCCAGGCCAAAATGAGACCATAAAGTCATGTTAACAAGTGAGACTGTAGGTGAATATTAAACCCTGTTGCTCTCCTTCAGTACCCTTCAAATGAATTAGAAGAAGCATGTCTGAGCTGGTGCCATATGTAAATTGTCTTTCTGAAGACAATAGGGACTGAATTCTAATAAGTCTTCCCAGTCCTTGTGAATGTACCCAATGAAATCCAGCTTTAAAAGATAAGAAATTGTAACTTTTTAAAAAGATAGGCAAGAAAGGGTTAGTTCTTTCATAATCCCTATGGTGACCCCTTCTCTCAGGCCGTTTCTCCCCAGTCTTTGGCTAAAAGATATCCATAAAGTCCCAGTGGATTTATCTTGGTGAGATGTTGGAAGGAAACATTATGGAACGGCCCTGGGACTGTGCGGTCCTGAAGGAAAGTGAATATTAAGGAGACCAGCTGTTGCTTTAAAAAAAATCACAGCCAGGCGCGGTGGCTCACGCCTGTAATCCCAGCACTTTGGGAGGCCGAGGCGGGTGGATCACGAGCTCAAGAGATCGAGACCATCCTGGTCAACATGGTGAAACCCCGTCTCTACAAAAAATACAAAACTTTAGCTGGGCATGGTGGCACACGCCTGTAGTCCCAGCTGCTCAGGAGGCTGAGGCAGGAGAATTGCCTGAACCCAGGAGGCGGAGGTTGCGGTGAGCCGAGATAGCGCCATTGCACTCCAGCCTGGGTAACAAGAGTGAAACTCCGTCTCAAAAAAAAAAAAAAAAAATCACAATTAGGCCAGTTTGGCATGGTGGATTAGTCAGAAAATCTGGGTCTGAGTCCTGGTTTGGCAAAATAAGATCCTAAGTTCAAATTATTTAATTCTATTAGAAACTGAAAGACAGATTAATATCACTCTCACTTATATAATAGTGTTGTTGTACAAATTAAATGTTGTATGTCCTTAAATTATTTTTGCTTTGTTTTAAAGTAATAAATAATAATTGTGAAAATTCATTTTTTAAGAGGAAGATATACAAACAGAGAGGAAAAATAGATCACTTCTAATCCTATGACTTAGAAGTTAATGTCATGACCATTTTTGTCCAAAACACTTACTAATAACAATGGAAGCACATAATACACACACACACACACACACACACACACACACACACACAGGCTACAATGACTGGGAAGACTTTTTTTTGCTCTAGAGCCCAAAGAAAAACAGAACCCAAAGTAGCTGAATCGTAACAAATATCAATAGTGCTTTGTTTAGCCTGAAATTCTACTATGCAAGTAAAAGCATTATACATAAATTCATATATTTTATGACACATTTAAATGTATTTTAAAGCATTTTGAGACAGTGTCTCACTCTGTCACTCAGGCTGGAGTGCAGTTGCATAAACATAGCTCATTGCAGCCTGGAACTCCTGGGCTCAAGAAATCCTCCTGCCTCGGCCTCCCAAAGCACTGGGATTACAAGTATAAGCCACCACTCCTAGCCTTTAAGTACTTTTTAGTGTTAGCAAATGTATCATGTAACAGTAAGGTGATATTTTTATTAATGAACCCTAGCCCTGATGAGAGGACATACAGATAGAAGGACATTATTGGACTATGGAAACAATTGCTATTATGCTATCAGCAATTACAAAAGTTTCTCAAGTGGTATGTTCCCAAATGTATATTCATTCTTTTTGGATGGACCTTGGACTCACACCACCATCTGGTCTTCTATTTAGCTTATCACATGCTGTGTCACACATTGTATATTCCAGGTAATTCAAGTCACCTTCGAACATCCGCCTCTCCTCCAGAGTCGCACGCTGGTTTGGACTTCCTGGATCTTAGTATTCGGAGAGTAAAGGAGTACACAAAATGAAACTGAATAATGTCAGGTATGACCTGAAAAGAATGGGCCTAAGAGACTCATTCCCTGTCCTGTCCTACTAAAGAAAATAATAAACTACCCACCTACAGCAAATTCAGGGAAGAGGAAGCCACATTCACGTTTTAGATAAAACTCCCTTGTTTCTCCACTTAAAGCTTTTCTCTTGAGCCTTGTGTTCAATCATGTGTCCTTGAGAATGCCATTCTATTCCTTTACACACTAGAAACTTGCTCATCTTTGAACAGCAGGGCATCATGGTGGGGAGCAGACTGGAAGTGATGGCTGCAGCTCCCTCTAGAGGTTAATTAGGTGGGCAACATTATTGTTACCTGATGCTCTATTGAGGCAACCTACTTCAGTCCACAGGTAACTTCTTTGACAGTAGAATCACATTGCCCGTCAAATAGGATCAATTAACCAACGAACTTATAATCATCCACAAGGAGTTACCTAATTAGCAATAAGAAATTAAATTCAATGTTGTTCATTGGCATTAACCCTGATACTACTTCAAGAATAATAAACTCTTAAAAATCAAAGACAGGACTGACCATTTATGTGACCATTTACCTAACACAACTGGCATTTATCAATAACTGAGCATTTACCCAGCACAATATCTAGAAACAACTGCCATCAATTTATGACACCATATTTTAAATGGGAAGCTAAAAATCAGTGAAGTTGGGAGAGTTGTTTCTTACATAGGCATTAGGCACTACAGTCACTACGTTAGACATAAAATCTACATAGGTAAAAATGCTCTTGAAAATCCCATAAATTATTCATAATTTATAAGGAATATTTTTGTATATAATCATATGAATTTCTTTCATCAGATTTTCTAATTCTCTGAATATGTTGGTTTTTGTTTTACTTTATTTTTTGTGACCTTCAGAAATGTGAACAACTGGTCACGTGAATACTGCTTTTCATGTCTTTGAAAAATCAAAACATTTTTCCATATAATTAACTCTTTTTCATCTGTTGGCCTGCAACATGTGCACACTGAATTGAATGATCTATAGAACCACCAATCCTATTTAACTTGGCATTAAATCAATAAAGATATTTAAATTGAATTGCATGAATTTTAATTGCAATGATAGACTGAAGAGAAAGAATATTTGGGAGTTTAGCTTGTAGACAATTATGGACTCATCCTCTCATGTAACACTCTAAAGGCAAATGACAGGAAAATAGCCACTTTTTATTAATAACACAAATATTTACTTTTTATTCAGTTTCTACTCTTAGCCAAGCATTATATCAGGCCTTTACAAGAGGCTTTCAAGAATAAGTATTAATATTTCCATTTTTAGATAAGTTTATAGAAATTAACTAGTTTTGCTCAAGGCTTTGAAGCAAATAAATTGTAGACCATAATTTGAGCACAGAAGGCTAAAGTTCATGCTCTTTCCATCTGTCTAAAGAAAATCTGCCCTTTGAAATGAAATTTGAGTTTCCCATAGCTGATAAATAACTCTTATATTTTCAACAAATGTGGCACTTGTCTCAGAGAGTAAGTCATCATATGATTTATCCAGGAACACGACCCCATTTATAAAGTATTTCTCCTCTCTGTTGGAACTTTTGGGACAGTTGAACTCATTCTGAAAACACTAAATCTGCAGGCTTTCCTTGCCCAGAATCATCATTCTTCAGGCTGGGAAGCACTCCTGGGTAAAGATCTAAGCAGTGGTTCTGAGAGTGTGATCACCAGCCAAGCAGCATCAGCAGCAACAGAGAACTTATTAGAAATGCAAATTCTAGGTCCAGGTACAGACCTGCCAGATCAGAAATTCTGGGGATAGGGCAGAGCAATCTGTTATTTAACAAGCCTTTCAAGTGATTCTGTTCCACAGTCAACTTTGAGAAGAACCTACCACTGTGTGGCACTCCTACAAGTCTCTCAGATCCTGAAACATCCTTCTGTATGTTCCATGCAGAGAATATTTATTCAGCTTCTAAATGCAAATGATAGCAAAAGTGCCAAGTCTAAATTTGTTTTGCCTGTTTGTTCTTTTCCTTAAACAGAGGGCTTTAATTCCATCAAAAAAAAATGCAAAACAAAGTATCCCTGCTCTACTTTAGGAGAACTGAGGAGATGGATCCAGAGTCATGGGTATCTGTGAACACAGACACAGGTGCACTCATACACACACATGAACACCCAAACGCACAAGTATGAAGGGAATTCTGTCTAGGTTCAGGGCAGGCCTAAAAGCTCCAGGAATCCTCATGTAGGGCTGGGAGCCCAAGAACAGGGCTCAACTTCAGAAATACAGTGACATGCTACTGGAATAAAAACAGAAACATAGATCAAGGAGACAGAATAGAGAGCCCAGAAATAAATCTAAATGTATATGGTCAATTAATTTTTGGCAAGGGCATCAAGAAGACAGAATGGGCAAATAATAGTCTCTTTAAAAAAATTAATGCTGGAAAAGCTGGCTTTCCACATACAAAATAAGGAAATTAGACCCTTACCTTACAACAAACCTAAAAATCAACTCAAAATGGATGAAAGCCCAAAATGTAAGACCTCAAACCATAAAACTTCTAGAAGAAAACCTAGGGGGAACGAGTCCTTGACATTGACCTTGGCAATGATTTTTTTAAATATCACACCAAAAGTTCATGTTCATAAAGCAAATAAATAAATAAATAGAACTGCATAAAGCTAAAGAGCTTATGTACAGCAAGTAAAACAACTGATAAAATGAAAAGACAACCTACAGTTGGGGAAAAAAATATTTGCAAACCATCTATTCAACAAGGGGCCAATACTCCAAATTTATAAAGAACTCATACAACTCAATAGCAAGAAAACATATAACCCAGTTATTACGTGAAGAATATGTATAACATGTATTTTTATTTTTGGGATTAGTGGGGGCCTAAAGGGAGGGGAATAGTCTATAATTACTACCTCTTAATCTAAAACAGTTATTTTGTTCCTAGAGCAAGTTAAATCTTTGTTAGAAGGAGCTTTGGCCATATATTTTTTAGCATGCATTGTTTCTGTGCTCTGAAAGTACTGATTTTAAGCACGGATTCGGGAAAATGGGCCAATAGAACAGGCCATCTCCAGGAAATTGGCTCTGTTTGGTTCCTGACCTTCCCTTCCTCCCATGCGAGCAAGGAATACACATCTTGCCTTTTTTTTTTTTTTTTTTTTTTTTTTTTTTTTTTTTTGCCATGTTAATCTTTTCTTGGTCATGTATAAGCAATAAAGCTGTTTTTTGTTCTTCAAAAAAAAAAAACATGAAGAAAATACCTGATTAAATGTTTCTCCAAAGATAATATAAAATTGGCCAGCAAGGATATGAAAAGATGCTCAACATCACTAATCATCAGACAAATGCATGTCAAAACCACAATACTATGTCACTTTACACCTGTTAGAATGGCTGTTAATAAACAGACAAGGGAAAACAACTGTTGGCAAGGGTGTGCAAAAAAAGGGAACCCTTGTACACTGTTAGTGGGCATGTAGATTTGTGCAACCATTATGGAAAACAGTATGGAGGTTCCTAAAGAAATTAAAAACAGAGGTACCATATGACCCAGTAATTCCTGTTCTGGGTATATACCCAAAGGAAATGAAATCGCCACCTCTTGAAGATAACGCAGCCCCATGATCATTGCAGCATTGTTCACAATAGCCAACATATGAAAACACTGATAGAAAAATTGACAAAGAAAGTGTGCTTCAGTTTTCAAAACTGAGACTTTCCTGACATTTGTCCAACATAGATGAACTGGATGACATTATACTAAGTAAAATAAACCAGACACAGAAAGAAAACATTGCATGATCTCACTTTCGTGTGGAATCTAAAAAAACAGTCTAGTATGTCTCTATCAAGAGAGAGAGAATAAAACAAGGTTACATAGTGTCTAGTCCATTTTCTGTTGCTTTTTACAGAATATCTGAAACTTCAGTAATTTATGAAGAAAAGGAATTTATTTCTTACAATTATAGAGGTTGAGAGGTCCAAGGTCAAGGAGTCACATATGGTCAAAGGCTTTTTGCTGGTGGGGACTCTGCAAAGTCTCGGCACTAGGCATCACATGGCAAGCGGGCTGAGTGTGCTAACTCAGGTCTCGCTTCCACTTCTTATAAAGCCACCAGTCTCACTCCCATGATAATCCATTAATCCATTAACCCATTAGTTCATTCATTAATGAATGGATTATGAGGGCAGAGCCCTTGGATCCAACCACTTCTTAAAGGCCCACCTGTAAATATTGACACATGGGGGATTAAGTTTTAACATATGTTTCAGAGGAGACAAATATTCAAATGATAGCACCAGGGGCAGGATGGGGTGAGTGAAGAAAATGGGAGATATAGGTCAAAGGATACAAAGTAGTAAATATATGACAGATGAAAACAGATGAACAAATAGATGAACAGATATAGCAATATAATGTACAATGTGAGGAAAGTTGATGATAGTGTATTTGTAGTTAATGGTAGCATACTATATCCAGGATTTGTGGTAAATGAGTACATTGTAGTTGTTCTTGCCACACACAAAAAATGGATAACTATGTGAGATTATTAATATAATTTATATGTTAATTTTATTCATTCAAATGTAATTATTTTACTATCTATATGTATCTCATAACATCATGTTGTGTACTTTAAATATACATAACAAAATTCATTTAAAAATGTGGTGAAATTACCTCGATGTGTGTAAGTATAAACTGGAAGGAGTATTGGACTTGGGTTATCAGCTTTCTGTGTGATCTCAGACAAGTAAATATCCTCTCTTATCCTCAGTATCTTCATCCATGAAATGAGACTGTGAACATTTATCAGACACTTCCCACGTGCTTAGCATTGTACTAAATGTCTTATATTCTCACCTTTAATACTGACTACAGTCCTCTGAGTTAGGTACTATAATCTCATTTCAAAGTTTGAAGTTCAAAGAGGTCAAGTGAATTGCCTAAGATCACACAACGATTTAGTGATGGAGCAGGATTTGATCCTAGAGTGTGACTTCAAATCCCATGCTCTTCACCATAACAGTTCCTCCAAATTTTCTTCTACTTCTATCATTCTCTCATCTGAGGACTTAAATATACCTTCCCCTTTGTACCTGAATTTTTTGTCTTTTCAGTTAACATGGATAATTTTGAATTGCATGTATAGCTGAGTAGGTCATACATTAAGATTAAAAAATTTCTAGAGATTTAAAAGGAATGGAAAAGAAAGATGTCTTTTACAAGGATATTTTGAGTAAATTTAAATATATATAATACCAATTTTATACCCTTTATAGATTTGAAGTTATTTTGTTAGGTTATACATACAAAAATATATAACTTCATTTTTTCATAAAATTATCATGTTTGGAATATCCAGAGATGAGTTAGCTTGAAGAGAGAAGAAAGTAATGAAACAGGAAACATTTATTTAATTTTGTCGTTTGCTTATTTAGACAGCCCCAAAAAATAGAAAAAATTTCAAAGCCTTTAAATATAAATTCCTTGAAGCCAGGGATTACTATGACTTTCTCATCTTATGTCACTACTATCTGTGAGGATCAATAAATTATTATTGAATAAGATAATGAGGGCAGGAATGAATATAGAAGTTGGGCAATCTCCCCCTTCTGATATTTAGTAACATCTTTAAAATTAATTTGCTCAATAGTATTATTTTTCTATTGACGTCAATATAGGAATAAATATCGGGAAATTTTAAGGTAAAAGAGGTAATTTTGGAGCCTAAGTTTTAAGTGATACCATACTGTGTTATAGCTGAGAAGCACAGCAAATAGTATGAGGTGTGGGTACTCTGTGACAGGAGGGTGGATAAGATTGACAGAGTCTAAGTCAATCTCAGGCCAGGCTGCCTACCACCTGATTCTTCTGTAAACAATGAAGAGGTTTTCCCTATCAGCAGGCATATAACCGAAAAGTTATATAATGAAGAAAGCTAGGCCCTGAACAAACTGGGTTAGGGACTATATTTAACCAGGTATTCTCAGCACTTAACATGGTCCCATGCACACAGAGCTGACATTGAATAAATGCTTGTGCTTAATCAACATCATTATACCTACCACTTACTAAGCATCCCACTATGTGCTGACGGATTTAAGTGTATTGTCTTCTACCTTGTACATTTTCAAGCCATGCTGTTATGCACACAATTGCTTCCGAAGGATTTTCTCGAGGACAAAAAAGAATAGAATGTGGCACATATATACCATGGAATACTATGCAGCCATAAAAAACAATGAGTTTGTGTCCTTTGTAGGGACATGGATGAATCTGGAAACCATCATTCTCAGCAAACTGACACAAGAACAGAAAATCAAACACTACATGTTCTCACTCATAGGCAGGTGTTGAACAATGAGAACACATGGACACAGGGAGGGGAGCATCACACACTGAAGTCTGTGGGTGGGACCTACGGGAGGGACAGCAGGGGGTGGGGAGTTGGGGAGGGATAACATGGGGAGAAATGCCAGATATAGGTGATGGGGAGGAAGGCAGCAAACCATATTGCCATGTATGTACTTATGCAACAATCCTGCATGTTCATCGCATGTACCCCCAAACCTAAAATGCAATAAAATATTTTTAAAAAAGAAAAAAAGCTCATCATCACTGGCCATTAGAGAGATGTAAATCAAAACCACAATGAGATACCATCTCACGCCAGTTAGAATAGCAATCATTAAAAAGTCAGGAAATCACAGATGCTGGAGAGGATGTGGAGAAATAGGAACGCTTTTACACAGTTGGTGGGAATGTAAATTAGTTCAACCATTGTGGAAGACAGTGTGGTGATTCCTCAAGGATCTAGAACCAGAAATACCTTTTGACTCAGCAATCCCATTACTGGGTATATACCCAAAGGATTATAAATTATTCTACTATAAAGACACATGCACATGTATGTTTATTGCAACACTACTTACAATAGGAAAGACTTGGAACCAACCCAAATGTCCATCAATGATAGACTGGATAAAGAAAACGTAGCACATATACCCTATGGAATACTACACAGCTATAAAAAAGAATGCGTTCATTTCCTTTTGCAGGGACATGGATGAAGTTGGAAACCATCATTCTCAGCAAACTAACACAGGAACAGAAAACCAAACACTGCACGTTCTCATTTAAGTGGGAGCTGAATAATGAGAACACAGGGACACAAGGAGAGGAACATCACACGGGAGCCTGTTGAAGAGTGGGAGTGGGGGCAAGGGAAAGGACAGCATTAGGACAAATACCTAATGCAGCATTAGGACAAATACCTAGATGACGGGTTGATAGGTGCAGCAAACCACCATGGCACTTGTATACGTATGTAACAAACCTGCACATTCTGCACATGTATCCCAGAACTTAAAGTTAAAAAAAAAAAAAGAATGTCCTTGTAAAAAACAATAAAAATGATTAATTTTATTATATTAAAATAAATAGAAAAATTAAATTAAATAGAAAAAAAAAGAATGTGACTATTCAGTTACATTAAAGTAAAGCTATATTTTGCCGTGTGTTTATAGTTGGAAAAATAACATCCAGCATCAGACTGGTAACATACATAATATCCATTCATAATTATATACTATAAACCCTAGGAACTCCAGCTTTACCCCAATAAAATATCAACAAATATTTGATGCCAGTGGCAGCATCAATAGCCATCATATTTGCCATTATTTAAAGGTTAAGCAAGTTGGTACAAATGACACCACAACCCCCAATGAGTTTGAGATCCTTTTCTCACAAAATACAGGTGGCTTTAACAAACAACTCTACTTTTGTATGAAAGAATATGAAACATGGAAGCACAAGCTGAGACCTACATTAAAATGAAATTGACACCATGCACCTGGGAGCAGCTAGGTTCTCACCCAGTCCCAGGGAATAAGACTTTGCTCCAATGGCAGTGAAGACACAGGCAGCCAGTCACCTTGGTGAAAACTGGAAGAGGGCCATTTTTGTCACCCCAACTCAACAACTGAGGCAACTGAGATTTACAGGTGGGTAATGATTTGCTCAAAGGTCCACAGTTAATATGTAAGGAAGGCAGCGTTCCACCTAAAATCAAGCAACATTCTGACCCACAACTCCTAGAAAAGCAATCCCAGGCTCCAAGGTCCAGAAAAGAGACTGTTAGCAAAGTGCTAACAAATAAGCTTTATGTTTATTTCCAAGATTCAGAGTTCAACATCTCTGCACCTAATCTCACCCTCACTGCCCCTACATGCATCTGGATATCAACTCTGGAAGTTAAAAACAGGACCTATTACTGGTACAAAAGTTTCAATGGGAAGAGAGATCCAGCTAGTCCAGTACTCACTTTCCATCTATTCAGAGCTAAACAATATGCTTTGTTGATGTCCCTTTCTAGCAATATAGTTCTTGACCCTTTCACTAAAAATGCAAGCAGCAGGAAAAAGAAATCCCAGCAATGGTAATGGCTGTTATGATTAGTTTTACTAATTATTAACCGCCAGAAAGGATGTTGGGGGAATAGAGTCCTCCAGTGCATCTACTAGGGTCAATATCGACAAATACCAAGCCCCTTCCTTGAGGCCTCCAGGGTGACAATCATGATGAGACTGCAGCCTAATTATTCCCTCAGCCAATATTTGTATTCATTATGCAAAATCATTGTTCTCCCTTTGCCTTTGGTGACCTCAAATAATAAGGGAACAAAAGAGTTGAAAATCAATTACCCAGATGCTCCTCCATCTAATAGAACCCGATATTGGATTATTTGCTGGCTTGTTTTCCGGATTATAAACTATTTTGTTTCTAGCTTATCTACAAAGTCTGACAGCGTAGGCTTTAGCCTGCATGTCAGTCACAGAAACAAAGAGGGAAAAGTCGGTGGCAGTATGGTCTAAGAAGATTGTTCTCGGTCCCTGGCTGCAAAGTAGAGAAAAAGAGAAAGAGGGACATTGAGCATTGAAGAAGGAAGGAAAGGAGGCAGAGAGGGAGAAAATAATTTTTTTCTAGGCTCCTGATTCCAGATTGGCCAGTGCATTTGGTATTTCTTAAGAGAATCCAGGGCAATTCTAATATAAGGCCAGAATTGAGAAATGCTAAAAGAGAATAATCAAACTAGAGTATTAGAAACCGAGAAAATGTGATGGTATAACTTGGGATTCATATATCAATAACTTAACCTCTCTAAGAATGATGTATAATATGTAAATGATATATTATTTACAATACGTGTCTGCAGTAAAAGGTGACAAGTCTTAAGCACTATTAAGGGAATAAATTGATCTTGGAAGACCTCAGTGAGAGGAAGATATTTCACTGCTACCTGGGGCAAAGAGCGACCAGGGGAAGGCTTTTAGAGGGATGTGGCAACTTCGGCTATGAATAAGAATATTCATATGAATAGTAAACCCAATTTTAATGATTGTGAATTTCAAAGGTCACAAATGTAAATATTAAAAATCTAGTTTTGCATGTCTTTTTCTTACACTGAACTTACTTTCCGTCTTAAACATCTATTTTTCTACCTAGAAATAGCAATTTTATCCAGTGATTTCCAGCTTCGCTCAGTCTATTCTGGGAAAATGCTGTCAAATTAGGTGTGAGATGAGGAAGTAAAGGGTTTTTAGCCCTGTAAGGGCTGGGTTGGGGAAGGGGCTTGTGGAGCTTCCAGCGGTGGTAGAGTGAGTAGCATGCCCGTGGCCATCCTTTGACCTCTGTGGTCTTCTGCCATTCCTGCTGCAGCGGGTGCTGATGTCCACAGTCCTGCTAGGACCTCAGTTATCAGGTCCCTGCTAGTGATCACTCTGATTCTTTCCCATTGAGGCTCCTTAAGGCTGCTAGCTCTCTCTTGGCTGCTTTCTTGCCCCTGCCTCATGGAAACATTCGGATGCTCCTTCATTCCACCCTGGTTCATGAGAAAGGTTCAGGGTGCTTCCCCAGTCCCTCTCATTCATACACATAGCACATTACCCTTTCCACAAATGGCTGCACCTGATATCTGAGAGTAGACAAATTCTAGATCTTTTTTCATTTTCTTAGGCTTCTCCCAAAACTTGAGTGCAGGTTCTCTCTGTCATGAATTCTCTCCCCTAATTTGCTGACATTTCTGTCAATCCCTTCCCCACAACTAAAGATGCTTGCAGTGGGGAGGACACAGGGACTCCCTCAAGCTTAGCTGTGGTCACATTTATTCTGTATGTCCTTCTCCCAGTTCCAGCCCTAACCTACCTTCTACGGATAAAGCAGTCTTCTTATCAATTAGCTCCGAATCTGCTACTTAGGGCATAAACTTCGGCTTTTGATGCTTAATAAACAAAAACAAAATGAAATATCAACAAAATCAAAAAGTAGGTTCTAGCAATATACACACACACACTTGACTTTCAAATATTTATTGTCTCCGCCCTGGGCTTTAAAAATCAGTTTTTAAATTCAAAGACAAGCATTAACTCACTTCCTTCTCTCTGCATAAAGCATTAATTCTACCCACAGGACAACAGTAGTGAGGGGAAGTGAGTGTTATAAGCTGTTTTCTCATTTATTTAAAAAAAAAAGGCAAAAGGAGTTAATATCATACTTAAGTATTATCTGCTATGCAAAAAAATCAAATAGTAAAAGAAGAAAAAGACAAAAATGATTAATATTTAGAAGTTCCTTCTGGTTCATATCCTTAGTTCAACATTAGTAGCATCAACTTACTCAACAAAATATGATGCTGAGATGGGAAAGCTGCTTTTTTAGGTTGGGTCTCAACCAAGCTGCATTTACCTACGCCCCCTGTGATACTCATTCCAACATGCCTGATATGGATGAGGGATGAGGCTGAGTTACGCAAAGAGCTCTCTAAGCCCTGATGTCCCCAGTGATTATTCCTGAAGACATTTCTATCTCTCTTATTTAAAGGCTTGTCTTTCATGATTAAATAATCTGCCCATTGGTAGCAACGAGTGTCTTTCCCCCGAGATGTTGTAAAATAGTTTCATGCATTGGTTAGGAGGCTAGGATAATTTTGTTCAGGGGTAGAAAAGAACACCACATGCTTGAGCTATGACAGAACAAGTATTTGCTAATTTTCTGTTTGGGGATTTTCAGTTTTCCACTTGAGTTGCTGCTGCCGAAATGAGAATTTTTACATTTTGAATATGCCATAATTTATGCAGGAGACATTCAGTAATGACTCCAGCTAAAGCCAACTGTAAAATTAGCCAAACATCTTTTGGTCCAAAAATGAGTGCTCAAAACAATTGCTAATTGAGCTGTTTGGATCTTCAGTTTTCTTTTTCAGGGACAGAAGCCCTCAGTAAAATAGATCCACAGGAAATTACAGGCATTTGTCAGGCATACAGTCTAACATAAGAACTCCCATGTTGTCTTGCTTCAGAACCAGTATTAAATGCCAAGAAGGAGGACTTGGGAGATGTGGCATACAAAAGAGAAGCAAAAACCTGCCAGGAATAGTAAAGAGACCCACACCTGCCCACGCTCTGCCTCCTCAACTCAAACCATCTCCATCTGGGAAGCGTCCATTTGTCTGTTCAAAACTAAAAAAAAAAAAAATTAGAGATGAAACCCACAAGGGGGGAATCCCAAACCATTTGCTGAAGTCAGGACTTTTCAGCTCTAACAAATCACTTTTCTACCGGTTACTTAAAAACATTGGTTTTAAAAAAGGGTCCAGAGTATACACCATGTGGACCATGATATTCCCCTCCTATGGCCCTGCAGACGTCAAAATCTAATTATGTCATACTTTTTCACTGGGTCCAGACCTGCCCCACAAGACTAAACAGTGTTTGTAATCACACAGAATTATTACGTCAAATTAAAGATATAATAATTTGCCCTCCTGGATGTATGGCTATAACAACGCATTGTGAATTGGCACTAAATTCAAGATCCTACTACCATTAACTGTTTCTGAATTCTTCATCTGTGTCTCTATATTAACTCAGCTTAAAAAAGAGGAGAGAGAAACTTATATTCCTGAGATAATGGAGTGACCATTTGGGGACTTGCCTTTCCACCATCATAGCTATCAAACTGAAAAACCTATAGAGACAACTGCTTTCAGGAGCAGAACAGCAGGCAGACAAGTACTGTAGTCATTCAGAGAAAAGAAACGCAAGAAGTAAACCATATTTCTCCTTGTCGTTTTAGGGATAGTTTCAGAATCAGAGTACACAGGAGTAAAATCAAAGTGGAGCACAGGCTTTTCATTGATATGAGGAAGTTTGGGTAAGATTCAACATCTGTAATTTGTGAGGAAATAAATCCAGAAAGCATGAAGCTGAATAAAAGAGGCCCACAGGTCTGTGCACAGATTCTCATCAAATTCTTATCCCTGAATGTGGCTATAATGCAATTAACATCTGTTTTCAGCTGGTACCCAAATACTGAGCCATCCCATCCACATAACAAACTCAAGGTATTTTTTCTTTCTTCAACTGGAATCATGAGACCCTTCCATATAATCACATGTGTGAGGAAACAATGGTACATTATTAGTTTCCTATTAGTACATGAGTACATGCGTTAGTACAAATTACGCGTGGCTTTTGGGCCCGCTCAGCCTCAGTACTGGATTTACCATTTCCATCTTAGGAGTGAATGCGGCTAAGCCTTTCGGAATTATGGCCTGGCATGTCCAACAGAACCAAACTTAATTCCACACATGGAACACTTAGTGCCCCAAGGCCAAGTGTTATTTGTCTCTCAGGAAGCTGTTCTTCAAAAGGCATATCATTCTATGTTGGGGATGACATCACATTTCCCACACTCTGTCAGAGGCCTGCATTGGGTCTCTCTCACAGGGTCTTGCCATACATTACACACTGCATCTTTTATTACCACTAATACCTCCAAGACCATGGGATCTGCTGGATCAAATGACCCAAGTAGTATGGCTGCTTGCACTACAGCCTGGGCCTGTGGTGGAGTTCTTTCTTGCTCTGGGAACTACTCAAAGCTTGAAACTAGCAGGGCGCGGTGGTTCATGCCTGTAATCCCAAGCACTTTGGGAGGCTGAGACAGTTGGATCACCCAAGGTCAGGAGTTTGAGACCAGCCTGCCCAACATGGCCAAACCCTGTCTCTAATAAAAATACAAAAATTAGCCAGGTATGGGGGTGCACCTAGACCCAGCTACTTGGGAGGCTGAGGCAGAAGAATTNGCAGATCACGAGGTCAAGAGTTCAAGACCAGCCTGCCCAAAATGGTAAAATCCCATCTCTACTAAAAATACAACAATTAGCTAGATGTGGTGGTACACACCTGTAGTCCCAGCTACTTGGGAAGCTGAGGCAAGAAAATTGCTTGAACCCAGGTGGCAGAGGTTGCAGTGAGTTGAGATTGCACCACTGCACTCCAGCCTGAGTGAAAGAACAAGACTCCATCTCCAAAAAAAAAAAAACTCGAAATCCTCCATGTTACCCACAGCACTGTAAGGGCTAGAGCTGCATTCATAGGTGTGGAATACATTACCTTCGTAACTCAAAAAGGCCTCTTTGTGGCAGGGAATACAAAGAATAACAATTATCCTTTTACACTGGAAGAGATATCTATCACCTCCTGAAACTCTAAAATCTTCATTGAATGCATTTATCCCCTCACCTCTTCGGAGGAAAGCTGCCATTGAACTTAGTCTTGGGCACTTCACACTAATGCACTCCTAATGGTCTTGAACGGGGATCTTCAGGCCCTTTCTCAGACCATAATACTTTTCTGATATTACTTCTGATCTCACATTATGTATCAGTTGCAGCTGAGGACAGCCCCTTTATTTTTTTCCTCTCCTTTTTCTAGGACAAATCAGATATTTTCACTTCACTGGTCATTAGCAATTTATTTTTTTCAGGCTCCAGACTGCCACCCTAGCAGTGAGCTTACCCATTCATTTTTGAGGTCCTTGTACAAGTGTTGAAGTCTGTGTCCTGAGAGCATGCCCTGAGTCAATAAATTTAATGTATCCAGTCTCACGCTCTGGCTTCTTTAGTCAAACATCCTAAATGTCTAAATATCTAATACTAAGGGTATCCTCCTGGCTTCTGTCAGTACACACAAGTTAATTCTTACAACTCTTTCAAAGCATAGTTATTTTTCTTCCCTAACTAGCTGCAACATATCTCCATCCATGTTATGCTGCAATATATCTCTAATTACCAACGTCTGCCATGAAAGTAGGTGGGGGCAACTCCTGTAAGCAAAATATATGTGACTCTAACAACTCAATAACAATGAGACAGAGAACCCAATTTTTTTTAAAAGAAAGAGACTTGAATGATCACTAACAAATGAAAATTACACAAACACTAATAATACATGAAACGATGTTGAACATTATGAGTCATCAGAGAACTTAAAATTTAAACCATAATGAGATACATACCATCTTACACCCACTGAAAAGCTAAAATTGGGAAGACTGACAATACCAAATGTTGACAAGGATTTAGAGCAACTGGAACTCTCATACATTGTTGGTGGAAGTATGTAGTTACACAACCATATTGGAAAACAGTTCCACAGCTTATTTTTACAAAAGCACAGCTACCTGTTACCCCAGTAATTACACTTCAAAGTACATCCACAAAATATCTTGTACATGAAAATAGCAACCTATTCGCAGGAGTTAAAACTGGCATCAGCCCAAATAGCCATCAAGAAGAGGATAAACAAATTGTTATATATTTATAAAATTAAATACTACTCACAATAAAAAATAATTAGCAACTGATATGCTACATGATTAAAATTAATTTAAAAAATGACTGAGTGGGCCAACTGCAGAGGCTCATGCCTGCATTCCCAGCACTTTGGGAGGCCGAAGAGGGTGGATCACAAGGTCAGGAGTTTGAGACCAGCCTGACAAACATAATGAAAGCCTGTCTCTACTAAAAATACAAAAATTAGCTGGATGTGGTGGCACATGCCTGTAGTCCAGATACTCAGGAAGCTGAGACAGAATTGCTTGAACTCAGGAGGTGGAGATTGCAGTGAGCCAAGACCACACCATTGCACTCCAGACTGGGTGACAGAGTGAGACTCTATCTCACACACACACACACACACACACACGAACTAAATTCAAGACCCTACGGCCATTAACTATTGGTTTTATAAGGGGCTTTACCCAGCTTTGCTCTGCATTTCTTTTTCCTGCCACAATGTGAAGAAGGATGTGTTTGCTTCCCCTTCCACCATGATTGTAAGTTTCCTGAAGCCTCCCTAGTCACACTGAACTGTGAGTCAATTAAATCTCTTTCCTTTATAAATTACCCATTCTTGGATATGTCTTTATTAGCAGCATGAAATGGGCTAATACACTATAGGTCAAGTAGTATTCAAAAATGATAAATAGTTGATAATCATACATCATGGTTTACCATGCATTACATAGGCAGAATTGTAAATGTTTCACAGAGAGTAACTTATTCAATCTTCATGAATGATATAATTATTATTATCATCCCCAATTTAGATAGGAGAAAACCAAGGCAGAGAAGGTATGCAAATTATTTGATATTGCATCATCCATAGCCGTGAGAATTCCAACCCAAGCTCTATCCTCTTAATCATTGTACTATGTTCCTCTAAAAGATGCATAGCAAATGGATTTGGGAATATTAAAGTATCTAGACTGCAGGATTCCTTTAGAGATCACAGAAGTTTTAATCATTTAAGAAGACATATCTTTTGCTCTCTTTTCTTATATTTCCATAAGTCAGTCTCATATTGCCATGGTATCTTTTCTCATATTTTCTTGTTTCTCTAGAGCTGGAATACACAATTTTCTAAAGTGGCCAGGAATTATAAGACTACTACTTAACAACATCAACCAGCTCCAAATGAGCAGCATGGAAAGAAATACAGTGGATTGGAAAGCAGAAAAGTAGAGATCTAATCTCTCTGACTAGGTCTGATTTTCTGAGTAAAACCCGAAATTGCTGGGTTTGAATTTTCCAAAAATTGTTTCTGAAGTACGTCTAAATTTAACATTTTATGTCTTGAAGATATTCTCCTCTAGGTAGTTCCAATATAACTAATCTACTATCACTCCATATTTATGCAACTACGAAGAGTTTTAAAGAGAAATATCAACTATTTCAATTATTTCAATATGTGCTGACACCAAAGCAAAAAGATAAAGTGTAGATACAGTGATAAATTCTTAAGCTTGAGTTTCCAAATATTAAAAGATATGTATATTCAATAACATAATATTGGGGAATATAGTTTACCTCAGAAAACAAATACATTAGAGGCAGATTAATAGCTAAACTTAAAAAAAAGTTTCAAATTCAAATGCCTGTAAGAAGTAGAACATTAAATATAGACCTGTGACATCAGCCTGGAGTAAAAACAAGTAGGTACTCAGAGCTTGTATTACACTTGAGCATAATAAGTAGCTAGTTGCATGGTTGCATTGCCTTTTCAAGCATGTTGTATCATAACACACCATAGCAAAATCTGTTTAGTGAACCCTGAAACGATGTATGAAAGTATTAGAATTAAACATAGAAAATGCATATACATGTATTTATGCAGCTCTTTATTTATATTTATATGTGTGTATACACACACAAACACACACACACACACACAAATATACACACACACACACTCGCCCACTCACAAAACCATAAGGTAGGATGAGTTATTTTAAACAGCAGACGAAACAGAATGCCAGAAAAAGAATTATTAATAAACTTGATTCTCAACATTTAAAATCTCTAAACACAAAATATTATAAACAGAATTAAATGATAAGTGATAAACGAGGAAATATTTACAGTATTTATAGCAAGCCAAGGATTAACATCCAGAATATACAAATAGCTTTGAAAATCAATAAGCAAAAGGCAAACATAGGAGGAAAGGATGTGCAAATTCTACAAATAAGAAGAGCTGAAAATAGCAAATGAATATATTGAAAAGACAAAGAATCCCATTAGTACTCAGGGAAATGGAAATTAAAACTATAACGGGGGACCATTTTTAATCAAAAAAGATTGGCAAAAATTATAGAGGTTCATAATAACAACTGCCAGAGCATAGATAAGGAAGGGTTTACCTTCTTACTTTGCTGTTGAAATTACAAATTTGGCTCAGCATTTGTTGGAGTACATTTTGGTAATATTTATTTAAAAATTAAGTAAACATACCAATTTTTCCACTTCTGGTTTCTATGAAAGAAAGGAGGGAGGAAGGGAAGAACAGAGAGAATGAGGGAGGAATAAAAGAAACAAAGAAAACCAAATATCTATAAAAGGAAATACACACTAAGATGGTAATTGGAGCATTGAAAATAGCAATTACTAGTATAAAACCTGGGTGACTTGTACAATTCTAAACACTTTATTAACTTCAATACAAAAATGGCTCATTTTTTACATCAAGAAACTAATGAGCCATGGTAAGTAATTTGCCCAAAGTAACTTAGCCAGCAAGTGATGGAGCTGGCTCTATTCTTTTCTATTTTATTTTATTTTACTTTACTTTATTTTATTTTATTTTTGAGATATGATATTGCTCTGTTTTCCAGGCTAGAATGGAACAGCACAATCATGACTTACTACAGCCTCAAATTCCAAGGCTCAAATCATCAAGTACTTGGGACTACAGGCATGTGACACCATGCTCAGCTACTTTTTAAATATTTTTGTAGAGACAAGGTCTCACTAAATTGCCCACATTGATCTTGAAATCCTGCACTCAAGTGATTCTTCTGCCTCGGCCTCCCAAAGTGCTGGGATTATGCACATGAGCCACTGTGCCTTGTGCTGGCTCTATTCTTAACAGCTACACAGAGCTGCTTCTGAATGCTCATAAATATTCACCAATCGAGGTACTTAAACTGTAGAACACATGTACTATAGAACACATATGGTAGTGTACTTAAACTATAGAATACATATACTGTGGAGTATGGAAATTTTAAATGTATTAAGTGAAATTATGATTTGTAAAATAAAGTGATAAAATATGACATATTTGTAGGGAGAAATTTCACAAAATTAAATTATATATTTCTACAGGCACATACACACATATACAAACATACACACACAGGAGCAGAATATCCTAAAGGTGTATAAAAAATGATAACAGTAGCTGTCTTCGGAAAGGAGACTGAGTTTCCTGATGTTGTTCAAAAATAACTTTCATTTATCTATATTGCTTGAATCTCTTTTTTCCAAAATGTGCTTACAAATTCCAAGTTTATTTAAAACATGTTTAAAGACTTATTATCTATTTGGATTAGTTATCTGAGCAGATTTCAGGATTTCCCCTACTGATCTTCAATGAAATTCTTGACTGAAATTTCTACTTTAAAATGGGCTTCACTTCACTATGCCACTTAACAATCACATAGTTTCTCACACATATTCTAAACAGCTCCAGCATCCTGTCGTACCAAAAACATGTTACAGGGACAAGGAAACAGCAGCATCAATAGTCTTGGCGTGTCACATGCCAGGCTAAGAATTGTTTTTGAAAGAATTAATACTGTATCCAGTATCTCTTCTGGATGCCCCAGGTCCAGTAATTCTTTGCAGACACATACAGGACCAACATTTTGGCTTCCTGCCTTGGCAGGACCCAAATACGAATTTGGTCAACCACACCTACAAAAACAGAGGCCCAAGCTTCGGACTAAAAAATAAAATGACTTAGTGTTTTGGGGAGGCATTATTATAATACTTAGGGCATATTCATGAGGGTCATTAGGAAAAACCAAAGGACAAGATCCTATTTCTCCACAAATAAAACAAAAAGCCCTAACTAAGAGAAAACACAGACAACTGGTAAAGAGCACACGTCTGAATCATTCCACGAAAGAAGAAACTTTGCATCACCTCATTCATTGAAGTTTTATATTGACAATTACTATATTACACAAAATGAGCTGCAGGACACAGTTTGTCCAGTTTGTTTGTCAGGTTTTCTTCCAGATTTTTATGTATCAACCCTAAACTAAAAATATAATAAAATTTGTATGCATAAATATGTTGAGTAGCTCCAGTTTATTGAGTATCTTGCATATGTCAACATTGTAATAATCACATTTACAGGCATTTCTAATCTTTGAATTCTTACAACCACTTTATAAAATAGTATCTTTGTCTTAATTTGACAAAGGAATTGAGTTCCCTAGGACCTATTTATTAATCAAAAATAATCTGTTGATTACTCATCTCTTAGGCATTATATTGAACACTTCACAAAGGTATTTGTAGTAAACATGAATTTTACTTCACAAATACTACAGGGAAAATTGATCTATGTCCTCATTTCTCTTAAATTAATTATATTTGCTTTACTAGAAAAACATTCTATTTCAATTGGGGGAGAAAGAAGGAATGACAGAATCCTTCGCCTTTCTTGTGTTATATAAGAATCTGGAGGTCCTTATATTGTTCAGACTCTGTGGAGAAGACCCTGTGGTCTTCAACTGACAGCTGCCACTGGCTATGTACTCACGTGCCCATTCTAGCTTAGTTCCTTGATAGTGGGTAATATCTGTGCTCTTGCTTCAAACTTCAACACAGAAGTCATTGTCAAAGCCAGGAGGGTGGGAGCCATAATGCCATCCCCTCTAGCTGTGCTCACTTGATGAACACCCTGAGGTACTGCAGGATTGCAAGAATAATTTCTCACCCCTTCCCTTCTCAAAGAACCCATCCTTTCCCTGGTTTCAGAGGAAGCTCCTTAAACCAACTCTGGTCAGCATCTCTCCCTTTCATATCTTCCTCTCATATCTGCTGTTTCTCTTGATTCTTGATTTGTCTAACCAAAAAATAAGAGGTTTTTCTAACCTCCTAATGCATCAGCTCTGGCTACATTTGGTGGTTGATAAGCGGGAACTACCCAGATACTTGTTTGCAGGCTGAACTGTCCTCTAGCATCCAATGCTGAGTTGAACTCTAAGTCCAAGCTAAAAAGGACTTGAGACTTTATAAAGCATAACTTCCTCCTCAAAGCATGAACCGCTTTATAATAATACCAATTAACAAAAATCCTTAGCATTCCCTATAAGAGGATTTTCAAATAAGGCTTCTAATGAATCAGTATCATGGGTGCCTCCTTTCTGTAATGAGTATAGAGAATGCCACCACAATTCTTGAACATGAAAACCTCACTGTGTGCCTTTGCCATGTTTCTGGAAAGTAGCACGCCTACCTATCAGCTGCTTGCCACCTGCTCACAGATCTAAAAAAGGAAAAGGAAAAAAACAAGGCATAAGGCAAAAGAGTGTCAAGTGAAAAGAATTTCAGCACAAAAGCATTCTGAGTAAAATTACTAATTTTTTTTTTCTCTAGCAAAGTCTAACCTTAAAACCCATTCTCTCAGTAACTCCCTAAGATGATGATGAAAACAGATGCTCTCCCTGGCTGTTGCTCTGTCTTACATTTGCATACTCACTCTCTATCTTTCTTCCAGTACTTTAAGAATCATTTCCAAAACTGTTACTCGCTTTAGTGTATTTTAACGGAAGCATTGGACACATTTTCATCACTTTTGGGGCAGGACATCACACATTATAGATTATCTTGGAAATGTGTACAAGCTCTAGCAGAAAAGTAAAAACGGCATTTGCTGAGTGATGCAGAGGTCCCAGGCCATGTAGCTTGATCAGTGGGTAGATTCTGAGTTATGGTTTTACTTTTTCACTATTTGGGAAAATAGCCCTTGTGTTAGTCTGTTCTCATGCTGCCAGTAAATATATACCTGAAACTGGGTAATTTATAAAGGGGAGAGGTTTAATGGACTTACAGTTCCACATAGCTGGGGAGGTCTCACAATCATGGTAGAAGGCAAAGGAGAAGCAAAGATACATCTTCTACGGTGGCAGGCAAAAGAGTGTGTGCAGGGAAACTCCCCTTTATAAGACCCTCAGATTTCATGAGACTTATTCACTACTACAAGAACAGTATAGGGGAACCGCCCCTGTGATTCAATTATCTCCACCTGGCCCTGCCCTTCACATGTGGGGATTATTACAACTTGAAGTGAAATTTGGGTGGGGACACAGCCAAACCATATCAGCCATTATTTTAGGACTATGCTGTAAAATATATTAAAAGATATTTGATAAGTTGAAGATAATTATATGTAATCTTAGTGTTAAATTAAGCAATATTGTAAATATGCTATGGACGGTAATTAAAGGAATGTTTTAAATATATTAGTATATTTATTGTCAGTAATTCTACATTGCCAAGAATTTATCTTTGATATGAATAAATTCTCCCTGTTTTAGTACATTGTATGTTTTGCTGTTTCATAAATCAGTATTTGATGACATGGTTCTCACTGGGGCAACTGAGTGCAGTGTGTGAAACAAGTTCTCAAAAACCTGTAACCAGCAGAAAGGGGAGGACTTGAAAACAGGTTTGCGTTTCCAAGAGCTTAGAGCTCACAGGGGCAGTGAATGTCACCTACTAGTAGTATTTAGAAGTCAGCTATCTGATTAGGGATGCTTGTATTATTACAGGTTGAGTTTCCCTCATCAGAAATGCTTGGGACCAGAAGTGTTTCAGATTTCAGATTTTTTTCAGATTTTGGACTATTTGCCAGTTGAGCATATCGAATTTGAATATCCAAAATGTGAAATTCTCCAATGAATATTTTCTTTGAATGTCACGTCAGCACTCATAAAGTTTTGGACTTTGGGGCATTTTCAGATATGGGATACTCCTTTTGCAGTATTTACTGTTACAGAAACAAAGATCAGCTCCCCACTTTTTTGGTGCCTTCAAAGAAAAGAGCTCTGCTCCTTCTCTTTGTAAAGAGTGTCTGGGTGAAAACTACCTAGACAAACAGAGCTATTGCCCTGGGGAAATAAATTAAATTAAATATATTTTAAATTAAATACCTTTACTTTGAGTCTATACATATTTATGTTTCCCCAACTACAGGTAAGATATTCCACAGTAGAATTAGGATTCTTCAGTGCATTAGGCAGACATAGTAGTTTGTCATCACCAGAGTGAGAAAGAGAATAGAAAAAGCATACCTAAGTTAAGTTACAAACCTTTTTTTAAAAAATGCTCATCATCACTGGTCATCAGAGAAATGCAAATCAAAACTACATTGAGATACCATCTCACACTAGTTAGAATGGCGATCATTTAAAAATCTGGAGACAACAGATGCTGGAGAGGATATGGAGAAATAGGAACACTTTTACACTGTTGGTGGGAGTGTAAATTAGTTCAACCATTGTGGAAGACAGTGTGGCGATTCCTCAAGGACCTAGAAATAGAAATTCCATTTGACCCAGCAATCCCATTACTGGGTATATATCCAAAGGATTATAAATCGTTCTAATATAAGGACACGTGCACACGAATGTTCATTGCAGCACTGTTTACAATAGCAAAGACCTGGAACCAACCCAAATGCCCATCGATGATAGACTGGACAGGGAAAATGTGGCACATATACACCATGGAATATCATGCAGCCATAAAAAACGATGAGTTTTTGTCCTTTGTAGGGACATGGATGAACCTGGAAACCATCATTCTCAGCAAACTGACAGAAGAGTAGAAGATCAAACACCACATGTTCTCACTCATAGGCGGGTGTTGAACAATGAGAACACATGGACACAGGGAGGGGAGCATTACACACTGGGGTCTGTCGGGAAATAGAGGAGGAACAGTGGGGGGTGGGGAGTTGGGGAGAGATAGCATGGGGAGAGATGCCAGATGTAGGTGATGGGGAGGAAGGCAGCAAATCACACTGCCATGTGTGTACCTATGCAACAATCTTGCATGTTCTTCACATGTGCCCCAAAACCTAAAATGCAATAAAATAAATAAATGGGAAAAAAAAGTTGATAAAAATACACTACCACTGAAATATTCACATACTTTTATAAACTAATGTGGACACTCTTCTTACATGGCACTAGAAAAGTAATGAATGAAAATTAATAAATTCAAAGTAATTCACTGTAAATTAACCCAGTATTTTGAAGAAATCAATAAAATTCTGTAAGAAAAACAAAACAAAACAAAAAAACACGTAAAGGTCTCAGAGTCATTGGAGGCACAAAGATGAATATGTCACTGCATATCTTCAAAGTGTTCACAGTCCAGGGAGGGAGGCAGATTTGTAAATAGGTAATTATCATACAACACCGTGTTGTAATAAGTGCTTAACTGCCACATTGAAACCTACAACTCCAATTGCTTGAGCTAACGGGCCAAGGACTCTTACTGTGGTGGAATGGAAATGACAATATACTATCTACAACTTCCTCAATGCTGACATCCCACCCATTCCTGATCAGTCAGAAAAGCATTTCCTCTTTCCTAAATGACATGTCTCATGTCACATGTAGGCAAAAATGCTTTTGCTGAGAGAAGGCAGGAAGTTGATGATTTGTTTCAGTTTGTTGTGGTTTTTTGTTTTGTTTTTACAGTAGAAACAGTCATTAATATGCTATTCCAAAGATAGAAAATAATAGATCCATTTCTTTTAATGGAGAGACAGTATACAGTTTAAAGATGGTTTATTAGTTTCCAGCTTATGATACACAGGAACTATTTAGGTACATAACTCAGCTCACCAGTCCAGCGCCAGCTCCATAAACCTTAGCAGTACTTTTCCCCACGTTTTGACTACGTAGAAAGTTACTGTACAGTTACAGCCCTGTTATATATGATGTTAATAAATGTGCCTCACTGACTATCTGCTCTTTTTAAGTAACTCTGCTAACCTGGACACATTATCTGAGATTTATATTGCTGCATAAAGTCTGAGGGGAACACAGGAAAATGGCTCTGTAGATAGAATTAGACTGGCTATCTCTCTACATTTCAGACAGGGCAGGAGGAGAGGTGTTCAGGGGCACTTGTAGAGGACGAGAGAGGGCAAAAATAACAAAAAAGAAATCTTTTGAGAACAATTTCTGCAGTTTTGCCAATGTGACTGATTCTGAATAAGGCTTTGGTTGTAAAATTCCTTTCTTGTCTTGATGATGAAAACAGTCTCTGGTGAGACTTAGTGTATTACACCCTTTTCCAAGTCTCTCACACCTATTTTGAACTTCCAGTTAGTAAACTGAAACCTACTACTAAGTCATTTAATATTTAATAAATGAATGAATAACAACTCAACTGTAAATCCCTGGAAGTCAGATAATTTGTCTGTGTTCACTGTTCCATGCCTTACATACACAAGGGTGCCCAGTAGATAATAAGTGTGCAATAATTATTCCTTACTACTCACTGGTACTGTAGAGACTATAATTCAACCCTACCTCTGATCCTAAAAGATGACAAACTCAGTATTTCATTGCTATTTCACAAGGAAAGAGCTCAAGGTAAAAACAATGGGTGGATCTGGATACATCTAACTAATACAGCACTAAACTAGAGGGAAACAGATGTCTGAGATTCAACAATGGGAATAAACAAGCTGGTGTCAGGTATATTTGAGACCAAGATGGCCATGTGGAGTTGGCCTTACTTCAGCTGAAGGGGAAAGGCCAAGAACTTTGAAATGGCACAACAGCCTACCAACTTACAGCCTGACGCCATATCTTGTAAACACAAGTTACTGATGTTGGACCATCTTTAACTGTGTTTCCTCTAGTGGAAGCCACAATGGCTGCTTATCTTCCAAAGGTTGACTCGGTCCCATTCTGCACATCTGATGCTGCTGCTTTCATGATCTGATAATCTCCTCACTGCAGTCTCTGTATGTCCCCAGTATTGTTTTTAAAAACTATAGTGTAATGGGAAAAAAGGCCCACATGCACAGGGTACTCATAATTTTAAAATCTAGTCAAATATGGCTATCAACATTATCAATACCTTTGACAGCTTGGAATATATGACAAAGGCTGACTCAAATTTAAAGCTATTCATTTTACTCTCCCATAATTTTCTTACTGGTTGCCCACAAAGTTAGCCCTTAGAGTTCACAGACACCTGTGATAGAGCCTATTTTTGTTGCTTGCTTCAGCCTCAACAAGTACATCTGTTTACTTCTAATGTCCTTATGGCTTTTTTTCCCCACTTCACATCTTCCTCTTATTGCTATTCTGGTTTTCAGGACATCTTCCCCGAAGCAGACCAAATAGACTCAGCTCAGGAGTCTGAATTTATTGCAAACTTCAGTACCTTCCTGTATGATACATTCTAGCATCTTGTATGAATCAGCTTTTGTTGCATAACGAACCATCCCAAAACATAGTTGTTTAAACAATAATTATTTAATTTCTTATGATTATCTGGGTTAGCAATTTGGGCTGGACAAAACTGCAACAACTCATCTCTGCTCCGTTTATCAGCTGGCCTCACTCAAACATCTGAGCACCTCAACTGGGAAAGGTGGGATGACCGGGACATCCAGCACTATGTCCACATAGTGTCTCATTGTCCATCTGGGTAGCTCAAGAATATATACATGATCACAGAAAGATGTTCTGCACAAGAATGGGCGCTGCAAAGCCTCATTTATTTGGAGTTGAAAATGGTACAACATCTTTTCTGTCACATCTTACTAGTTAAGAGAAGTCACCAGGAAAGCCAAAATTCAAAGGGTGAAAAAAATAGACAACCTCTTGATGGGATTAGATGCAAAGAACTGCTGGCCAGTTTTTCAGTTTATACTAAAATCAAAATATTGTACACTTCAATTTTCAAAAAACACCCACAAGCTTTAAGGACAATAAAAATAATAAATTTTACCAAATAATTCTTATAATTTCTTTAATGCCAGTGCCAGGCATTAAACATTATACATAAGACATAGTATTGCATTCTGACCCAATGAAGGAGATAAGGAGTTGGCAAACTACAGTCTGTTGACCAAATCCAGCCTGCTGCCTGCACCTGCCTTTGTACAGCCCATGAACTAATAATGGTTTTTATACTTTTAAATGGTTGGGAGAAAAAAATTAAAGAATAAGATTTCATGACACATGAAAATTATATGGAATTCCATTTCCAGTATTGATAAAGTATATAGTTGGAACACAATCATACTCAATTTTTTACATATTATCTATATCTGCTTTCAAACTACAACAGCAGAATTTAGGAGTTGCAACACAGGCCATATGGCCTGAGAAGCCTAACACATTTACTCTCTAGTCCTTTACAGGAAGTTTTCTGACCTTCGAAATAGATGCTATTATTATCTTCCTGATATTAATTAGGAAACTAAGGCTTTAAAAATCTAAGTGAGTTATGTTCACAGCAGCATTATTAACAGCTAAAATGCAGAGGCAGCCCAAGCGTCCATCGACAGATTAACTGATAATCAAAATGTAATATGTGTGTACAATGAAATATTATTCAGCCTTAAAGAGGAACAAAATTTTGATACATGCTACAGTATGAGTGAGCCTTGATGACATTATGCTAAGTGAAATAAGAAAGTCACAAAAAGACAAATATTATATGATTCCACTCTATACTTGGAGATACTTGGAGTAGCCAAAATCATAGAGACAGAAAGTAGAATGGTGGTGGCCAGGAACTGAAGGGAAGAAAGAATAGGGTGTTGTTGTTTAATGGGTTTTATAAGTTGAAAAGAGTTTTGGAGGGACGTTAGTGATGGTGATGATGGTAGCACAACATTATGAATGCCCTGAGCTGTACAGCTTAGAATGGTTAAAATGTTTTTATGTTATATTTATTTAATCCCAATAAAAAATGAAAGAAAAATAATCTAAAGCGTTTTTTTAAATTTTTACTGAAGTCAAAAAAAGTGAGAGAGAAACAAGCAACTTGCTTCAGCATTAAGAGACCAGAACCAGAATCTGAACTCAGATCTGCATGACTCTAATATTCCCACTGCTCTCCCAGCAAGATGAAAAAGCTGCCATTTGTTCAGTGCATACCTGTGTCATAATGCCTAATCTTTATGACAGCCCTGCAAGGCTGTGTGAGTAGCCCCATTATACAGATAAAGAACTAAAAAGAGTTATGGAATAATTTGACAAATTCTATGTGACTAGTGAGTGGTGGAGCTAAGACGCAAAATCAGGTATCCCAGACTTCAGAGTCGGAGCCCCTCTAAAAAAGGATATTTGCAAGGAATAAATCTGATGGATGCCGCTTTATCAAGTGCCAAAATTAATATCACCAAAAACAGGGAAAATGGACCTTGTGAGCCTTCTGATGTCGGTCGCAGAAGAGATAATGTCACCCATGGAGTACTACAGTCAAAATTGTTCAACCACAATTAACTCATAAGGAAGCAATTAGACACACTCAAATAGAAAGACATTCTGCCCACAACCAGCCTTGTCTCTCCAAAAATGTCATAAACGTGAAAGATAATAATACACTAGGGAAGTGCTTTTAATTAAAGGAAACGAAAGAGGCATGAATAATAAATACCATGTATGATCCTTGATTGGATTGGGTCAAAGGGAAAATATAAAAGATAATATTGAGACAATTTGAGAAATTTTAATACAGATTGTGTATTAGAAATAGTTTTATATTACTGGCAGATTTCCTGAGTATGATTATATTATCGTTATGCAGGAGAATGTCTTTTTTTTATAATGATATTGTTGCTGAAGCATTTATGGATAAAGTGTTGAGATGTCTGTAATTTATTCTAACATGGTTTAGCACACACACAAGTAATTGTGTAGTATATGTGCATGTTGCATGTGAAGAAAAAGAGGGAGACAGACAGGCAGAATGAAAAGGAAGAAAGGAAAAGAGGAAGAGAAGAAGGAGAGATAGAAAATGGTAACAATTGGTGAATCTAGGTTAAGGGCATGTGGTGTACTAATATTGCAAATTTTCTGTGCTCGCGGTTTGGCTCTTATTACCATACCACTTATGTTTTTAAACACAAAAAAATTCCAGTTCCTTCTTTTTGCTTTCCTCATAGGGCCCCCTCGGCTTTCAAGCACAAACACGGGTTTTGTGTACTTCTGAAACTGAAGGGATGTACCTTTGGACATTAGATGACCAGAAAGTCATCAAAGGACCTCAGTTCATGCCTTACAGGAAACTTGACACTTTGAGGAGGTTAAAGTTCCCATTCAACTTGTCATACTGTGCTATTTTAAAGCCTTTAAGTACAATGACCCTTTTTTCCACAAGCAATTTCCCAAAGGCATCTGTGTTTGGAACACACATAGGCTGCTCTAAGTACCCATTAGTCTTCAAACCTGAAGTGCTCCCCAAAATGAGTTACAGTGAAAAACATGTACTACCTCAAATGAAAAATAGCAAAATACATCAAGAGTTCAAAAGGCAAGAACTGAACAAGATGATCCCATTTCATGCTACATTAATACGTCACTCTAATTTTATAAAAGAATGAGCCTTCATACATCCCATCTAGAATTCTGAAATATATTGGTATCCAAGCAAGTAAATCTTTTGATAAATGGGGGTAGGTTGATTATGAAATTTAGAAATTACGAATTTAGAAACTTGCCAGACTTTTGAGAAAGTGAGCGAGAAAGAGAAACCTACTAGCCATCTCAGTGGATGAAAATGGATGTAGGGCATAGGGGAAAGAGAGTCATGGATGGAGATTATTACTCAGCTTGTCATAAATGCCCTGATTCACATCATTGCGTTCCTTTGTGCTGTATGAGTTATCATTTGTTATTTGATTATCACATACTAACATTGCATGCCACCCAACAATAGAAAAGAAACTTGTTTACAACTTTGGACCCCCAAACTTAAGTTTGCCATAAAGTCCAGTCTTAAAGTAGATTGCCCACTACTGGGTTTTAAAAACACAACTCTCTCAAGAAAAGACAAAATAGAGAATTTAACTTACCATAGCTGGAAGGACTTGGTTAAATGTGACTCAGTCACATGTTGCCATTCAAGGAAAGCCTGTAATTTTTTAGATCACCTAGTCATTCACACAGGCATGAAAATCAGTTATTTCTCCATTGATTTCTACTGTTATCGCCTAGAAAACTCGGGATGTGACTTTTCATCATCATAATCATCATCATCGTCATCATCACCAATGGCAATACCACCACAGGCCAGCAGCCCTGATATTCTTTCATTTGATAGATTTAATGAAACAGTGGAACATATTGATGTTTCTTTCCACCATCAATTTGTCTAGCTATTGAATTTTACCCTTTTTCTATCTTCCCATTTCTTCCAATTGTTAAGGTCATTTTCAATTTCAATCCTGTTTCTAAGGCATTAGCCAACACATCCAACTTGCTGTCAATGGGATATTTAATAAGCACGCTCATTCCACTATCCGAGGCACTAATGAAATTTCTAAGTACTGCAATAGAACTTCTCTCAAAGTGTCTTCTCTCCCTACTTTCAAGTCACAATGACCGGTTGACAAATTCTCTCAATTGAGCCAGCTGTGTACTTAACAGTAAAATGAGCTAAATCCTATTTTCGCAGTTTCTTGATGAATATGACAACTGGGACTGAATTTTAAAAGCTTCTGGAGGCATAATGAAGGGTTGAAACACATCCATTTGCCCTTATCTGACAAAATAAAGAATAGCAACTCTATCATATAGCATACCTAATCTTTCAGATTTTTTTTTCTGCTATTTCCAAGGTCCTTGAATCTTCAGGTGTTTCCTGAATCACCAATCCTAATATGTTGGAAGCAGGATGAATTTGGAGCCAAACACATCTGGGGCTAAATCCTACCTCTGCCACTATGTGGGAATTTGGGGAAAGAAAAAGAAAATAAAAGAAAAACTTTTCTGTTTATTTTCTCCCTAAGCCTCAATGTCCTCATCTGAAAAATAGTCATAATCCTTCTTAGCTTTTAACATTATTTCAAGAACTAGCAACATGCCTTTACCTGAGTAGAAATTCAGTAAAAAGCAAAAAGCTGGTCTTCTTCCCTTTTTGTCTCATTTAAAATGTTGTGTCTACATCATAACGTATCACTGCAATTAACTAGCAGCTTCAGGTGCCCGCATAATAAATGTGTGTGAGGGGTGACGTCTAACTATTCCACTAGATTTCATATGTTTGGATGCTTTCTGATTTCTTATACCCTGGGGTCGGGGCTGAGGGCAGTGCAAGACAGTGGTTCAGGCATGTCTTGGAATCAATCAGAGTGAACTTGTCTAAGCCTCTTGCTACTTACAGGCCTCAGAAAATTTTCTTAAATGCTCTAAGCCTGTTTTCTTTTTTAAAAGAATAAATTATAATAGTACCTAGTTCATAGTCTTCTTTTAAGTGATTTTTTGAGGGTTACCCAAGATTTGGAGCACTCAGCACAGTCATTGGCTCACAGTAGCTTTGAGAAAATGATTGCTACATCGAGATAACATAATGCCGCTAAAATCTTACCCATTAGTAATAAATTCCGATGTGTCTGCCAGAATTCTTTCCACTTCCCAATTTCTCTCTGGCTAACTAGTTAGCACACTTCATGCAAATGTGTACCAGACCTGTGTTATTCAATTTTGAAAATCCTTATCCTAGAACAGTACATGTCACGTAGTAAATACTCAATAAAAAATGTTGTTTACATGCTAAATAAATGAATGAATAAATCTTCTTAATTTCATGCCAATAAAATGTGAATAAGTTACAGGACATCTGTATCTTAATCTTATCTACCTTATTAACATGGCCACCACCTCTGCCTCCTTAAGTAATAAGGCTCTTTAATTTACTAAAGTACATTAGAGTTTGGCATAAAAAGATTTTGAGACTGCCGCTCTAAATTTTCACAACATTATTTATCTTCCAAAAATATTTGAATTCTCACACCCATTAAAATGGTTTATTTTCAAATATAAGTACCAACAATTGTAAAATGATTTTATGATGATCTTATAGAGCCATGGTTCTCAACTCTCATCCAGATTCTTCAATTGGCAGAGGAGAATGATTGACTGCCCCTGAGGGATCAAAGCTCATAGATGAATTATTCCCTCCCACATGTGCCACATGTCTTTAAAGTGTCATGTTTTATCCCAAGGACAAAATCAGATGCACAAAGATACAGTCACAAGGTTACTCATCACATTGTTTTTCATAATCATGAAAAATGAGAGCAATTTAAGTGAATAGAAAAATATAGTGCCCACATATAGTTTGTCTTACTTACAAAATTCTGTGTAGCCACTAGAAAGTATTTTAACATAATATTAAACATAATATTATTATATATTAAAAACATAACATTAAACTACATGAAAATATTTTCAAAATATATTGTTAAATGAAAAGCTGGTAACAACTTCTAATTAATCACCACTAAAATGACAATAAAGTTAATTTGAAATCAAATATCTATAGAGGCAAGATAACAGGAAAGATATGAAATTGTAGAAGATAGCAAGTAAATTGATGTGTGATAACTATCTTGTAACCCAAATGAATCTAAAATTTAACCTGGCCCTGGAGAAACCCTAGAAGTAGTAGATGCGTATTACAAAGCCTCAGAAATGCTCAAGAAGTAGAAAAGACTCAACTCTGAAAGAGAATCCATATAGTGTAGAAGGCAAGATTGACTAAATGTCCTTATTTTTAAAAGGTCACTCTTGAATCCTACCAGCAAGGTGATAATCTTCGACCAATCATGTAGAAGCCCAGGGGTTTATCCTTTGGAGACACTGATTTAAATACTCTGGACTTGGAGTTATCAGGCACACATAAAGTTAGAGTACCATACTAAAAACATGGATTAAGTGCAATTTTAAACACTGAAACATGAGGTCCCTGACCTTCCTTCCTCACTCACCTCTAAAAATGCTAGATAAAGTCTCAAGTTCTTTTCAGCTTGATCTTTGGCTTCACTCAGCATTACTTTCTTTAAAATTATTTTGCTAGGCAAATTCCAAGTTTAAATAAGATCTCCAAGGGAATGCTTAACCTACTAAAGAAAATACACATTACAATCACTTAAAAAAACTCTTTACAAACAACTTTCATAAACTTTGTCAAGGCTTATAGCTTTGTTGGTGCTGATTCTTCAGAAAGTACCTGGAAATACCATACTTGATGTTAATTTTTAATTATACATTTAAGCTGCAAATTAAATTAGAGTACAAAGCATAAAATTTTAGCAATTTTTAGAGTACAAAGCATAATTCACCCTTTCAATTAAACCTCATTTGTCTTTTCCCAGTTGGTTTGCATTAAATTCTTTCTATGAGGAGAATCTACCTTAGTGGTTCTTATTCTGGGAAGAGTGAGGGAGGAGGTACTCAACTTCTACCCCAACCTTCTTCCCAGTTCCCAATCAAGGTGTGAATCAGGAATCCAAAGAGGTATTTTTTAAATTATACATATGCAGCCCTGCCTCCAAAAACACTGAACACTTCAACAACCTCCTTCTAGAAAACCACCAGACATCCTTACATGGAGGTAATAGGCACTTTAACTAGGGTGGAGTAGAAAGTGGGGTAAGAACTATGTCACTATACAATATAGACATTTAACCAAATTGAACAGTTTTAGTCAATCTGAGTTTTAGACAGCACTGAAGAGATGACTTCTAAGGCCCTTTTCCATTTGATAATCTCTGTTTTATACTATAATTCTTTAGTGGAAATAGTGCCTGTACTCTTCTACAAAAATTGTCATACAACCCAGGCGGGGCCAATCATTGCTCTGGTCCAATGTGCATGTATAGGACCCAGCCAATCAGAGTGTTTCCCTGGCATTTTTCAAAGTGAGGCAAGTATGAAAGTGCCTTTTCCAATTTGGTTACAAAACTATAAATACATGAAAGCAAAGCAGCCAGAGAACATGCCCATCACTCAAGGGGTAAGTCAAGCTCAGAAAATAAAACCTGTCCACAGAGAAAAATGGAGATTAAGGAGGAAAAGGGAGAATCCTAAAGGTATTTAGGTGTCTAACGACAGGAAACCCTAAAAAATCTCCCTTTGCCTTAAACTAGTTTTAAATTGGATTTGGTTGGATTTTGCTATTTCCAACAAAAGAGTCTTCCTAATACCAATTCTGTTCTAACTTGGGTAAAAATCAGGCTTGAAAAGACATTCTGTATGAAATATACCATCTGAATAGTGGTGGCTTTCATGGCAATGATGAAGATGATGATAATAAGTAAATTCTATTTAATACTTACTGCATTCCAGCCACTGCTTTAGCAACATCATGGTAACATGACATAGGTGCTAGAAAGTCACACAACCAGGATCTGAACCTAAGTACTCACTTCAGAGCCCACACTCTAAACTCCCACAACATTCTTCCTCATCATGACAAGTCATTTAGCTTGTATCCTCTAAATCAAAGCACAAAAACAAAAATTGCTCTCAACTTTGAGAATGCTTGACCTTCTGAACATTCCAACTGCTTTGACATTTTACATCTTAGTGAAAAGAGCCCCACTTCACAACCAGGATTTACATGTGAGTTTCTTGGAAAATACCCTGGGGAAACAGCTCCATCTGTAAGTAAATGGAACATGATGAATGATGACAGTCTAATGGGAAATACCTTACAGAGGCTGAAAACCCTGAACTATTTCTGCTTGACTTGTGGTTTGACCTAAAGTAAATCAAACCACCCTTGACCTCCCTGGGCTCTGTTTCTTTCTGATTTAATACATGGTAATTTTCAGTGTTCTCTCACAATAAGTGGAGGACATTTTTAAGGCAATCTACAAAATGCTTCATATTTCTTAGTGATATTAACTATACAAACTTAAGAGAAGATTATCATCTCACTACAATAATAACAGCTCAAATCTCTTGAGTGCTTTCCACGTTTCAGCACTCTGAAAAATGTATGCATCAGCTTGTTTAAGCCCCACAGCAACCTTATATTGCAAATGTTAGTATTATTTTCATTCAACAGACAATGAACAGCATTTGGGTAATTAAATTACTTGTGGATATTTACATAGCATGGTGGTTAATTTTATGGGTCAATTTGGCTAGGTATGGTGCCAGGATGTTTGCTTAAACACCAGGATGGACGTTGATATGAAGATATTTTTTAGATGATTTTAACATTTATATCTATAAACGATGAGTAAAGCAGATGACCTTTCATAATGTGGGTGGGCCTCACCGAATCAGTTGAAAGCTTCAAGAGAAAAAAAGACTGAGACTCCCTGAGGAAGAGGCAATCATGTTTCCAAACTGCCTTCAAACTTGAGCTATACTAGCAACTTTTTTCTGGGCCTATGCCTTCTGGCCTGCCCTGCAGAATTCAGACTTGCCAGTCCCCAAAATCATATGAACCAATTCCTCAAATGAGAGAGAGATGTTTATATACATATGCATCCTATTAATTCTGTTTCTCTTAAGAACTCTGACTAGTACACATATTAACGGATAAAGTTTGCATCTAAAATGAGACAGCCTGATTCCAAACTCACCCCAAGCTTTTTTCAACTTATAAAATGTTCTTTAACCATTCTCATTTTTTTTATTATACTTTTTAAGTTATGTGGTACATGTGCAGATCATGCAGGATTGTTACATAAGTATACGCATGCCATAGTGATTTGCTGCATCCATCCACTCGTTATCTACATTAGGTATTTCTCCTAATGTTATCTCTCCCCAATCCTCCCACCCCCTGCTATTCCTCCCCTAGCTCCCCCACCCACCAACAGGCCCCAGTGTGTGATGTTCCCCTCCCTGTGTCCATGTGTTCTCATTGTTCAACACCCACTTATGAAAACTCTTAAGACTAAACCAGGAAGAAGTTGAATCCCTGAATAGACCAAAAAGAAGATCTGAAGTTGAGGCAGCAATTAATAGCCTACCAACCAGAAAAAGTCCAGGACCAGACAGATTCACAGCTGAATTCTACCAGAGGTACTAAGAGGAGCTGGTACCCATCCTTCTGAAACTATTCCAAACAATAGAAAAAGAGGGAATTCTCCCTAACTCATTTTATGAGGCCAACATCATCCTGATACCAAAACCTGGCAGAGACACAAATAAAAAAGAAAATTTCAGGCCAATATCCATGATGAACATTGATTTGAAAATCTTTAATAAAATACTGGCAAACCGAATCCAACAACACATCAAAAAGCTTATCCCTCACAATCAAGTCAGCTTCATCCCGGGGATGCAAGGCTGGTTCAACATAGGCAAATCTATAAACATAAGCCATTCTCATTTTTTACAGAGCCATAACTCCAATGTCTCTGAAAACTAGCAGTGCCATTAGACCACAATAAAAAAAAAAATAGGAAGCATTCCATAATTTTTTCTAGGAATCTATTTATCTTGCTGCAATCTAGATTTAATTAAGCCCAATCAAATGTCTTTTGAAAGAAATCAAAGAAATGGCAATACTTCCAGGCTCATTTTTAAAGCCAATACTACCTTGATAACAAAGTCAGACAAGGATAGTACAAGGAAATAAAAATACAGGCCAATATTCCTAACAAAAATACTTGCAAAAATCCTCAACAAAATACTAGCAAACTGAAGTTAACAGCACATTAAAAGAATCATTCACCATGATCAAGTGAAATTAATCCCAGACATAAAAGGATGACTCAACATACACAAATCTATAAAATTGATATACCACATTAACAGAATGAAGAACCACAACCATACAATTATCTCAATTAATGTAGAAAAAAAATAATTTGACAAAAATTCAACATCCTTTTATGATAAAAATTCTCAGCTAATTAAGTACAGAGAAATGTACCTCAACACAGTTAAGGCCATGGATGACATAGCATCAACTAATGTTACACTCAATAGTAAAAAATTGAAAGATTTTTTTCTCTAAGATCAAGAACTATACAAAGATGCCCACTTTGACCACTTCTATTTAGTACAGTATTGGAAGTCCTAGCCAGAGCAAAAGAAAAAGAAAAAAAAAAGGCATCTTCCAAATTGGAAAGGAAAGAGTTTAATTGCCCTTGTTTCCAGAGGACATAATCTTAGAGGTAAATAACCCTAAAGTCTCCACCAAAAAACTGTTAGAACTCAATAAATGAATTCAGTAAAGGTACAAGATATAAAATCAACATACAAAAGTCAGTAGAGTTTCTGAACCGTAACGACAAACTATACAGAAAATAAATCAAGAAAACAATTCTTTTTACAGTAGCTACAAAAAATTATTTACAAATAAATTTAACCAAGGAGATAAAAGATCTGTCATGCACCAAACACTCTAAAAGATTGATGCAAGAAATTGAAGAGAACAAACAAAAAACAGAAAGCCACATTCATGGATTAGAATAATTAATATTGTTAAAATGTTCAAAATACCCAAGACAATCTACAGATTCAATGTAACTTCTACCAAAACGCCAAAGACAATGTTTACAGAAATTTTTTTAAAATCCTAAAATTTAAATGGAACCACAAAATATCCCAAATAGCCAAACCCACCTTGAGCAAAAAGAACAAAGCTGAAGAAACCTGAAACTAGACTCCTATTTCTCACCATGTACAAAAATCAACTCAAAAAATGCTTTATGATATTGGTCAGGGCAAGAATTTTTTGTATAAGACACTAAAAGCTCAGGCAACAAAAGCAAAAATTGGCAAATCGGATTACAACCTGCTAAAAAGTTTCCACACAGTCAAGGAAACAATCAATAGAGTGAAGCAACAAATTATAAATAAAGTAGAAGAAAATATTTGGGAACCGTATATCTGATAATGGGCTTATATCATATATATACATATATATATACACACACATATATATGTATGTATATGTACATATATATGTGTGTATATATGGAACTATATATATATATTCCATATATGTATATGGAACTCAACTCAATAGTGAGAAGACAAATAACCTGTTTAAAATTTGGACAATAGATCTGAATAGACATTTCTGAAGAGAAAACATACAATTGGTCAACAGGTCTATGGACAAAAGCTCAAAATCACTAATTATCAGAGAAATGTAACTGAAAACCACAATAAGCTGTCACGTCACACCTGTTAGAATTACTATGATCAGAAGTGTTGGTGAGGATGTGGTATTCGTGACATTAGTACATTATTAGTATATTAGTAAATTAGTACAGTGATTATTGGAAACAGCATGGAAGTTCTCAAAAAATTGAAAACAGAGCTACCATGCAATCCAGCAATCTCACTATTGGATCTATATCCAAAGGACGTTAAATCTGTATGTGGAAGAGATATCTGCACTCCCATGTTCATTCTAGCAGTATTCACAATAGGCAAGATATAGAATCAACCTACGTGTCTATCGATGGATGAATGGATAAACAAAATGTGGTACTATATGTGTGGGTACATATATATGCATATATAAGGAAATGTAATGTATGTGTGTATATGTGTGTATATATATATATGTACACACATCTACAAGTACGTGTGTGTGTGTGTGTGTATGATCCTGGCCCCTAACCCTATGTGCTTAATCATCACTCACTATTAAATTTCCCTGTCTGTAACTATGTAGCTTTCCATACCCTCTTCCCTATGCAGACAGTTAAGAAAACTGCCCTAGCATTTCAAGGCTACTTTATAATTTAATTGTGGACATATGCCTCTTGTGCGAGCAAAGGAGCAGGTCTAATAGGAAGTAGGGTAGCAAAGTGGAAAGAGTAGCCTTTGAAATTATAAAGATTTGTGTTCACATTCTAACTTTACCCCAGACTCATTTTATAACCCCGAACAAACTGCTGTAAATCTCTGAACCTCACTTTTCCTACCTGTAAAATGGAAGTAGCTGTTTCTATCTTGAAGTATCAAGATACTTGACCCTTGAAGCCAAGGAACCTACAAAATAAAAGCATGCAGAAGATACTCAAGAAGCCAGAGCTTTCATCATTAGCAGATCTTCCCCCTTAAAATTTAAAGCGTTATGTCTATTTCCTAAGCTCACTTATAATCAAACTGTTGTTGTTTCACCATATTTCATTGACATTGCTGTGATATGGGGTGAAGGCTAAGTCCCCAATTATTCCATCTTATATCTGACTTGGCAGCATGTCACACAGAGTACTTTAAAAGAAACCCTGAGCTCCCTTTAGAGACCACAATAAAAGAAGGTTAAGGGTGGAATCAGAAAATCAATTTAGTTTCCATCTAGGCAGGCTTTTTGCTATAATGTTTCTTGAACAACATAATGGCTCCGTGCAGCTGATGACAGAGGGTAACAGAAGAAACAGCCCAGTTTTGGTGCAAGTTTATCTGTAACAGCTAAGCTAGCATCCCAAGGATAGTATCCTTTGCACCAGAAGCAATGCTTGTGGAAAAACTGAGATATGCTCTGATCTCCTACATGCCAAGCTCTGTGTTATGAATCCTGCCTGCTGTCTATACCTTAATTCTGTAAATAAAGTTGGTTTTCTCTTTTTCACTGTAAAATTAATTCATGCTTCTTATAAACAGCCAGAAAAATCACAAGTCAACGAAGAAAAAACGTTATTTTTAGTCTCAGGAATATAAGATGACTGCTGTCAACATCTTAATACTTTTTTTTTCTAATCTTTAATCTACTAATTTGAGCATTGGTGAAACCATGATTATATATCACATTATATATTCAATTCTATAACACCCTCAACCAGAGGTTGGCAAACTATAGCCTGCAGGCCAGATTTGGAGCACTGCCTTTTATAAATAAAAATTTATTGGGAAATAGCCATGCTCATTCAATTACATATTGCTATGGTTGCTTTCGCATGATGGTGGCAGAGTTGAGTAACTGACTTGGAGAGCCATGTAAGAGACTGTATAGTTCACAAAGCCTAAAATAGTTACTGTCAAACCCTTTACAGAAAAAAGTTTCCAACCCCTTCCCTAAGCAAATGGCAACTGAACATACTGACTGCAAGGTACAGGATTCCTACCTTCACCCCATTCCACATGTGCCTCAATCCTAACCACCTTTCAAGGCCTGATACAATCACCACTGTGCCAGGGAAGCTTCCCTTTATATTTCCAACCGGAAGCTGACCCTTCCTCTTCTAAACTCCCATGGATCTTGATCTCTATTCTTCTTAACACCTTCTCCATTTTCTAACATTTTTAAAATGTATGAATCTTTATAAAGTAGCTTTTCTCACCTTTTAGGCTGCCTTTATTCCACATCACTGAGCTCAGTGTCTAGCACTGGGACACATAAATCAGTATATATTTGCTGAAAAAAATAAGATATTTTATTTGATATTAACATATGGTTCCCATCCTCAAAGAATGTACAACAACCCCATTTTAAAAATTAAGTATGGTTTTCTTCAAGAATTGCCAAGAAAAGGAAGCTATGGATTGGACCAGTACAATCAGGAAAGGATTCTTGAAAGAGTAGGGAATGCAAGAGTCTCAAAGGGTGATTTTGATGTGTGCAAAGAAAGAATAGGTGAAGGCAGTGATAAAGACAGGAGAGTAGAAATTGCATGGCTTTGTCTAACACAGCGAAGAATAATCTCAACAATAGTGGGTGAGCTAGGGCAAGAGAGGGAAACAGTGCAGAAAGACTGAGTATGGCCAGAAAAATGTAGGACTTTGATAAGCCACAATATAATTGCTAAAATGGAGCCTGGGCTGAGTTCCCAAATCAGCAATGACCAACGAGCATATGCCTAAGTTGACAAGCCTGTTTAGAATTCTATGGCAGAGCATTATCCATCGGCTTCCGCAACACCCTGTGTCTTAATGAATGCCATTTGTAAGATATTTGAATGAGGCTGGTCGCCAGCTCAGAAATACATAGGAAGGTGAACACAAACACACTCGCCCTGTGGTCTCCCACAGGACTGTGTACATAATCTTCTTCACAGCACAAATCAAGCCCTGTTGTAATTGTCTCTGTTTACATGTTCGCATTCCCCACGAGGCATGAATTTCTCCAGAGTATCTTAGTCATGGATTGTTTAATTGTAAGAGAAAAAAAGCCCATTCAAGTTAGCTTAAGTGAAGAGAAACGTATTTTTAGGTTGCAGCAACACCCTGCAGACCACATCTGGGTGGACTACAGCCCATGCTCACCAGACTGAAAAGTCTTCTGAAAAGCTTTTCATCTCACTTCCTGGAGCTTTCTGCATTTTCATATCTGCCAACCTCTGTATCTCTCCTCCTCCTTTCCCTTTAATACTCAGCTTCCTTCCCAAGAAAAGCCGTATTTCTGAGTCCTACAATTCACATTTTCTCAAACTCAACCTCCCTATGTTTTATAAGTTGCTTACCTTCTAGTGAAACATAATGCATTTGAGAAAAATGAGCTGCAACTATGAGTTTACGCAGGTAGAAGAGCATAACACTGAGGCTTGAGAATGTGTCTCTACATTAGAGGAAAATCTGAGAAATCATAGTGGGACTGTCAATGGTACAGATGATAATGCAGTCAAGAAAAAGTGACAGACAATAATGCAGTCAAGAAAAAGTGACAGACGATAATGCAGTCAAGAAAAAGTGACTCCAGGCTGGGCGTGGTGGCTCAAGCCTGTAATCTCAGCACTTTGGGAGGCCGAGTCAGGTGGATCACGAGGTCAAGAGATCGAGACCATCCTGGTCAACATGGTGAAACCCCGTCTCTACTAAAAATACAAAAAATTAGCTGGGCATGGTGGCGCGTGCCTGTAATCCCAGCTACTCAGGAGGCTGAGGCAGGAGAATTGCCTGAACCTAGGAGGCGGAGGTTGCGGTGAGCTGAGATCGCACCATTGCACTCCAGCCTGGGTAACAAGAGTGAAACTCTGTCTCAAAAAAAAAAAAAAAAAAGAAAAAGTGACTCCAAACAGCTGGACTTGAACATGAAATTTTAAGAACACCTTAATCATTTATTTTGCTTATATTGTCCTATTGATAAGAAATGGGAAAATGCAAAAGCATGATATATGAGAAAAAAGTAGCAATCAAAATAGTCTAAAAGAGGTACTTTCAATAACCATAAAATAAAAACTTTAAAACTCCAAAAGATGGAAAGGTATTATTTTATAGTGGAAGTGACAGATTTTATCTTTCTGAGTGATGGACTTACAACAGACAGTGTCTTTTATCGAATGAAGTGTCATATTTGCTGCTTCCATATGATTCCAGGTTACAGAAGGTTTTGGGTTGCCAGGTCTTCAAGCTACAGCTCTAAATGACATTGAAGTGCAGGTTCAATTCTGTCTGATTGTGTCAATCTCTATGTTTTAGTTTTACATTCCCAGGAATGAGAGCATATGTGTTTCAACATCAGTCAGATGTCTACAGCAACTGAATAATCTGGATAGAAAGGGAATAGTGTTCTAACATGGTGTAGGGACTTTGGAATAAAAAGTTAAGATCATGACCCTTTTTGGTATCCACCTCCACGGAGCTATTCCATCCAGAAGTCAGTTACTTGTCGAATGAATTTTATTGCAATAAGCCCTGCAGCATGTTAAGTGCCAAGCTGGCATCTAAAAGTAAAAAAGTACAATTAGAAAGTAAGGGTGGTTTTTGTGGAGTACAGAAGATTCTGCACATTTTCATAACTAAAGGCAGGGAGTTTTCTTATAACCATGCCTACTACAATTACAGAAGACATTCAACATTTGAAGAAAAAATTCCCTTAGCATTTCCTATGTTATACACACCTATATAATAGCTATATAGATTCTCAGCAAATGAGAATATATCAAAATCATCTGCGGAGCTTGTCAAAAAAAGTTGCAAAGAGCCAATTCCCCAAGTGAATTGATCATTGAAGGTGTGGTCAGAGAAACTGTGTTTTTAAAACTCCTTAGTTATGTCCGATGTGCTCTCCTGGTTAATAACCAATTAGTTAAGATATATGCATACAAGTGTAATTTATTTTGGCAAGTAAAAGTCTCTGTGGTGTTCAAACCAAACTTTAAGTGACTGCACACACAGACTGAAATTTCTGGGTAAGTAGTTCATTTTTTCTGACACTAAAGCCAGCAGCATAGATCAGAAGAAGAAAACTTAAGAAGACAAAGTAGAGACAGTCGGTAGATCAAAAGAAGAGGAATGAACTGGACACCACAATGTCCCCAGTGATGGAGAGTTTACGTTCCAGAACCGGGCTCTTCTTTTACTGATGTTGTTGTTACTATCGTAAGCTACTGTCTCTTTCTGTAAGTTATCTCTTAACAGACCATCTGTAGGTTGTTTCATAGACTCAGTTCTCAACTTATTATTTGGTTTTGGCTTGTTTTTTGAGGGGGGAGGTGGGACAGTGTCTCGCTCTGTCATCAGGCTGGAGTGTAGTGGCGTGATCTTAGCTCACTGCAACTTCTGTCTCCTGGACTCAAGCAATTCTGGTGCCTCAGCCTCTCAGCCTCTCAAGTAGCTGGGATTAGAGGCATGCGTCACCATGCCGAGCTGATTTTTGTATTTTTGGTAAAGACGGGGTTTCACCATGTTGGCCAGGCTGGTCTCAAACTCTTCACCTCAAGTGATCCACTCACCTGCTTGTGCTGGGATTACAGGTGTGAGCCACCGCACCTGGCCATTTTTGGTTTTATTTAATAGAGCCATGAATTTAAATAATCACTCTGCCAGATGTAATTTGTTGATTCTCCATAAATATCCCTTCCCCTATGCCACAGAGGCTGAAAACTTGGAAACTACATCACTCAGAATTCTGTGCAAGTAGAGTTGCAGGAAGTTTCTGCCAGTAAGGGACCCTCCTGTGAAAATCAGAACAAGAAAGAGAAGACGGAGCCAGTCCTTCCTGACAGTAGATGCACACAATCCTGAGGGTATCTGATGTGTATTTTGGTGGAGGCTTCCAGGGTTCCTCCTGAGGATCACCCACTTATCTACAATGTTTGTACTTTAGGGTTCCTGAAAGCCTGGAATGGCCTTGCTGACACCTTTGCTCCCTAGCCATTTTTTTAAAGAAATAGGGTCTGACTATGTTGCCCAGGCTGGATTCCAATTCCTGGGCTCCAGTGATCCTTCTCCCTCAGGCTTCCGAGTAACTGGGATGGGGCTACAGGTGTGCACCACTGCACCCAGCTCTCTACTCTTCTTAATGGTAGTGTAACCTTCTAATTCTCTTTGTTAAATAGTTTTCTATTCAAAATACTTAATGTGGCTTCTGTTGTCCTGATTGGATTCTGACTATCACGTCCTTTTAAATAGTGATTTTTAAACTTCAGTGTACATAAAAATAACTTGGAGAGCTATGTAAAAAATTCAGATTCAGTAGTTCTGGAATAAGTCCAGAAAACTGTTATTTTAATCAAGAATTCCAGGGGCCTGGGTCTACCTTGAGAGACACTGCTTTAATACACAGGTGAGGACCCCTGAGCCCCATGGACTCAACCACTCTTATTGAAGAATATTTGATTTCCAGATCAATCATTTTAGTCAAGCAGTACTCTTTGCTACCTACTTTATTCCATAGGGGAAGGGTGTTGCTTGCCTGGAATGATTGATCTGGGCATCAAATAAACCAAGTTTATTCCTATATGGAAGTGTGTTCATTATATTCTTAAAACTCCTCACTTACCAGAAACAGGTTATCTCTGGGCAATCACTTATCTATGAAGTGCAGTAGAGTTTAAGGAGGAAGAGGGCAGGATTGGACCTGGGACCAAATCCTGGCTCTGCCATTTACTGATGGATGACATTAAGCAGATGACTTCACCTATCTGAGCTTCAACTTACTACTCTGTAAATGCCTCCCTCAGAGAGCTGATTCTCATAGACATAATGGTATGAATGTCTACCTTTCCCATTTACACCCTGAAGTCCATGAAGGCAGAAACTATATCTGATATATTTAGTGTTTTCTCATCACTCAATCTATGTTCAACACACAATTATTGAGCACCTGATACAAGCCAGGCTCTACACTAGATCTAAACAAGGACAAATGTGCTTAACCTAACATTTAGAAGAATCAATTTCCACAACATCTTGTTCAGCAGCAGGAGCAGCTAACGTAAGTGTCTCGCTTATAAATGGCAGGTATATTAGCAAATCATAAAGGGCAAACGAGTAGGTTAAAAGTAATACTTCATACAATCATAGTGGCAGCCTATTATAGCAAAGGAACAGCAGTGAGTGATGAGAAAGAAGTATTTAAATCCTTACATTTGAGCCGACTACCTGGTCTTTCACTGCTCAGTAGAAGCTATGCAGGGAACACAGTCCTTGGAGCAAGAGTGACAGAAAGTGATCTCACTGCCACTCAATGGTAGGGAGTCTTTCTAATTTGGAGTTTTCATTTGTCATTTTCAACCTTGTAAAATGCTTCTCATGTTAGACTTCCAGCACCTGTTGGGTAAAACCCTGGATACCCATTAACTTCTCAGCATGAAACACAGCAGCTGTTTACACCCCTTCTGGTCCCCAGGGTGAATGGTTGTTGTACTTGGTAACAGGTATCTGATCTCACCTGAGCTCCATAGATGCAGGAGGAGAGAAGATACCTTCATATCTCCCTGCATGTGTGAGCAGACACCAAGAGAGATGGCAGAGAGCTTCACTTTGTACCTTCATACATTTAAAGTGACCAGACTGGACACTGGGAAACAGTTGAGGCTAATTCATATCTGACAACACAGCCATTCCTGTACTCATTCTCATAGAATTACAATATGCTTCCCCAGCACACAAACACCCAGCGTGACCTTATACTAGACTCACAGAGTTCTACATTTCCTGTTCAGTTACTTATCAATCTTTTAAGTTTTACAAATATATAATATACATTGAATATTTACTAAATTCCCGGGAACTATTGAGCACCTTGCATGCATTATCCTATTAACTCTTTTTTTACATATACTTTAAGTTTGGGGTACATGTGCAGAACGTGCGTGAGTATACACATGCCATGGTGGTTTGCTGCATCCATCACCCTGTCATCTACACTGGGTATTTCTCCTAATGCTATCTATCCCCAAAACCCCTGCCCCCTGCTATCCCTCTCCTAAGCCCCAACACCTGGACAGGCCCCAGTGTGTGATGTTCCCCTCCCTGTATCCACGTGTTCTCACTGTTCAACTCCCACTTATGAATGAGAACATGTGGTGTTTGGTTTTCTGTTCTTGTGTCAGTTTGCTGAGAACGTTGGTTTCCAGATTCATCCATGTCCCTGCACAGGATGTGAACTCATCCTTTTTTGTGACTGCATAGTATTCCATGGTGCCTATTAACTCTTCACCAGAACATTATGAGGTTGATGGAAATGGAAACCTAACACACACAGAAAGAAAACTACAGCCTTCACTCTTTCTGACTTCAGAGCACATGCTCTTCACCACTCTATCATACTACCTGCTCATATCTATCTATGAAAAGCAAAATGTTACATTGAGGCAGCGCAGCTATTGGCAAACATTTTTCTGTAAAGATTCAGATAGCAAATATTTTAGACTTTGCTCAATGTAAGGTCTCTGTGGTGACTACCCAGCTCTGCTTTTGTAGAGTGAAACTAGCCATAGGCAATAGGTAAACAAGTGGTGATAACTGTGTTCCAATGAAACCTTATTTACAAAAACAGGAAATGGGATGAATTTGGCCTGTGGATTATGGTTGCCAGTCATAGAGTTACAGGAATGCCAAGCCACAGAAATAGAGGCTACCAGGCTCGCATAAAGGTGAACTTGCCTCAGTTGTTTCTGTGGGAAAAGCCCCAGAGGACACCGTGCCTGCACCTCTTCTCTAGCCACTGCCTATCCAACCCCATCTCCTACTCTCCTGAGCCGGGCATGACTGAAGGGAGTCTCCTGAAGTTCCTGGGCATCTATCATTGATAGAGAGAGAGAATACACATGCGTCAGTTTCTCTCACTATCAGGCCTCTGCGTCTGATAGTGACACAGCGCCTCATGCACTGCCATTCGTTACTCTTCTTGTAGAATGTCCTCTGTGCTTTTCACCTTGTGAACCCAAGTCAGAGTGCCCTTCTCCTCCCTCCATCCCTCCTCTCTGAATCACTTAGAGGAAGGCTAGTGACACTATAAATATAAAACAAGACAGGAAGAGCAACTGAAACATTAAAACATGGTCTACTGGTAAAAGTAATAATATGCAGTAAATATGTACATATGCTATTTACTACTTATGCGTGAATTCACAATAACAATTATGAATATTGATTAGGAGATAAGAACTTTGTTGTAAGTTGTATTTGATTACAATAATAAGCTGTGTTCAGGCTCTCAGCTTTCATGGTTTGCTGCATATGAAGCAAGAGTATGTCTGTTTACAATTAAATAGCATGATATAGAGCATCAGTCGCTATCCCTAGCTTTTTCTTGCATATTTTAGATAATCCATATAATGTCTACATTAATAAAAGAGCAAATCCTCTAGCTATAGGACAACACGTTGTATTATGAGTGGAACACCAGACTTGGAGCTAGAATATTAATTGCAAACTATTTATCAATGTGTCTGGCATAGTACTAAGCAGATTGTGTAAATTATCTCATATTAACCTCAGCAACCTTGTGATGTAAGTGCTATAATTATCTCCATATTGCTAATGAAGAAACTGAGGCTTTCCTTCAGAATAAGTTTTTTTTCTGGTGCTTCTGTGGCAGTGTAGACTTTTGTTGTCACCTCTCCACAAGAAAAATTACTATACCTTCATTAACCAACAAACAATTTTTCAAATTTCCATGCCTCACATTCTAAGATCAGGGCCCTACATAAACCACATAGGAGTTCCTCTGGGACTATCAGATCACCTCTGATTCTGACGTTAACCTAGCAGGAGAAAGCTGAATGATTAGAGTGGGTCAGCATGCTAGACCCTGAAATTCTCTTTCAAGGCCTTTGGAACAAGAAAGAAAGCAGTCAGAGACAAAGGATTAGATGCACATGTGGCAAGATGAGTAGATCTTAAAAGCAGCATGTTAATTTTTAAAAACCAAGAAGGCTGAAACATTTGACATCATACTGTTTGCATAATTTAAAAGTACATGCACATACAACAGCAATGCACATTCTGAAAGACACACACATAACACAGAAAAGGAATGAAACAAGAATGATTGCTATAGTGAAGGGAGAGCAATGGAAGGAGGGAACAGGGACAAGCTTAAATAAATAAATAATAAATAAATAAATCAGCAGAGGTCTTGCAAAGAATAATGAGAATCATGAACCAAGAACTGAGAAGTGTCATTATTCAATCCACTGAAACTACTAAGGTCCAGGAAAGAATATAGGAAAAAAGAAGAAGAAGAAAAAAAAAGCAAGAAAGACTCTCTGTCCAAAGGATGGCCAAATAATAAAAAATGATGATGATGAAGGGACCTGTGCAGAAAAGGTAAGGATAGATCTGGTCTGAATCAGCTGCATTCCCAAAACAATACAATGTAGACTTCTAGAAAACAAAAGATGTCTGTAACGCAGCCTTGGCAAAACAAGGGCACAGCCGTCCGCAATATAAAATTACTCTTATTGAGCAATGATCCTGGCCTGGCAATATTTTCTCAGGGATAAGCTGACAGCTCAGTAATAGATTGAAAAGACATAGCCATTAATATGGCCACTGTACTAATCCATTTCTTAAATTAACATTGTATAAAATTAAATGTCACACAAACAAGATATACTTGTTCATTAAATATAGTTGAAGAGAAGGAAAGGGTGGTGATCTCTGAAGCTAATGGGTGTCCTTAATCAGGCCAGACATATTGAGAATCTCTGTGGCATTGGATAATGCAAATGGAGGTAAAATTGTGTCATGTCCCAGCCAGATATGAAAAAAAAAAAAAAGGTTAGATCATGGCATAAGAGGAGTCTGCTTCCTCTCAATTTTCCAAACATCACATGGTTTGATCATCTCTAGATGAGTCACAAGCTGTATTAAAAGCCAAAGACGACTTAACATAGGAGAGAGAGAGAGAGAAAGGGAGAGGGAATTTTGAGGGAATTCGGCTATTTTCAAACATATGTGTGACAGCCTACTCTCAAAGCGAAGCACCCTACTATTGCTGTTGCCACCTACAACTCACCACCAGGAACATCAATGTGACAACAACAGTTTCATAAGAACTGATCAAATGCACAAGAGGTGCACCTACATCCGATGGACTCCCTGCGTGAGTATTCTGAACAGGTGTTAATATTGACAATTGTAAGAATGACACTGGATTTCTAGAAACTGAAACCCAAATACCTATAATAGCCATTATTCCAGTAACTGGTACAACACTTGATTTCTGATCACCATCATCTCTTCTATCCATGAGACCCAGGTAAAGAGCAGTGTGTCGGCATGGTGTGGCACAGGGGTAAATAATACCACTTTAAGGAAAGACAAGCCTAGAGTTGAGTTCTAACTGTGCCACTTTACCTGTGGTGTGATCTTGAGCAAATTACTTATCTTCTCTAAACATTTATTCCTTCATATGAAAAGTGGGAGAAATAATAGTCCTGCTTAGAGTGTACATACAAACATTATGCACAGATTGTTAGACACAGTTAGGTATCTAGTAAATATTAGTTATTACTAAAATTAACCTGCAAGCAGACCCTAAAGGATTTAGCTGAATATCATGTTTATTGCTAATTCACTTCACACCAAGCACAGTGCTAGGCAGGGAAGATACAAAGTGGGCACACCACAGATCCTGTCTTTAAGTTACTTAGTTACATAGCTCTTTTCATTACTGCTACTAAGACCAGTCAGTAACTCTATTAAATTCTAAATTCTCACTAGTAAGAAATCAATGTACTTAAAAGAAAAGACTTTTGTTTTCTGTTCCAGACCCCCCAGTACCAATCTGCTAGCGAGGAAAGTATACGTATGAAAATGAGAAAAGCAAAGAGCAATTAAAAATAAAGGGGGCACAATTATCTTAAGAAAGCAAGAATTTGTAACTCTTATCACTGATTGAGTGCTTACTGTACATCAGGCATCCCCTTTGCACTGAATCTTCCTTTTCACCCTATAACATGGATATTACATGATCCATGTTTCTGAGAAAAGTAGGAGACTTTCAGTATTTGAGAATATGCCCAAAGACATGTAAAAAAATACATGGTAGAACAAAGATTTAAACCTCTGATTCCAGAGACAAAACAGGGATTTAAACCCCTGATTCCAGAGGCATATTCCCTTCTTTGTGCAGTAAGATAGATACTGTAGGATACTTATAGTTTTGGAGCTGGCAGAAAGTTAGATATTATCTAATCCAAACTCCTCATGATATAGAAGAAAAAACAGACCAAGAAATGCAAAGGGACATGCCCAGTATCACCTGACTATTTAATCACAGGACCAGTATTCAAATCTGACCTCCCTGATTTCTAGTCAGGGCTCTTCTGTTATGCCACCATTGGGTCCCAGTTCTTAATAAAGTCTAAAGAAGCATGGCAAATAGGCCTGTAGGATGAGAACAGATATTCAACTCATGTTTCTGCCCACAAGAGATTCTCTGTATTACCAACGAACAAGCTTTGCATACACTGAACAATCACATTTCCATGCCCCAGAAGAAGCGAATGAAAGAAAGAAAAGGTAGGGCTGATACACCGTCTCGGAATAGATCATCAGTTCAGCCCTCATAATCTTCGAGTGCTCATTTCTCCATTGGCTGTTACTACTTCAAAAGGCATCTGATGGGCAGGTGGATCCCTGATGCCCTGAGCCAGCCACAGTGGTGGGCACCAAGGTAAACACAAATGCTTTTATGAGACAAGCAGGTGACACAATTGAGTGATGTGGACTGGGTGCAAGACGATAAACTATGGTGAGAGCTTTGCCATATTGGAATGTATGTGTTTCATATCCGGTAAAGAGAGAAGCTGTTATTCAGCTGTGTGTTTCATATCATGTAAAGAGATAAACTGTTATTCAATTCTTGCCCACTATCCCCATGGAGATATACAGCCTCTGTTGCCAAATCCTCTAGTATTTAAAGAAATCATGTAAACATGTAATTTTATGTAAATTTTTTCCAAATTTTCAAACATATTGCCAGGCTAAATCTAGCTTTTAGGTTACCAACTTTTTACTCTGGTGTATGTATTCTAAGCTTTCATACCTGCCAAAAGTGAGACTTTCTCTCCCCACAGACACGTTTCTCCTATGGCATTTTTAAGCATTTTTATACATGTTTCTAAATGTCTCCCCCATTAGATATAAGCTCCTTGAAATCAGACTAATATTTTTCATTTCGAGTTTCTGTTACATAGTTGGTAAAGAGAATTCAAAGAGAAAAACAAAAAAAAAAAAACATAATCTTCCCTGAAAGAGGAAGCTATTTGTGTTCATTAAACCAGTCAACAAATATTAGTTGAATACTTTTCATCAGAGCCAGAAACTATGTTAGCTGCTTAGGACAGTGACAATAAAAAATGACGATCATTCTGAAACTCTCCAGTTCTTTTAAGACTGGGAGAGGGTTTCTAGCCTGTACAGCACCACTTGTACATCTTCTATTATTTAGCAGTTTTTCAAGTATCCACAGCTTTGGGAAAAAAAATACTGGTTTACCTGTGTTTGCTAAAGACATGTATATATTAATCAGTACTCTCAGTTCATAGCAGCAGCAGAATACTCGACTAAGAAAGAAGGAAGAGAGAGAGGAGGAGGAAGAGAGAAAAAGAAAGATGAAAGGAGGAAGGAAGGAGGGAGGGAAGGAAGGAAGGAAAAAAAGGAGAGAAGGAGGGAGGGAAAGAGGGAGGGAGGGAGGGAGGGAGGGAGGGAGGAAGGAAGGAAGGAAGGAAGGAAGGAAGGAAGGAAGGAAGGAAGGAAGGAAGGGAGGGAAGGAAGGAGGGAATAAAAGAAAGCCTTTGTTCATATAACCAAAAGATATGGGGTTAGAATTTGTGATCAATATTAGATAGATCAATGAGACAGAATGTTAGCATCGATATCCAGGACTTGAACTCAGATCTGGAACAAGTAGACTTAATTAACATTCATAGAACTCTCCACTTTAAATACACAAAATATACACTCTTATTAGTACTACATCACACGTATTTACAGGTTTAAATGAAATATTGGTTGGCTACTTGTTAATTATTTTCTTCCCTCATTTTTTTTTAATGTCTCTATTATTAAACACAATTACAGGCATACCCAGTTTTAGACTGCATTCTAGCCCGGGCAATAAAGCAACACCCCTGTTCTCTCTCCCTCTTCCTCTTCCTCTTTCTTCCTTTCCTTTATTCTTTTTTTTTTTTAATTCTTTTTTTTCCCTTTCAAAAAAAAAAAAAAAAAAAAAAGGAACACAGGGAACCAGGGGCAATGGCTCAAACGTGTAATCCCAGCACTTAGGGATGCAGAGGTGGGAGGATCTCTTGAGCCTGGGAGTTCAAGACCAGCCTGGGAAACATAGCCAGATCCCATCTTTACAATATTTTTTAATTAGCCAGGAATGGCGATGTGCCCCTGTGGTCCCAGACTTTGGGAGGCTAAGGTGGGAGGATCCCTTGAGCCCAGGAAAAAAAAAAAAAAAAAAAAAAGAATTTGTGGTTTCAAGCACAGAAGGACTCATGGACTCAAGTACAGTATTGTCATCAGGGGTCAATTCTTAGACTTTGGCCACGTATATAAACATTAAGATCACGAGCAGTGCAAGACTCACAACCTAGCACTAAGCACCATCAGGGGAAGAAAAGACTATCTACAATAGCACTGGCGGAAAAGCCCAGGGAAGATTCTCATTGATATATGTTGGTCACATAAACTATTCATGAATCAAGAATCAGAAAAGAAAGGATTCTGTTAATATAATAGAAAAGAGAGAAGCAAAAACAGAAGATGTGCCTTGTTAGGAATAAAGCAAAACTTAGCAAAGCAAATTGGCATTGTCTTTCTGACTATCCATAGAAATGCATTTGAACCAGGAGCTATCTGGCTGAAGTCAAAATCTTTGCTGTGTTAAATCAGCAAGAAGGAAATACAGATTATTTTTGTTTACTCAGTATGTAATGGTTATGTTTGATTCCAACATAGTATCAAGTTCTCCTTTTAATTATACCATGTAATCTCTCAAAGATGCTTATTTTTAGGATGTTTAAAATCAATGGCAGAGTTTGGTAGTGGTGTTCAGTAGTCAGATATATTTGAGGAACTTTGGATTACACCAAATTAAATAGATTTCTTAACTGAAGAAATTTGTAGAGACTGAATTGTTCTAATGTGCATTAAAAGCATCCAAATGTGGTGACGAAAGTATGCTTTAGGTCCTGAATTAATTTGACCATGGAACACTTAGGTTCACAGAGAATCTTGTAGGCCTGGGGTCCTATGAAAGACACAGTCCTCTGACCCAGAATGGGACGGAAATAATCCGTTTTCTCTGTGCATTTAAAACCTGCTGCTTGGTGGTATGAAAATACCACATTTTCACATCAGAACTGTGTTTGAATTTCATTTTATTACCTTTATTCTAGATCTAATTACTTAAACCTCCCTGAAATTGTTTCTATATATGAAATTACATGTTTAAGATAACTTGGCAAAAGAGCCTAGGATGATATCCAGTTCACAGATCATACCATTTGTTTTTAGTTTCATTTCATTTCTTAAAACTTTATTTTAATTAATAATTGCATATATTTATGGAATGCAATGAGATGTTTATACATATATATATGTATATATACATACACACATTGTGGAATGATTAAATCATGCTAACTAAAATATTCATCATCTCACCTACTTATTTTTTGTAGTGAGAACATTTAAAATCCAGTCTTTTAGCACTCTTGAAATATAGATATATTTACTGTGGTCACCATGTTATGTAATAGATCACTAAAATTTATTTCTCCTAATGAAACTTTATACTCTTTGGCCAACATCTCCCCTTTCCCCATCTCCCCACACCTCTAACCTCTGGTAACCATCATTCTACTCTCTACTTCTATGAGTTAAACTTTTTAAAATTCCACATATGAGTGAGATCATGTACTCTATGCCTGGCTTATTTTGTTTAGCATGATGTCCAGGGTCATCTATGTTGTTGGCCTAGGACTGATGTAAACTTTAATCTGGCAAACAATGGTAACCTTGCAATTAGCACTATGTTCCTATTTCCCAGTATATTCTCTTTTTGAGTGACAAGGTCTCTCTCTGTCACCCAGGCTGGATTGCATGGCACCATCATAGTTCCCTGTAGCCTTGGCCTCCAGAGTTTTCAGGATCCTCCCGCCTCACCTTCCAAAGTGCTGGGATTCCAGGCATGAGTCACCACACCTAGCCCTACTTCCCAATATTAATGCAAGTCTTAGTCAGAAGAGCCTACTAATACAGGTTCAGATAAAGTTTACAGGAGAGAAAAGGTCAAATACCTTTAGTGAATTAAAGTAGTCTGAACTAATTAAACAACAACAAAAAAAGAGCATCTGAGCTGGGTATAGCACAGTGAGGCAAGGTCAGGAGCTGGTCTCAGAGCCAGGTTTGGACGACCTGGATTACATTATGCAAGTTACTATAAGTCCCCATTTCCTGGAATATAAAATGGGGATAATTACGCCATTTCAGGTGGTTGTTGTGAAGGTAATGCACATAATTCATTTACTTACTGAGCTTGATATGTGATAATCACTCAACATCAGTATCAGTCAAAACTAGTTGTATCTGGCTACCACAGAAATCAATTCCAAAACTGTAGTGGCTGGATAAAAATATGACTTATTTCTTTTTCATACTACACTATGATCTCCAGGTCACCAGGAGAGCTTTGCTCACCATTGTCACTCAGCAACACAGGCTGATGGAACAAACCCCAACTCAAATGTTGCCAACCATCATGTCAAAGGAAAAGAGCTCTCTGGCAGGTCTTAAATCAACAACCAAGTACCAGGCCTGGAAGGGATATATGACACTAGAGCTTCCCACTCAGTGACCAGGACTAATCATATGGCTGCACTCAACCATAGAGGAGTCAGGAAGTGCAACCCTGTTTGCATCAAGAAGGAAAAGAAATGGAAATGTTTGCTGAATGGCACCATTACCCACATGCTGGCTTCTATGACCCAAGCTTGCACTCAGTAGGCACCTCATAAGTATTTGATGATTTGTTTAAAATGGCCAGCAGAAGAGGAAGACCAAGCTTATGCATTCACCATCAGCAGAATCAAAAAGACCCACGATAAAGAAAAAATTGTAAAAGTAACAGCAACAGCAGCAATGAGCCTGCATATAGTACAGCAATTAAAATAGGTATGTCAAAAGCTATTGAATCTAGGTTTTGTTACCTTTATCCTGGGTCAAAACTTCTCTAAACTATAGTTTCTTCATCTATAGAAAAAAAATGAAGTATCATGGATGATAAGATATTGTATGTCAAAGAGTCTAGGACAATACCCAGCTTACAGAACATACTTGTTAATGCTAGTTTGATTTCACTCGTTTCATTAAATTGACCTGGGCAAAATATAAATTTCTATCAAATATAGCAAACTCCTCACAAAGTCTGCACAAAACTCCAATAGTAACTTCTCTGATTTTGAAGATCCTATTTCCTTGATAACAGCATATTTAGAAGACTTTAAAAAAAAATAGAAAGAGGAATATCTACAACTCACAATAAATCTTCAACTAAATTATTCATGCTATTTATTTATAAACAGTACAACCAGTCAACCATGACATTTAAATTGGGAAATCAATTTTCCTGCAAAAATATTTCAGGTTATATGGAGTTGTCTTGGAGAATCTGATGACTGCAATGATGAATTGTTTTATATCACTCACATAAAGAGAGAATTACAGAAGGACTAACACAGAAACAATCCTGAATTACAAGGACAGGAAGGCATGAAGAAATTGGCTGCCTTCTCTTGGGAAGGGTCCCCAAATTTCTTTCATTGTGCCACAGTTATTACCCAACCCCAACGGAATATGCTAGAAAAATACAGAATTTCTGCAGAAATGTGCTCAAATATATACATTAAACTTAGCTCAAGTTTCAGATTCTTACTGATCTCACAGTTTTAATATTTTTATAAATGTATCTGTCATAAATTCATCTTCAAGAAGTCATTGCTCAAAACTAAGCTGAAAAGAACTGAACCAAATTGTAGTCATTTTTTAAAAATTGTTATTATTTTGGCAAAGACTAATGATTGTTTGTTCAACTTCTATTCTCCTCTCTTTCCTTCTAACAGAATAAGAAATTGTATTCTGGCCTCTTCCCAGCTCCTTGTGGTCATGAGCTTCAAGGGCAGCTTACTCCCTGTTTAGGTTGTAAATGGCGAATCCTCTGTAGTCAAAGTCAAACCTGCTTAACTGCAATCAGTGTAGGAATGAGGGTGTGATATAATTCTGGCCAAGATATGAGAAGTCCACTAATAACCTTCTAAAGCATCTCCAGAAGGGGCTATTTTATTCTTTATTTTTGGCAAGGGGGAACAGGGTATTGCGGTGTCACACAGTCTGGCGAACAGTGGTGCAATCATGGCTCACTGCAGCCTCTAACTTCTGGGCTCAAGTGATTCCCACACCTCAGCCTCTCAAGTAGCTGGGACTACAAGCATGTGCCACCACATCTGGCCTTTTTTTTGAGAGACATGATCTCACTATGTTGACCAGACCTCAAGCAATCCTCCTATCTTGGCCTCCCAAACACCCAAAGTGCTGGAATTACAGTCCAGAGTCAACACCCCCAGCCAATTTCATTTTTGAAAGAACAGTCATTCCCTTTTCTTCCTATAGATGTTGTCCTGTGTAATTCTAACACCTAGAACTGCAACGACTACCTTGCTTCCAATGTGAGAATGAAGACAGCGCTAAGGATGGTAAAAAAGAGAGACAAGAGCCTAATCCTTGAGGACATCCTTGAACCACAGCATCAGCCTACGGTCATCTGTCCTCGCTCTTGACATCCTGGTATGAGATTAGTGTGTTTCCTAATTGTTTAGGCCAATTTGAGTTGGGCATCCTGATTATTGGAGGACAGAGCATCCTAATATGAAGATCTCAAAGAGAAAAACAAGAGGATGGTGGACACTACTATAAATTATCTGATGTCTATTCCCTCTTTCTACCTTACTAACATTACCCTGTATTTTGTTTAAGGTATATTAATTATAGATACACAGTCATTTTAGGCAATAAAATGTATATAGATGTCCATTTTTCAGCTTCACAAGAAGTTATTGTTTTATAAAACAAATTTAATAAGGAAAGGTTTCTCTCAGTGCCCTTTGTCCTTTGCTGTTTCTCTCTCTTCCTGCCTGATATGTAGATTAAATGCCTATAAATAGATTAAATGCCTACATATGATACGTAGATTAAACGCCTACAATTATCTCCTACCAAGTCCCTTTCATAACGTAGGAATTGTGGAGCTCCCACAATTCCCACATTATGAAAGGAACCTGGTAGGAGGCAAATTGAATCATGGGGGTGGGTCTTTTCCATGCTATTCTCATGATAGTGAATAAGTCTCACAAAATCTGATGGTTTTATAAAGGGGAATTTCTTTGCACAAGTTCTCTTGTTTGCCACTATGTGAGACACGACTTTCACCTTCTGCCATGATTGTGAGGCCTCCCCAGCCACGTGGAACTATATGTCCATTAAACCTCTTTCTTTTGTAAATTGTCTAGTCTTGGGTATGTCTTATCAGCAGCATGAAAACAGACTAATACACCCTTAGAGATGAATTTCATGTACGCAGCCAGTGTAACCAGTTATTTATCAGCAAATATTCAAAAAAAGAAAGGTTGGGAAGGAGTACACTGAATAAAAGTAGGCGTTCTGGAAACAGACCGCCTAGGTCTGAAAAATTGGACCTGCCTTTTTGAGCAGTAGGAGCTTAAATCAGCTACTTAATTTCTCTGGGCCTTGGTTTTCTAATTTGTAAAATTAGCATAATAATAAAAATAAATCTACAAAAATAAGAGGGTTTCATGAGACAATCTACATGGAAAAAAATGAGCTTATAACTCAACACATTACTTCATTCAAGAAATATTGAATGCATCACCATGTACTACATCCTGTTCTAGGTACAAGGACTAGAACAGCAGACAAACAAAAATCCCACTCCCATGGAGCATATATTCTACTGAGGAAAATAGATAATAAATAACATAAGAAAGAAAAATATGCAGCATGTTAGGTAGAGATAAAAGTTATTAAAATTAATAAGTCACGGGGAAGAGAAATAAAGAGTAGTTGGGGGTGAGATTCATAATTTTAAATCCAGTGGGTGGTTTAAAATTGAGAAGGTGACATCTTTGCATGAGCCTGAAGGAGATAAAGGAGGGGGTCATGTGAACCCCATGCATATGAAATGGGATAAAGGTATTTTAGGCAAAGAGCAAAACCAGTGCAAAAACCTCAAGCAAGGGCATTCCTAGTGGATTCTAATAAGAGCCAAGAGAAACAATGTGTCAGAGGCAGAGCAAGCAACAAGAATTTTGACAATTCATTTGAAATAATTTATTCATCCTTAGAAGCTAGTCTAGAGGCTTCAGATTTTAAATCCTTTCCATGCCATCAGAATACAAAAAGAATATGAAACTAATGAAAATGCTAATGCGAAAATTCACCCATTTTCCGTTTCTCTCCATAGCCACTATAGAATATCAGTATAATAACAAATGATTGGCTCTGTCTCGGTCAGCTCAGGATGCCATCACAAAACACCATAGGATGGGGGGCTTAAACAACAGAAATGTAGATTTCACAGTCCTGAGGCTAGGAAAATGAAGGTCAGGGTGACAGCTGATTCAGTTTCTGATGAGGGCTTTCTTCCTAGCTTGTGGGCAGCCATATTTCCTCCACGTCTTCACATGGCCTTACTTAGCATGCACACATGGAGCACTAGCTCTCTCGCTCTCTCTCTCTCTCTCTCACACACACACACACACACACACACACACACACACACAGATACACATACTTCTTACAAAACCACCAGTCTTATCAGATTAAGACCCCACCCTTATGCTTTTTTTAACCTTATCTCCTAAAAGCCGTATCTCCAGAAACAGTCACATTGGGGTCATGAGTTCAACATATGAATTTGGTGGGGACACAATTCAGTCTGTCACAGGCGATCCTGAATTGATTCTTAAATTGACTCACCCATCACTCCAATTGGCCAAAATAAGCAGATGTTTAGAGATACGTATATCCAACTCTAAAACTTTTGGCCCAAAGTTTATTGCCAAGTGGATTCTCCATATAACTGAGTTCCATAGAAATTAGGGAAATTTTTCTGGGAGAAAATATGGCAGGATTAACAGAGGAGAATGCTGATAGCCAGCATTGCAGAATTAGTTGTGAGCCTACTTTTGTGGCTGTAGGGAAAGGGGTTCTCTTCTTCAAAACAATCTGACTCCTTAGATAGGCCTTATAAGAGAAGGGCTCATTGTTGTTGGTTTAAAGGAGGAAGCTGCCTGTAGCTACCTAGCAGGAGCTCTAACACAGGAAATAAGTATACCGATAAGCTGTTATTTTAATACAACTTCCATTGATGTTATTTTGAAAAAGACAATGGCACAGTGGTTGAGGACATGGAACCAAACTGCCTAAGTTGAAAATCCAGACTCACCACTCACTAGTGAGCAAGTCACCTCACCTCTCTGGGACTTAGCTTCCAGTTACTAGAGTAATAACAGTACATCTAAATCATGGAGGTGTTATGAAGATTAAATGGCATTAATAAATACAAAGAATTTAGAACCTGGCATATAGTAACTACTCAGTTAATGTTGGCTGATAGTAACAATTTACTAGGACAAGACAATTATTATTTAAGCATAGAATTAGTCATATGTTTTGGTCTGCTGCTATAGAGCCAAACATGTTAGGGTTACATCTGTCACACAGTGTAGTAGGCAGAATAATGGCCCCCAAGGATGTCCATGTCATAATTCTCAGAACCTGTGAAAATGTTACCTTACATGGCAAAAATGATTTTGAGATACAATCATTCTGTATTCTGTGAGTGGATCCAATCTATTTACATGATTCCTTAAAAGTGATGTATTAGTCCATTTTCACACTGCTATAAAGAACTACCTGAGACTGGGTAATTTAAAAAGAAAAAACATTTAATTGACTCACAATTCCACATGGCTAGGGATGTCTCAGGAAACTTACAATCATGGCAGAAGGCGAAGGAGAAGCAAGCACCTTCTTCACAAGGCAGCAGAAGAAAGAGAAAGAGAGAAGAGGGAACTGCTACACTTTTAAACCATCAGATCTCATGAGAACTCAGTCCCTATCATGAGAACAGCATGAGGGAAACCAGCCCCATGATCCAATCACCTTGCACCAAGTTCCTCCCTTGACGCATGGGGATTGCAATTTGAGATGAGATTTGGGTGGGGACACAGAGCTAAACCATATCAAGTAGCAAACCCTTTCTCTGGCTATAATCAGAGAAAGATAAAACACTGAAGATGGGTCAGATAAACACAATGTGAGGACTCAATTCACCGATGCTGACGTTGAAGACAGAGGAAGAAAGCAAACTGCAAAGGAATGTGAGCAGCCTACAAAAGCTGGGAAAGATGAGGAAACAGAGTTTTTCCCTAGAGCCTATAGAAACTGAGGCAGCCCTGCCAACACCTTGATTTTAGCCCAGTAGTATCTGTAGCAAACTTCTGACTATAGTAAGATAATACATTTGTACTGTTTCAAGCCACTAATTTTGTGGTAATTTGTTATGCAGTGACAAAAAGCTAATACACATTATAAGCTAATTCATTTTAATATGAGCTTTAGCCATACATAGATAATGGAAAAAGAATACGGCAATCTAACTGCAACCTACTGTCAAGTACAGATAAGTGCAAAGCCCCCAGAACTAGAAGTGGATGAAACAATAAGAATTCATTGCAAGTTTGTCCAACTGTGAAACATATCTCAGAACTCGATTTTGAGCCAACTGGCTAAACTAACACAAAATTTCTGGCTCATGTAACGTAGAGTTTCAAGAAAGGGCAGCTTCAACATTGTTGGCTCCATGGTTTATCGATATTGGCAGTGGTCCTGTTCTTCAGTCTCTTTACTCTGTCTTTTCCACTCAGTCTCAGTTCAAGCTTGGCTTTCCTTGTGGTGGAAAAGCGGCTGTGACCGTCGAAGGTTTTATATCCTCACATCACAATAACCAGAAAGAGAGAATGATGGCCTCTGGCAGATCCCTCAACCCTGTTCTCACCACCTATTGGCTCATTCTGTGTTACAAATCCATCTCCAAACCAACTGCTTTGGGCAAAGGAATGCTATGTGCCTACTGGCATAGACTGAACTAGTTGAACCAGTCACTACATGAAGAGACATGGGATTATCTTGATAAGATTAAAACTATCAGGTCTCATTTCTGTAACAGGAAGGAGGTGTCTGTCCTTTCCAAATTACATTGATGTTAACAACAAGGGCAGGTAGAAGAGGTGTTGAGAAGATATTAGCCCAGAATTCTATCCAGCTCTGAAGTTGCTACTAGGACTTGCAAGGCATGAGGCCTAATGTGATAGAAAAGGAGGAACATAGAGTCACAGCTAAGGTAACAGGTAAGGTTCAAGGGAAGTAAATAGAAAATAAGAGAAGACGCAGAAGACGAGAAATTGAAGGAACAATAGTAAATGCTTGGGGTTGGGCACAGTGGCTCAAGCCTGTAATCCCAGCACTTTGGGAGGCCGAGGCGGGTGGATCACGAGGTCAAGAGACCGTAGACCATCCTGGCCAACATGGTGAAATCCCGTCTCTACTAAAAATACAAAAATTAGCTGGGCATGGTGGCGTGTGCCTGTAGTCCCAGCTACTCGGGACGCTGAGGCAGGAGAATTGCTTAAACCCAGGAGACGGAGGTTGCAGTGAGCCGAGATTGTGCCACTGCACTCCAGCCTGGCGCCTAGTGACAAAGTGAGACTCTGTCTAAAAATAAATAAAAATAAATGCTTTGGAAAATCTTAGTAACACCTTCCTGTGTTTTTGAAGCTTGAGTAGTGAACAGACCATATTTAATATAAAGAATAAAACTTAGACAATTAAAAGACCATATATAAAGTGATTAAAAGCTCTAGATCCTGAAAACTTGGGTCCAAATCCCATCTCTATTTTTCACTGGTCCTTGGGCAAAGTTATTCAGCCCTCTACATCTTCATTTCTTCATCTGAGGCAAGTAATGAGCCCAATTTCCTGGGGTAATTTCTGAGGACTAAACGAGTTAGCATATGTAAAACCATTGGAATAGTATTGCGCTCAGTATAGGAACTATCTAAATAGCTCAATGAAACAATGCTATTTGAATACATGCAACACATACTAGGTGAAATATTTTATGCTTGTATCTCATAAATCTTTAAAATCAAAATATATCTACACATTAAATTTAAACTACAAACCAACAAACTCAAATTATCAACAGCAATTTAATGTGATGGATAATGTATGTTTTAATAAATGAAACCAGTGCTTGTAAAAGCAGCTTGGATTGTTCCAGAGTTAGTTGTTTTGACTCTGGTAGCTTTTCTTAAACATTATATATCATGTAATTGTGTATTCCTTCCACCACTCTTTATTCAAACCCCTGCATAGACTGTTGTAATAAAGTGGTCACATGTATGATGTTTAACTCTGTTCTTTATCAACATAACTTGATAAGTTTAAAATTCAGTGTCAACACAAAAATGTAAATGGGGATTCTGAAAGGGTTATATAAATGGTCTAGAATATGTCTATATGCTCTTTTTGGATTACCAAATTAAAAGATAAAAAATTAAACAATTCTCGAAGAGAAGCCATGGTCCCCTGAGAACTCATCTTTATTTCAGTTTGAGAACTGCATCTCTATCCTGCTGTCTACCTACTTCTCTTTCTTGCTCTACAGGTAACTTGTTTCTCTTCCTGCAGAACCCTGTTTACTTCTCCTTTCTGCCCTTGGCCTTCTCCCACTTACTTATCCCCAAGGAGGGTTAGTGATGGGATCTGTAAAGGCTAAAGATATTCAATAGACCCCTAACCTGGGGCCAGGCTCTCTCTCTTATGGGTGTGTGTGTGTGTGTGTGTGTGAGAGAGAGAGATATTATTTATCATTCACAAAATTTTAAAAAGTTATTTAGGCCAAAGCCATCCTCCTACTCTTCCCTGACTTACCACGACCCCTAAAGACCTTGAATGGATGGCCCACACTAATTCTGCTCTAGGCAGAGAGACAAAATTCTTCCTTCATTGATGTGATCTTCCTTCAAGTAGCTGTCTCCAGGAAGGGCTGCCTCCTTCATGGAGTGGGTAATGAGTGAGGACCCAGGAAAAGCCTATCTCTAGCCAAACTGAAAGAAACTTCCTTATGATCCAACATCAGAAGACCACATGGAAGATGGAACAAAGGCATCAAACATTTCCAGAAACAATGTGCATTTATCTGGCTTTGACCTTTGCTGAGCACCTCCCAAGGGCATTGCTAAAGCAAGACAGGATCAGATGTCCAAGACCCTTGACCCTTGGGTAACTACCATGAAAATATATTCTTTTAGAAACCTCAGGAACACAGGAACTATCGCTTTTGTAAAGCTGCCCTTGAGCTCTGCTTTTAGCTGCACAGCGGAGAGCTTCTTCTCCAAATGAGCCATGTCTCTATCACACACAAACAATCCCAGGCTCTTCTGTGGCACCTGTCCCACATAGGGCTCACCCAGTCACCCTTCAGCTGGGACAGCTCTAACAAAATCAGCTCTTGCAGTCAGAGTGAAACCAGTGAGGTATCTGACAGGGAACAGAAACGCAGAATAGATGAACTGTCACAGAGGCGTCACTCATGCCATTTTCTCCCTTCTATGAGTTTATGCCCTCTCTCTACTAATAATAATTAACATGAATTAAACACCTAGTCTCTAGCAGGCTTTTTCTTCTCAACCTTTTATATTTAATTTCCACCAAAAACCTAAAGGATTTTTTTATTATTATTACAAGGTGTTTTTATTATCCCCACTTTGGGGTGGGGGCTGGGAAGACATTAGGCACAGCAGGATTAAGTAATAGACCTAATAGACCGAAGACCACCAGGTAATAAATAGAGAAGGTGTGTTGACAACCCAGGCTGCCTGCTGCCCACTACTCCATGCTGCTGCTGCTATGGCTGCTGCTTGAGCAATCAAGCATTCCAGGGACGTTTCCTCATTGTGTTTCACACTTCATTCATTGCAAAGCAAAAAGCCTCTCAGCCCAAGAATAGGAAGAGGGAGAAAAATTCACCCTGCCAGAAGGAAACTATTATGGTCTAAATATCTGTGTCCCCCCCATAATTCATATTTTGAAATCTAATAATCAATGTGATGATATAAGGAAATAATGTCTTTGGGAGGTGATTAGGCCATGGGGACAGAGCCCTCAGGAATGGAATTGGTGCCCTTATAAAAGAGGCCCAAGAGAGACCCTTCATTCTCCTACCATGTGGGATCATAGCATGAAGGAGCTATGTACACACTAAGAAGCGAGCCCCGACCAGCTGCTCAATTGGCCTAGATCTTGGATTTCCCAGCCTTGAGAACTGCGAGAAATAAATTTCTGATGTTTATAAGCCACCTGGTCTGGTATTTTGTTATAGCAGCCAGAACAGACTAATGATAGAAAGGGTAAGAAAAGAAAAAAATAGAGAGAGGAAAGACAAGGAGAGAGAGGAGTATGTATTTTTAGTCATTTTTTCTGAAGCAAAGCCATGTTTTCAGAGAAAAGAAAAGGTCCCTCGGTTGTAGATTTGAATTCTTGTCATGCTAATAAATGGGCCATCGAAGCAGCTGGCTGCACCCTTATCACTGCCATGGGAGTTATTTACGCTAATCCTTTCCCTTGTAGCCTGGCTGGACAAGGATGAAAATCCCCAGCATCCGGTATTAAAAGAGACAGAGGAAGCACACAAGCCAATTTACGGGGTTTCACTTGACCAGTTTTCTTCATTTGAGTCCTATTAGCTCTGATAATGTATCTTCACTATTAATCAGCCGGGGAGAGCAAGGTAACATCCTCTTGTGTGAATGTGGGTGGGCACACATCGGCCTTCGGTGCCTCTGGGAGTCCCAGCTTTCCACCAAAACTCCAAGAAAAGGCAAGAGAATATCTAAATGATCCTTGCAGGTCTCATGAAGCATTTGAGTGACCAAGTCAGGCAATACTCTAGGGAAAATACCGGGAAAGTACAATGCAGTAGAAACTCTCTGTGGCTCTGCCACTTTCTTGCTGCTCTTTAAGCAAAGCAGTTCACATCTCCAAGCCTCATTTTCCTCAACTTCAAAATAGGAGAACTTATACACTCTGCAAAGGAGTTGTATGAATCAATGAGGTATGGATATGATGATCCTAGTGCTGTGTCTCTCACAGAAAAAGTACTTAACAATAATAATAATGACCTATTGTTGGCAGTGGTATATTTCTAACTCCTAGCTTCCTAAATACTCTTATTCCATTTTAAGATGAAGCTTCAAAGGAACAGCAATCGGGAAGCATCTGGATTCCTTTCCAAGCTCCGTAGTTCTCTTTAGCTGCTCAAAGTTCTCTTCTCCTGATTTCCTCTTATTGCTACAAGGTGTTGTTATTATCCCCACTTTGGGGTGGGGGCTGGTAAGACATTAGGCACAGAAAGGTTAAGTAATAGACCGAAGACTACCAGGTAATAAATAGAGAAGGTGGGTTGACAACCCAGACTGCCTGGTACACACTACTCCACGCTGCTGCTGCTAGCTTTTCACAAAAATTTATATCTCCTGCGATGAGAGTGAGAGCGGCCCATCCCATAAGCAAAAAACTAGGCCAGTGACGTGTCTTTCCAAAAATTCAACAATGTTTTCTTCTCTTTCATATTTGTGACCTTCTTGAATGTCATCTCTCATCCTTCCATCTACTGATCTTCCCCCAAGTCTTCCTTCCATCCAGGATAATAGAAAAGCACAACCTGGCTATATCAGAACAGACTCATTTACTTTCCACCCCGAGAAGCTCATATTCTCTTTGAAAATAATTAGTATTTATTGTCTTCAACCTTTAGATAATTCATTTATCATTGATTCAATCAATCTATACTGTGCTTACTATGAACCAGGTATTGTGCTATGTGGGGACACAATGAAAATCAAGGCAACCCAGGCTCTACCTGCATGGAGTTTACTTTCTAGGAAATAATTCAGATAGAAACAAGTAATTAAATACATTGGTTAAGAGGTATTTCAAAGAATTATAGAGACAAAAGACAGAAACCAGATTTAAAGACATACAACAAGCTTAGCTATTAGGAAAGAAGGGAAACCAGAAAATAGAAGGAATATAGGTTTAAAGTTTTGGAAAGATTTTAAGCATCACACAGCAATGCAGGACTTCCAAGCTTGAGATTCAATTATTCTCTCAATTCCTGAGCTTCTCCAAATCTAGCCAACAGCACAAGTCATGTCTACACTAACTATGGTGGAAGCAGCTGCCTGAGCAGATTGACTCTCCTTTTGTGTCTTCAGAGACCATCAGCCCAAGCTTTCTCCCTATGGTGCCTGCACAGCACATGTTCTTTTCTGCAGAGTGAGACTATCTGCATTAGCCTAAGTACATACAACAGGCCATTTAATTAATGCTTAATACACTTCCCACATTAGCAAATATCACTGTGTTCCCTATGGAACTCTAAGGTATCTGATAGATTTGTGTCTCCCTCAAGATCCTGCTTGTTGATCTCCTAGTCAAAAGGCCCAAGTCACATACTCTTAACTTTGCCCAAAGACACGGTAAGCCCTAACCTCAAATACTATTATAGCCTTCAATCTCTCACTTTGTTGTCTAAGTTGACTCTAGAAGTTAAATAATCTAACTCCTGCTTCTCTGCTCTATTGTCTTTATTATTTTCAAGCACTGAGATAGGATTTTTGGAGACATACTCAGGGACAGAAATGTAAATGTCAGTTTTTTATATATATAATATATATATATATATACATATGCATGTATGTATATGTATATATGTGTGTGTATATATATATATATATATATTTATGTATGTATATGTGTATATATTCCAAAACAAAATAAAATGTATTGTCACTGCTTTACTTGGTTGTCTTTAGGCTTTGCATTATGATTTAACAGTTTTTTACACTACTCTTGTACATACAATCCTAAGGCAAAATCCTCTTAAGTTGCAACACATAAGGAGTTCATTTTTAGCCTGACTTTTAAGTCACATTTCTTGTATCTTACTTGCCAAAATGTACCCCACTCTACATCCCTTCACTTCGGTAATCCATTTCCCAGACATCTTTGTAATGCTACATTTCTTCAGTTCAGCAACCCACCTATGGAAGTCTGCTGGACCCCAATGTGCCATGATGCACAGTTCAGATATGCAATCTAAGTTATACGGCAACCGAAGAATACTTGAGTGCTCAAAACTGAGAAAGAATTTTTCAAAATAGAAGATAGTTTATTGGATATATTTAGGTTAAAAGACAAAGACAAATGACTGAGGAAAATTTGTTATTTTTCCTCAAAACAAAAGAACTTATATTTACCAAAGCGAGATCCAAGATGGCCGTTTAGGAACAGCTCAGGATTACAGCTCCCAGTGAAAGCGCAGAGGGTGAGTGGACGCCACGTTTTATTGCCCACAGACTAGGAAATTCCCGGGCGGAGGTGCTCCACGGTCGCCAGCGCGGCTGTTTCGGCCAGCGCCGCTGCTTTGCCCTGCACGGCTGCTTTGTC
>NW_016107373.1:4853388-4865490 GCF_001604975.1 Cebus imitator | reverse complement strand
GTAGGTGATGGGGAGGAAGGCAGCAAATCACACTGCCACGTGTGTTCCTATGCAACAATTTTGCATGTTCTTCACATGTACCCCAAAACCTAAAATGCAATAAAATAAATAAATGGGGAAAAAAACACTTATATTTACCTACAAAACCCCCAAAGCATCTAAAGGGATCCATTCAGCTAGCCGAAGATAGGTGCCCATGTATCTTCATTTTCCCAAGATAATACTGGTTTACACCTGTTGCTCAAGTATCTCAGTCTTCCAATTTAGCATCCCTTTCACTCTCAAATGCCTTCTAATTTGAACAATAAATTACCTGGTCACCTCAGACAAAAAGTACCACAAATCTTCCAATCAGCTAAATGCATGAAATTGTTTTCAAACTTTTTAGCCAGCTTTAAAATCATGTAACTATTGTTGCAAGTGAATAGTTCTCCAGAACGTGAGTTAATGAAAGCCAGCACCTCTGAGAAAGAAATGTGAAAATTTCAAGTATCAATAGTGCATTCAGAGGCAAACAAGAATGAAGAAGCCAGCCACCTTTTGATGCTGAGACTGCGAAACGTTATAAATAAGAACTGAGAGATGTATTCTGAGCTTTCTGTCCACATTGCCAAAGTAAATCAAGTCTGTAAAGATTTTGTTAGACTCTAAAGAATACATTAAGGTCTAGTGGAGAGAACGCTAGTTGTTGGGTTTTTTTTAAATTATTACTCTTGATTTCAAGTTTTTAGAAGGAGTCTTAAGATTACTAAAGGCACTGGATCATATACCATAAGTAGTGAGTGAAAACAAATGTAAGTATCTAGATTTCACCATTTTGCAGATTCTGATTAGCCTGAAGCAGACTGTAACACTCAAGCTTATACTCCTCATTGAACAGAGATCCTACTAAAGTGTACAAACCAGAGTGGGAAATGCTGAATTTCGGCATTTGGTAAAATCTTGAGACAGGTTTCAATTTTCATTTTGGGCATCTGAATTTATGGCTATCTATTTTTTTTATATTTTATTAGCATCCTTTCTGCTTCATTTCAGTCTTTGCTCATACTTTCAGCTCTGAATCTTTAAATAGCATCTATTTGCTCTTTACTTCCTCCTTCCAAACTTTCACAAACCTATACACAGGGCTTCCTCTTTTCTCCCTCAGACCCTAGTCTGTGGTTTCTGGATACTGCCCTAATCCATTATCCTTTGTTAACAGTCTTCCAAGAGCCTTTTTGAGATTTTGTTTTTCACCAAGCCAATTTTACTCAAATTTGCATGTAAAGCTTCATGAAAGGCTAGATCAAATGCTTAGTGAATGACCAAATATACATTCTACAGTCATGATTACTTTAACGCCCTTCTTATTTACTAGTGAACTCATTTTTTTTTTTTTTGCAAGCCTTTTCACTTAATGCTGTCGGGTGTATGTGAAACTTTTCTTCTTCTGTTTTAAACTCCTTGCCACGTTCTGCCGGTAATAGATCACACCACTTGACATGACCACAGGCCTGTGCTCTGTCTTTCTCTTTAAAGGATTCAAATGGAAGTGAAAAGAATATTTTGGAAGTCATCATGAAGACAAATGGAGGAAATAGAGATAATTGGCCTAAAAGATGTTTAAGTGAAAACATATCTATTTACAGGTATCTGAAGGATTACCAAACTATAGCATTGAGAAACAAAATCAGGACCAAAAAATAAGAATTATAGTGGCAGAATGACCCTAAACAGAATTTACTCATTGGGGCAGCAAATAATTATTGGGAGCCTGTATCTATAAAACACTATTGCAAAGAAGAATAAAGCCCCTGCTCTCAAGTCCTTTACAACCTATTATAGTCATATAGTGTATGAGAACAAATAGAGGGGGGCTGTAAGTTTCTAGGTAAACCCCAGCCATATCCACCAGGCTGCAAGATGTAGTATATCAGAGGCAGGTACATTGTGTTGGGTATTTGAATTCGAGGCAGCACCACTGGATTTCCTAGCCTGTGTATGACATGCAAGTGATACAGAAATAGCCAGGTGTCCCATTGAGGAAACACAGAGGTGCTGAACAGGCAGGCAAAATACCAAAGACTAGGCTGCAACAAAAATTCCATAGTAAACAGTCATTGTAAATGTAGGCAAATGACCACAGCCATGGACCCCACTGGCATGTACCAGCACAATGTCTCAAAGACCAGACAATAGCAATGGGAGACCAGAACAACCACCACATGGTCAATATCAGCAGGAATCCATGGTACATCTAATAAATATCAGACCATCTTTCCCCCCAAATTCCACAGGGTAACATACACCTCCTTTTAATTTCCAGATACCAACTTGGAGAGAAGTAAAGAAAGGTAGAGGAAATCTGAAAGAGTAGCCACATAGCCAACAAAATCAGAAATCCAAAAGGCACAGTTTAAACTGGAAGAGACTGAATTACCATCACTAGTTGGTCAATTTCAGATTCCCCTGCCCAGCTATCAAGTAATTATAAAGTCCTCCAAACATCTACAAACGTAAACACACATACCCCACTACCCAGTGAGACAGGATTTACAAGGAAGATTTTATTTGTTTTAGAAAATCAAGAAAAGCAAATGTTCTTATATATCTAAGCAGTACTGTATGCATATTTTTGACCCAACTACAAATTCATGAGCATATAGTCCTACATAGGAAGTCAAATAGTTAATTATTCATCTAAAAAGATTTTTAAAATTAAAAGAAAGTAAGGCTCTCTTTAAGCAGGGACAAATCTAGGCCCTGCCTAAGCTCACATTGTTTATTTCTATTCTCTACAATGATTACTTTCTCAAACAGGATTATTAGTCTGTGTATAATGCCGTATTTTAATCTCCTTCATGTTCTTGAGTTTTAATATGTTTTCTTCATACTCTGCATTGTTATTAATTTGCATTCTGGAGAAGGTGATTACTCGTACATTGCTGTACTCATTGAACGTAAGAACCTGTTTTACATGAACTATGAATTTCAGCAGCACAATCATTGAAAGAAAATGTTCCTTTTTCCACACAATATCTTCTCCCCTGTCCTGATGGGTTGTGCCTCTTTACAAATCTCAATGCAGTCTCCTCTTCATTTTAAGATACTCGTGTGCTTTTCTGTAAAAATTGTGGACTGTAGACCCCTGTTCTCTGTATATGAGCTTGGTGCTGCTGGTGTTATTATTCTTCTTCCATAATATCATAAGAAATTATTACCAAAACAGGAATGTTACTCAAGATATATAGAACCTACATGGATATGTCTAGTTGGAAACCCTACGGCAAACCATCAAATCTCAATATCTAAAATAGATAAAGGACTATGAAAAACTATTGTCTGTTGGGGGGGAATAGGGGAGGGACAATGGGGGGGTGGGGAGTTGGGGAAAGATAGCAGGGGGAGAGATGCCAGATGTAGGTGATGGGGAGGAAGGCAGCAAATCACACTGCCACGTGTGTACCTATGCAACAATCTTGCATGTTCATCTGTAGCCCAAAACCTAAAATGCAATAAAATAAATGGAAAAAAAAAAAAAAAAGAAAAACTATTACCAAAATCTGTCCTAGGTAGCTGTTGTTTCATTTCCCAAGTAGAAAGATTAAGAGAAAAATTAGCTAGCCTCTCTCAATTTATCAGTTGGTGTTCTGGGTGAGGGAGGTTGGGAAGAAGTTGGCAGAGCTGTTAGAAAGAAGGCTGTCACATGCAAAAGGGCTGGAGGGAAGGGAAACGTGTCAGTGTGGCTAAAGGAGGCCTAATGAAGAACCTGGAGCTCAGGGAGGGATGAAATTAAAGCACTCAAATGATAGCTCCTTCTGAATTTACCACACAGTGATTTCCCGTTTCTCTGAATTCTCTCAGCATTCTCCAAATATCAAAGAGAAAAGTGACGATGGTGGGAATGGATTATCAAAAATTCTACCAAGTTCCTCTTTATCTTTAACAGGATGTGGAACTGGCTATAGATGTTACCTTGATTTCCAATAGGAGACCATGGTATTTCTACTATAAGGGTTAAACTACTAAGTAAAGCAGGAGGTTTTGCAGTGATTTTGAGTCCAGCCCGCACACACATAATCAACCCTGGCTATGTTTCCTTTCTTACACTAGACACTGAAAGGTTATTAAGTTTCTCTGAAAAGCTGTATCAAACACCAAAAAAAATCCTGAAAGATGGCAAGATTGAAAAGGGATGCTAAAAGCAAACAGTCAATAACTAGAATCCAAAGTCTTTGTCTGCACAGTTGCTTCTTTTCATCATCTCTCAGATCATCAGTTGTTTAAGGGCTATTAAAGGTGTCAGAAAAACAGCCAGCTTCTAAAGTTGGGCAAAGTCTGGAATGTGAATGTATGAGAATGATATCAGATTGCTTACTCTCACCTGAAAGCTTTTAGGGGAATTTTAAACACACACACACACACACACACACACACACACACACACACTGGAAGAGCTAAAACACAATCATTCATGGAGATCTAAAGCAATGTCTAAAAGCTGTCTTCTCTCTAGCTGAGGAATGAAAAACATAATTTCAAGAAAAACACTCTCATTTCTTTTCTTTTGTTTTCTCCACTCATCATGGAAGGACCACACTGAAGGCCTTATCTTTGACTCTTAAACCTTTTCTTTAGGAAGACTTGATAAACACAATGCTTGCTTTTCCACCGTCAGGGAAAAGAAAGAGATAAGGATCATTTTAAATTGCAGAAAAGGCTAATCATTATTGTTTGGCTTGACGGTATATAATTTTTTCATTATGATTATAGCTGACCAGGACTTATTTTCTGATTCAATAATCATGTTCCCTAGAATTCAGAGGAACAAAATTAAAAAATGAAACTGTTTGTCAAAATATTAAGAGATGTTGTTGGCTTCATGGTATCCTCCATCATAAGGAATTAAACAATATGCTGGACCAAGAGTGACTTCGAGAGAAAAAGGCGTTCAAAAGGATTTGATGAGTAGCAAAGCTTCCAACATCTCTCACCACTGATTTTACTGTCCTTCCAATTCAAGAGCACTATTATACCTATATTCATAATGGGAGGAGGTGGGCATTATAGTCTGAGAAATTTTTACTGAGAAAGAAAGTAATTTTTATTCTTCATATTGAACAGCTTTTTTTAAATCTTCAAATTTCCCAGAAAGATCATGACAAGGTCCCTTTGTGTCCCAAGAATCTTCAAAAATCATCACTCTACATGGCAAACAGGAAGAAGAATGAATTTTGCTCCATGGCACTATTTTAATTTAATGGCTGGTATTTTTTCAAAAAAAGGAACTAAAAACTTTCTACCATTCAAATCAATAAAAGCTAAGGAAGAAATTGAGGGAAAAGTATCAGATTTGAAAGTTTCTGACTTTTTAGACCTCTTCATAGTTAACATCAAGCTTCTATGTATTAGGGCTCAAAACAAGTTTTTTATTACAAAGAATTTCCATATGCTCAATAAAAGTCAGTTGGAAGAGACATTTACTTCAATCCATGAAGGAGCAACAGGAAACAGAGTTATCCTTCTACCTTTGAAAACATTTTTTTAAAAGCAGGCAAAATATATGAGACAATTTTTACACATTGGACAATAGGCAAGGTAGATCACTGATCCCTGAAAAAAGGAAAACAAATGAGTTGAAACCAACTACTCACCTCTTGTTCAAGTTTACTGCCTGGCAGTAATAAAAGCTGGAAAACTTCCTGAGTTCAGTTCAGAATTCAAGGGGGATAAAGTGGTGTATAATAATCAGAGGAAAGAGAGTTGCAAAAAGAGAGACAGATAACTCTGGAGATTTGCAAAGAGTTTCTTCCGAGTCTTCATCTGAGTAACGATCAGCAACTGCATTTAAGAAAACTACCCAAGGCATGGGGAAGAATCATCAGAAGGATCAGACGGAATACTTTTTGGAGCTCATACAATGCCAAAAATAGCACTCATCCACACAAGCGAAGTGAAGACTTCTAACATATGGAATATCAACATATTCCAGAGTACTCAGAAGAGTATTACCTCAATATGCGGCCAAATTAGCCCTGGATGAACAGCCTCACCATTTAAAAGCAAGCCTTAAAAGGATCGGATTGCTTCCAAGCAACTTAACTGCTGCTAACATACTTAAGAAAATATAGGTGAGGCTGGAGGCCACTATCCTTAGCAAACTGACACAGGAACAGAAAACCAAATACCCACATGTTCTCACTTATAAGTGGGAGTTAAATGAGAACTCACGGACACTTAGAGGGGAGCAACAGACACAGACTGGGTGACTTCAGAGGGTGGAAGATGGGAGGAGGGAGAAATTCCGGAAAAATAACCAGTGGGTAGTAGGCTAAAACCTGAGCGATGAAATAATCTGTACAACAAACCCCATGGCACAAGTTTACCTGTGTAACAAACCTGCACATGTACCCCTTAACTTAAAAGAAAATACAAAAAACTCCAGTGTATGACAAGGTAAAATTTACAATATATGTCATCTAATCAATTGCCAGGCATGTAACAAAGCAGGAAAACATTTGCCATAATGAGAAGAACAACAAATCGATATAAACACACCCAAAAAGGATTTATAATTAACAATGACAATACAACAACTATTAAAAATATATCTTAAATGTTCTTGAAGGTTGAGCAAAGTGTGAACATCTTGAGGAGAGAGATGACATATATTTCAAAACTCATCTTCTAGAAATAAAAATTCCATATCTTACATAAATAATACACATGATAGGATTAATAGCATATAGACAATATAGAAGAAGGATGAGTACACTGGAAAACCTGGCAATAGAAACTATCCAAAATGAAACACAGAGGGGAAACATACTGAAAATAAATGAACAGAGCATCAGTGAGTTGTACAAAGAGGTAAAAGCAGAATAAACTTCATGCGATCAAAACCCAAAGGGGAAGAAGGAGGAAAAACAGAAAACAAATGTTGAAGAAATAATATAACAAGGAAATTCAGAATTTAATGTAAATTACAAATCCACAGATCCAAGAAGCTCAATAAACCCCTAGTAGAAGAAAAACATGAAGAAAATTACACTAAGACCTATCATAATCAAATTGCAGTAAATTAGTGATAAAAAGAAAATCTTGAAAGCACCCAGAGGGAAAAAGATACATTAGGTACAGCGGAAGAAAGATAAAAATGGCAAACTTCTCATCAGAAACAATACAATGTAAATGACAATGGAGCAACAACTTTAAATACTGAAGTCGTGTCTGACCCTTCTGCTGGTCATCAGTTTCCAGAAAAAGTGAGAACACAATGAAAAGGAAAAGCCTATAGTCAATAACTGGAATGTAATGAAATATTTTAATGAAGTAGTAATGAATTTGGTTCTTTTGACAATTTACTAAGCTACAGAGCCCTAACTCCATGGCACTTCTGCTCAAGTAATGTAACAATGAATTCTGTTGACTTTTAATAAGAAAACCTGTCAATTAGCTAAGATATCTTTCAATAATAAAAACAAAATGAAGATTTCTTCAAACATAACAAAAGCATAAAAAATTATCATCAACAGATCATCACTATAAGAAATGTTAAAGGAGGTTCTTTATGCAGAAAGAAAATGATACTAAATGAAAATCTGGATCTACACAAAGTAATGAAGAATACCAGAAATAATAAATATATAGGCAATTATAGGACTTATTTCCTTATTTTTTTTAGTTGATTGAAATGCAGATGAGTGATTTTATTATACCAGTTAACTATACACTATAATTGTGTCAGCTGCTGCTAATAAATCACATCAAAACTTAATGGCTTAAAGCAACTATTTATTATTTCTACTGGATACAGGTCATCTGGATAATTAATTCTACTACTGTAAGCCATTCTTGGCTGATCTTGATGGGCTCACTCATGTATATGCAATTAATTGGTAAGTCAGTTTAGGGCTGGCTAACCTAGGATTGCTTCAGCTCAGATGGCTTAGCTTTGCTCGGTGTGGTCTTTCCTCTCCTAGCATCTGACCTGGGCTCGTTCTCATAACATAGGAGAGGTCTACAACTGGGTAATCCCAATCATGCAAAAGGTAAAATAAAGGCACATTAACTTGTAAAGCTTCTGCTTGTGTTACACTTGCTAATGTCTTACAGGCTAAAATAAGTCACACAACCAATCTCAGAGTCAGAGTGGGAAGGCTCTACAAAACTTTTTAAATTGCAGGGCAAAAGTATGGATATAAGGAAGCCATTATTTGGGGATGTTGATTTAATTCATCTAGTACGCACATCTACTTTGGTGACAGTGAATTAATGTACTTACAGAAATAATCCATGCCTCTGTTCACACACTACATAATCTACATAAAGGTAATCTCAGAGTTTACTCTTCTTAGATATTTTTTAAACCTCTTCATTATCATGAATGATAATCTCAATACTATGGGTAGCAGAGGGTTAAGAATATAAAGAGAAAGATCAAGAATAGGTATACAAAGAAAGAAAAAGAAATGCATTACAAGAAGCTACAAGAAGTTTGCAGCAGATTATCCCGAGGATCATGTAGAGTACTGAGAAATGCAGCAAGCCAGGCAGAGAGCGAGGTAGTGACCAATGGGGAAGAGAGAGCCAGAAAAAGAGATACAAGGCATCATAATCAAGAATAACCTGATAATGAAGTCAAACTTACCTACGGCCAAAAAGTTTTGTTGTTTTTTTGTTTTTGTTTTTGTTTTGTTTTGTTTTGTTTTGTTTCGTGAGACAGAGTCTCGCTGTGACACCCAGGCTGGAGTGCAATGGCATGATCTCGGCTCACTGCAACCTCTGCTTCCTGGGTTCAAGCGATTCTGCTGCCTCAGCCTCCTGAGTAGCTGGGATTAAAGGCGCATGCCACCACACCAGGCTAATTTTTATATTTTGAGTAGGAACAGGGTTTCACCATATTGGCCAGGCTGGTCTCGAACTGCTGACCTCAAGTGATCTGCCTCTGGCCTCCCAATGTGCTGAGATGACAGGCATGAGCCATCGCGCCCTGCCCTAAAAAGTTTATTTTATTCTTTCTTGAGTTCTCAATCTGAAACGAAAAGGTAGAATTGCTTATTGAATATACAGGGGGAAAGTCCAAATTAACATTTGTGAAATGATTAATACCATTTAAGAAAGAATTGAGTTTTTATACTCATAAATGATCCACAAAATACGGTCGGACCCTTCTGCTAGTCATCAGTTTCCAGAAGAAGTTAGAACACAACAAAAAAGAAAAGCCTCCAGTCAACAACTGAAATGTAATGGGATGTTTTAATGAAGTAGTAATGAGTTTGCTTCTTTCTACAACTCGCTTAGCTACAGAGCCTTAACTGCATGGCACTTCTGCCCAAGTAATGTAACAATGAATTCTGTTGTTGACTTTTAATAAGAAATATATTTAATTGTTTTAAATATAATTATACTATAGTTATGCTTGAGTGCTACAGACAATGATATTCATTATTATTTTTAAAAGAAAATATATTTAATTTTCTAGTAAACTGATCTCATACAAATTAAAATTAACAACTTAAAATATTTTTAAAACACTAAAGTATATTTGGGATGCTATTTTTATGTTAAGTAACATGGTCTTCAAGAAGAAAATGCTATTCATATTCTTCCAACCAAATTTGTTTATTCTGTTATTAAATATAGGAGTTCCAAGAGAGAAGGGAAAAACATAAAAAGTATGGAATAAGAAAGAAAAGAAGGAAGGGAAGAAGAAAGAAGGAAGCTTGCAGAACACACACATAGTATAATCTCCTTTGGGATGTATGTAACCAATTTTTTGAAGGACACTGAATGTTAACATAAAACTGTTAACAATTAATTCTGGAAAACAGAAATGAAAGTGTTGAAACAAAAATTGGGTGGCCAAACCTATTCTAGCATCTTGTACCATTCTATTCCAGTATCATGAATCCAAGTCAAAACGAAATGCACAAAGAAATTAATCACTGACAAATCTAGTGGTATTACTCATCAGCATCATTAACTATTAATTATGGATTTACTTTCATACATTACTTACATCTACAGACAGAAGATACTTTTTAAAAATGCTTATATTTAAATAACAGGTCTTCATTTTAAAAATCACATTTTTAAAGACAGGAAATATAGTTTACTTAAGAAGGTGGCCAACTACAACTGATCATGAGTCAAATCCAACCTACTGCCTGTTTTTGTAAATAAAGTTTTATTGGAACACAGCTATAACCACACATTTACGTGTTATCTATGACTGCTTTCACACTATGATGACAGAGTTGATTTAATTGAGTTGTTGTAACAGAAACTATACAAACCATAAAGCTAAAATATTTACCATTTATCCCATTGCAGAAAAATGTTGTCAACTCCTGATTTAGCAGGAAGTGTGCAGCTTTGAAGTGAAACAAACCTGGATTCTAACTTTACTCTTGCAACCTATGTCTCTGAGCTTCACTTTATCCATCTTCACTAAAAAAGGGGAAGGTGGGAATAATAATATGTTCCTTGTAAGGAGTTGAGAGGATGATGGGAAAAGTACCTGCCATCAGAGAAAAGCAGGAAAATGCAGCAAACAAATCTATAAATAAGGATATAACAAAAGGAACAGCTGAAAGAGAAAAACGTTTGCCTCTGGGTAATGTAAATTGGAAGTCTAACAGAGGGCATTTTGCATTATTTGCCTATAAAACTAATGGATTTTTAATTATTTATTTGACTTAAAAATTATTTTATTTAAAAGAACATTTCTATTAAAAATGTTAAAGTATAGTATTTGTGTAGAAACCAATAAATACAACATTGAAACAACACATGTATATGGAGACTTGATATATGATAAAAGTGTCCCTGTAAATCTCTGAAGTGATCATTAATATTTTAGTTAACAAAATTAAGAATATAGTTACTACATAAAATTTTCTAAAAAGAAAATAATATAGTCACTACCTGTTTTATACTACATAAAAAGGTAAATTCCAAATGAAGTAAAGCCCTAAACATGAAAGGAAACCTACAAAGGAAAGAGAAAAAGGAATTTTAAATATCTTTGTGACTTATGGGTTAAAAAAAGATCTCTTAAGCAAGACCCACTAAAATTGATGGATTTGACTACACAATAAAGTCATTTATAGGCTTTTTCAAAATAAATAATAAAAATGATAATTTTTATTTTACTAATAAAACAAAAAAACAGATAAATTAATTACTAGAATACCCAAGGAACTGTTGCAAATCAGTAAGAACAAATAAAAGAATTCCAGATTTTACAATAAATAAAATACATTAATAGGTTATTCATAAAAAAGGGAAGTCCAAATAACTAACACATATAAAAAGAAATTATCTAGACTTGAAATTTTCTTTATGGAAACACTTTGTATTGTAACTGTAATAACTTTACTAAATATACTCCAATTTTCTATTTCTTTTTGAGTGAAGAAAACAACTTTTGGCATAAGGTTATTTATGTTATTCTTATATTATTATTATCCATATGCTCTTTATTTCTCCTTTATAATTCATATTTGTAATGTGATTTTGCTCTAAGTTTCTTGATCATTATAGCTACAGGTTTATTAATTTGTATTCATCTTTTCAAAGAAACAACTTTTGTTTTCATTGAGTTTCTCCACTGTTTTCTATATCATATATATTTACTCTTTTTTCCAGCTTTATTGGGGTGTAATAAAATTTGTATAGATTTAAAGCATACAATGTGATGGTTTGATAGACATATACATTATGAAATGATTACCACTGTCAGACTAATTAACATATTCATCACTTTGCAGAGTTACCTTTTGTGTGTGTGCCTGTGTGTATGTGGTAAGAACATTTAAGTTCTGCTCCCTTGGCTGAGTACCATGATTCATGCCTGTATTCCCAGTACTTTAGGAGGTCAAGGCAGGTTGGATCACTTGAGGCCAGGAGTTTAAGACTAGCCTTGCCAACATGATGAAACTCTGTTTCTACTAAAAAATATATAAAAATCAGCCAGATACAGTGACAAGCACCTGTAGTCCCCACTACTCAGGAGGCTAAGGCAGGAGAATCACTTGAACCCAGGAGGCAGAGGTTGCAGTGAGCTGAAATTGCACCACTGCTCTCCAGCCTGGGTGACAGAGCAAGACTCCATCTCAA
>NW_016107373.1:4835973-4853363 GCF_001604975.1 Cebus imitator | reverse complement strand
AAAGAAAGAAAGAAATCTACTCCCTTTTGACAAATTACAAGTTCAGTATACAATAAAGCACTATTAACTATTGTTATCATTGTGTATAGTAGCTTTCTAGAACATACACATGCTACATAACTGAAACTTTGTATTCCTTGACTAAGATGATACTTACCCTTGTCTTTATTTACTTCTTATAATTTTTGTGTTTAATTTGATTTAAAGTTTCATAGGGAGAAACTTTTTATCATTTATTAACATTTTTTCTTTCTACTATAAGCATTTAGAACTATAAATGTCCACTCTTAAAAATTGTTGGCTGCAACCCACAAATTTTGATGTTATGCTTAATTCTCATTCAGTTAAAAACATTTTCTCATTTTCCTTGTGATTGCTTCTTTAATCCATGAGTAATTTAAAAGTGAATCTTTCATTTCCAAATATCTAGAGATTTTTCAAATATCTTTCTAATAGGAAGTGCCATATTCATTCAGTGTCTATTCTGTTGTAGTTAGATAGCATACTCTGAATTATTTTAATCACTTTAAATCTATTTAAACTCATTTTATGGTTGAGCATATCTTTTTTGGTGAATGTTTCCTGTGAATTTGAAAATAATGTGTATTCTGCAATTCTCAGGTATATTGAATGAGTTTCTAGTGTCAGTCAAGTCCTCTGTATTCTTACTGTACCACTTACGAAGAGAGATATATTGAAATCTGGAACTGTAATTCTGAAATTATCTATTTCTCCTTTCATTTCCTTGTTTAATTTAATGTATTTTGAAACACTGTGATTAGGTTCATATACATTTTGGATTGTTTTGTCTAAATAAATTCACCATTTTATGGTTAGTATTCTTCTTTATCTCTGGTAATCTTTACACTGAGAGAATATATAATATGAATATAGCCACTCCAGCTTTCTTATTTTTAGTATTTACATAGTATAACTTTTTTCATTCTTTTAATTTTAAACAATGTATATCTTTACATTTAATGTGTATCTTGAATTCAGCATATGTTTGGTTTTTACTTCTTTAATCACTCTGAAAATCTCCACTTCTTTAGGTGAAGTGATTGTATTTAATATCATTACTTATATGGTGATTTTATATCTAATATCCTGGGTGTGGTTTTTTGTCCTAATTATTCCGTTTTCATTATTTCTATCCTTCCCGTCTTTCTTTTCATTAATTAAGCAATATTTTAGCAACGTATTTTGTCTTTGTTTCGTTAGCTATAATTTATGGGATTTTATAGTGGTTTCTTTTTTAAATTTATTTATTATACTTTAAGTTCTGGGGTACATGTGCAGATCATGCAGGTTTGTTAGATAGGTATACACGTGTCATGGTAGTGGTTTGCTGCATCCATCACCCCGTCATCTACATTAGGTATTTCTCCTAATGCTATCCTTCCCCAATTACCTCACCCCCTGCTATTCCTCCCGTAGCTCCCCACCCACTGACAAATCCTGATGGGTGATGGTTTTCCTCCTGCGTCCATGTGTTCTCATTGTTCAACACCTATTTATGATTGAGAACATGTGGTGTTTGGTTTTCTGTTTTTGTGTCAGTTTGCTGAGAATGATGGTTTCCAGTTTTATCTATGCACCTGCAAAAGACATGAACTCATCCTTTTTTATGGCTGCATAGTATTCCATGGTGTATATGTGCCATATTTTCTTTACCCAGTCTATCATTGATGGGCATTTGAGTTGGTTCCAAGTCTTTGCTATTGTGAACAGTGCTGCAATAAATATATGTGTGCATGTGCATTTATAATATAATGATTTATAATCCTTTGGGTATAGGTAAATATATATTTCTATAATTCCTCAGGGATCTAGAAATAGAAATACCATTTGACCAAGCAATCCCATTACTGGGTATATACCCAAAGGACATATGTTTCCATAATTCAGAAAAATAATTTCAACTGAGAAATAAAACATATAAAAAGGGTCCTAATGAGTCTAAAGGGTCTAGAAATGGAAGACATGAGAAGGATCCTTATAACCATAAATACGTTTTCATTATTTCTACTTAATAGTGAAATATCATTTAAATTAATTTAAAAATATTTAATTTACCTACCCACTTACCATTTCCATTGCTTTTATTTCCTTTATATGGATTTTGATTTCAACCTGAAGGACTTCCTTTAACATATCATGTAGTGTGAATCTGCCAGTGGAAAATTCTTTTAACTCTTGTTTTTCTGAAAATGTTTTCTGTTAGCTTTCTTCATATTTGAAGAAATTTTCTCTACTTAAAATTCTAAGTTACATATTTTTCTCCTTCAGAATTTTAAAGTTGTCATTTCATTGTCTTTTGGCTAGTATTTTTTCTAAGTCGATAAAAACATTCTTATTACTGGTCCCCTATATGTAATGTGCCATTTTTTCTGGCTGATTTTAATATTCTATTTTTATCAACTTTTTAGCAGTTTTACTATAATGTGCTTTGATGTGGTTTTGAGTTCATCCTGCATGCTGTTTTTTGGACTTCATAAATATGTTTCTATATTTTTTCAGTCTTGGAATTTTTTCAATCCTGATATCTAAGATTTTTTCTGCCCCAACATCATCCTTTCCATTCCTCCTTTGACTCCAAATTACATATAGATAGGACCAGGTAGTATAGTTTGACAAGTCATGGAAACTCTTTACATTATTCCTTTTCACTATTTCTACCCTTTCCCTGTCTTTCTTTTTGTTAATTAAGCAATATTTTAGCAACGTATTTTGTCTTTGTTTTGTTAGCTATAACTTACGTGGTTTTATAGTGGTTTCTTTTTAAAATTTACTTATTATACTTTAAGTTCTGGGGCACATGTGCAGATCATGCAGGTTTGTTACATATGTATACACGTGTCATGGGGGTGGTTTGCTGCATCCATCCAAGGAAGGCACTACATTTCCTTGTTTATTTAGATTCAGCTTTTCATCTTTCGGCTTCAGTTTCCATAGTTTATTTTACCCCTTTCCACTCATTTACTAATATATCATTCTGCAGTGAATAATCTGCTATTAACCCTATCTAGTATTTTTTTTCAGATATTACATTTTTCATCTCTATACTAATTAGGATCTTTGGGATCCTTTTCATGTCTTCCATTTCTAGACCCTCCAGACTCGTTAGGATCCTTTTTATATACTTTCTTTCTTTGTTGAAATTATTTTTCTCAATTATAGGAATATATATTTATCTTTATACACTTGAATATATTTATAACTCTTTTTATAACTATTTTAAAGTCCTTTTCTGATAATTCAGCTATACCTATAATTAGATGATCAGTTTCTATTAAATTATTTTTCCTCTGGTTATAGGACATATTTTTCTGCCTCTTCACATCTCTCATATATTTTGGTTGTGTTATGGATATAACGGATACTACGTTGTTGACTGAATGTTGCCATATTACTGGATAAAATACTGAGTTTGTTCCAGAAGGCACTACATTTCCTTGTTGACAACTTGGTTCTTTTGAGTCCTATTTTGTGATGTATCAGAGTGGTTCTAGAGTAACATTTGCTTTAAAGCTAAACAGTACTACTTCTGGAGCATGGCCCCTCTAGGTTCACTACTGAATCTCTAGAGTGTTTAACAAGGTTTTTCCACTCAGAGTGGCTTGAACTTGAATGTCTGTCAGTGATGAGAAAGCTCAAATCAGCTCACAGCTCCCTGGTAGTTGTTCATCCCTTGGTAGTTGTTCTTTGCTGGGCTATATGAAATCCCACTCTGCACTTGTACAGATTAGTATTTGGCCAACGAACCAAGTGCTCCCCTATGCAAATTTCTTATCCTCCTTTCCCATATAATTCTCTTCTGCTCAGTACCCTCTCATCCCACAAATTCTAATTGCCTTACTACCCCCAACCTCTAAACTCTGAAGACTCAGTTCACTGGGAAGTCTCAGTTCTACGTGGGCTTTTCCTTCCTGCACTGGAGTTTGAAGAGCATTTCCACACAAAGATCCACTGCCTTGTATGTGATATCAATGTCTTATCTATGGTATGACTACCATAATCTCTGTCATTTTAGATTAAATGTCCAAGGCCAGCCTAATACAACTCATTTGCTTTTCCCTGTGCTCATGTAAAAGCTCTGGGCAGATACTCATTATCACACTTTGGCTTTTAAGCACTTTATATTGTATATAGCCTATTTTATCTTTTTTTACATTTGGAATTCTCACTATAATCTTCAGACTGCAGTTGGTTTTAGGATAAGGGGATGAGCTAGAAACAAGCCTTCCGGTAGGTAATTAATCACTTATAATCAGCATTTATGGCCATTCACAGAAGGTGAGAGAGTCAAGTGGAGAAAGAAGTGACTTCACCATCTTTTCAGGGTTATTACAAATTCTGCTAAGGTTACACTCATTAAAATTGCTATTAACTTTCCTTCCCCCATCAGGATAGTTAATTAATTCTTCTTTATATTTTAAGATTATGGCAATTAAGGGGAAAAAATAAGAGTTAACATGTCTATACTTGGGGCAACCGGAATTCTTTAGGAAATTATTTTAAAAGCCTGAAAGAAAAAGGTCATATGAAAATGCAGTAAGTTACTCTGAGCCCCCAGCTTAAAAGGCAAAAATCTGCAGTCAGTGGATATTTCATACCCACCTCACCAATTTGGCCTCAATTCTTCATCTGTTTTGTTTTCCTGAATAGTGATTTTGCTTTTATTTAGAAGGCCCAGGTTTTATGAAACCTACTTTATGCAGCTTTAAGTAAACTCTTTAAGGAAATAAATACAAAATTATAAATATAAAATTACTAAGACCTTCTCAGAACCTAACAAGGGGCCAGCGAAGGTGGTAAATCTGCTCTTGTTGATACTGCTTTCTAGCAAATTGCATTTTTAAATCTTCTACAATGCATGCAATGACATTTTGTACTCTGTTTTATCTTTAGTCATTTTATATTTTCTGTTAGTTCATTCTTTATCTTCCCAATTATTATTATGTAGTGTCTATGTAATCTGTGCAAATGCCTAATCTTTGAGAATAAAATTGCTAACATTCTCAAAGCAATGTGCTAGGCAGTCTTCTAAGTTCTTTATATGTATGAAGTCATTTAACATTGCAAATATTTTATAAAGTAGATGCCATACTATGTTTTCTGTTTTATAGCTAGGAGCACTGATACCTAAAGAGACTCACAACTAGCCAAGATGGCAGAGTCTGTCTGTGAACCAGAACCAGGCTCCAGAACACGGACTATTAAATAGCTGCTTCTCTTTGATTTATGGATGTTGAGTGTTGGGAGGATACACACGATTTTGAGCAGTTATTATAAGTGTGTGGGGCCAAAAACGCCTGGTCAAATGCTGATTGGTTGATACAGCAATTAAGAGCCCATGCAGTCAAGAATGAGATGCCAGAGGACAAAATTTTACTTTTTTGAATATTTTACTTATTTCCCAATCACCACCCTACTGCTATTATCAGATATGGCTTGGTATGGTGATGGGAAGAGGCTGAACTCAAATGGACAGCAAAAGATCTTGCAGTGAAAGATTGTTTTGAATATGTCATTGTGAATGTTTACTTTGTTGAGCTTCATTTGTGATGTCCCATTGTCTATATCCAGGACACAGCAAATATCACTTATGATGTCAAAAACTTTCCTTAGATTGAACAAAATGATCTCTGTCTTTGCAACATTATCCTGGTGATTCTAATAAAGCCAGAACTACTGAGGAGGGTGAAAAAAAGTACTCAGTATCAATAAAACAACCAGGCCAGTCCCGGTGGCTCATGCCTGCAATCCCAGAACTTTGGGAGGCCGAGGCAGGGGGATCATCTGAGGTCAGGAGTTCGAGATCAGCCTGACCAATATGGTGAAACCCTGTCTTCATGTTCCGTTAGATGAAGGAGAGTAGTGCTATGGCATAGACAGTAGAGGGTTATTGGGAGCACAGGGAGGAATGCCCAATCTAGTGTGTGGGGTGGTGAGAAGGAGATGACTTTCCAGTAGAAATCGAATTAAAGCTGAGACTCAAAGGATGATGAGGATTAAGTAGCTAAGACGAAACACAGTAAAGATAATAGCATATTTTAAAACCCTCAGGCCTAGAGAAGAATGCCTGGCAGAAGACAATTATGAATGGAGCTTTGATTCACTGTGAGGCATGGGGAGGGTTTATGGTGACTAAAGGAGGTCTCCTACGGGGAAGTTCAACAGAAAGGGGGCGCAAACTCATGCCTGAACCCTCTTACACATTTGGACTACAAAAGAACTCAGTGGCTTCTAGTGGATTCTAACCAGAAAAATGGGCAAGTTATGTCTAATCTCCTGGGAAACTTCTCCCTTGGACTACCCACCTACAGCATACGGCATCCCTCAGAAAAACAAAGGCTTCCCAACTGTCGTGTCTCATGCAGTTGTTAACGGAAGCCCACCTAACTTTCTTCAGAAGAGACTAGCAACCAACCATTTAAAAAAATCTATGTTTCTCACTTAACATAAAGTTGTTTTAAATAATTACTATCAACTCATGCTGTTTCCTCATTTATTTAGTTCACATGCCTTGTATCATACTCATGTCTGTGTGGAAAGTCATTTTGTGGGCAGAAAAATACATCTTAAAATTAAACTTAATTATACAAATAATACATGAATATATACTTTGAATGAATCATTAAAACATTACACATAAATTTTCTTTAACTTCTATGTCCATCTTGACTCCTTCCTCAGATACAACCACCATTATTAATTTATTGTGATTCTTTCCAGACTCTTTTTATATTAATTTATAGAAACCGTATACCATTAATTTACAAGTTTTATAATGTATATAAACATACATAAATAACTTCATCCTGGATTTCTGCCTTTTTCACACAATAATTTTTCTAAAAGATTAAGCAATATCTTGTGCAAAATAGAAGTCTGATAAATAAATAAATAAAGAGTGAATGAATGAATGAATGAATGATAATTTTGAAGATGAATGATTTCAGGCTCCTCAGTGGAACAAACCTAAATTTGAATCTTAGCTCTGCTACTTACCAATAATTTGACTTTGGTCAAATCATAAAATTCTTTTAACCAATTTCTTTATCTTTAAAATGGACATGATATTGCTTATCTCACAAGATTATTGTAGTTAAGTACCTAGAATAGTATCTGTCAAAAAAAAAATAAGTTAACTGTATCATCACCTTATCTTCATTCACTTGTAATGCTTGGCACAGCACTCCTCTCCTTCTAATCCAATGGGCAGCTGATGGTTGATATGGTTTGGCTGTGTGTCCCCACCAAAATCCCATCTCAAATAATAATCCAAATTGTAATCCCCACATGTGGCAGGAGGAACCTGGTTGGAGATGATGGGAATGTGGTGTTGGCTTCCCCCATGCTGTTTTCATGATAGTGAGGGCATTCTCCCGAGAGCTGCTGGTTTTAAAGTGTGGCACTTCCTTGCTTCTCTCCTCTCCTACTGCCCTGTGAAGATGCCTGTCTCCCCTTCACCTTCTGCCACGATCGTAAGTTTCCTGAGACCTACCTAGTCATGTGGAATTGTGAGTAAATTAAACCTCTTTGCTTTATAAAGTGCCCAGTCTCAGGTAATATCTTTATAGCAGTGTGAAAATTGACTAATACAATGGTTTACAAGCAAAATCTTCCAAATACCTCCAGGAAACGTCCACCTGGATGTCCCCATCAGTGTGTTCAAAATCATAATGTTCCATCTCAAGCCAGCTTCTCTTCCTCAGATACCTATTTCTGCTTGCTAGGTAGCACGGCTTCCTCTTTGTACTTTGATGGTTTATTCTACATCCTGACCTGTTCCATCCACTTCCACAGTTCAGATCCTCATTGTAGCTTTCCCTGGATCAGAGTCCTTACCTCGTAATTAACCTCCCAGTCTTCAGCACCTAATAAACTGGCTCCCAGTTCTTCATTAGCCCTAATTACCAGTAACCCTTTCTGCCATACAAGATAAGAGTGAGCATCTTATACTTGGCATTCGGGGCTTTGCACAGTCTGACCCCAAGTCGTGTTTCCAAATGTATTTCATATTTCCCATATACTAATAGCTCCAACAAAATTATCTTCTCTCTGTTGACTATTTTCATGCATTTTCTAATCTGTCTTCATATATGTTGCTCCCAATGTATCAAATGTCCTTTCTCCCACCTCATCACTATGTATTGAGTTCCACCAAGACAAAATATAATATGGTGAATTTAAACACAATATTTGGAGCCAAACATACGTGAGTTTAAATCCTAACTCTGTCCCCAATTAAGTATATAATATCTTTCTAATTTATCTTTTCTTTATTTAAACAGGAAAAATAATAGAAACTACTTCACAGGATTCTAAGAACAAATTAAAATAATATGTGAAGGAGCTAGGGAAATGTTGGTCAAAGAACACTAAATTTCAGTTAGACAGGAAGAATAAGTGCAAGGTATCTATTTACAAAATGGTGACTACAGTTAATAAAAATGTAATGCATTCCTGAAAATTACTAAAAGAGTAGATTTCAAGTGTTCTCACCACAAAAAATAATAATAATAAGTGTGAGGAACACATAGGCTAGCTGGCTTGATTTAGTCTTTCCACATGTATACATATTTCAAAACAACATGTTATACACAATATATACAATTTTTATTTGTCAATTAAGATAAGTAAGTAAAAATGAACATAATTCTATACATATCTTTATTCCTTCATATTGCCTTAGATCATTCCTATGAACAAAGCTAAACACATTAGTCCCCACACAAATCATCAACATGGCCAGTGCAAGGCCATATTAAAGATACAAAGATGAACTGCTGAGAGAGATGGATCCCCGAAACCCCATGTAGGTGGGTTTGCCTAAGTAAAAAGAGAGAGAGAGAGGGCATATATAAAGTTAGACAGAGAACAGGTGCTACGTAATTAACTATCACTATCAAATACTATTGCTTCCATGACGTCCCCCCTAATCCTACAAGATATAAGCTATTTCTGAATAGCAGCACCATTCCATTTGTGCCTCCTTTAAGGTATTTATAACTTTATACATTACTGGGTAATTACATTTTCATCAAGCGGAATTTTTGAACCCAAAACTGCAATGGATTTTCCCAAGGATTTTTTAGTCTATATCAGTTATATAAGAAAATATCAGAGAAGTAGTTAATATGTGATAAATACATGTTTCTAAAATATCTTGATTTTTTATGAGAAGTATGGCACAGACAAGCTAAAATCAGAACTCTTTTAAAAACCTCAAAGCACAACGTCACTGCACACCTATGAACTGTAGGTAACCTCACTGGGGATAGTGTTTAGCTCTCCTCTTGAGCTCATCTGTGATTCAACATAAGACATTAACAGACTTTATACAAATAAAGCCCTATTTGTACAAAAAGAATGAAGTAAATAGTAACACCCATCACTAGATTTTTAAATCAGATGATCTTTCCTATGCTAATTGTGTCTCTTCAAGTCCTCTATTTAATTGATCAGAAAATAATGCTACATAGATAATGTTCACAAATAAGGAAGATGCAGAGGTTTGTGACACTGTGGGTTGGAGAAGAAATTTATTTTCACAAAGCTCCTGATGATATATCTATGTAAGCTTCAATGTCCCAATGACCCTTTTAATTAATGATGATTGCACATGTAGCTCCAGATCTCATAACTATGTGGAGTAGTATTTTAAAGGACTGACTGGTAAGGCCTCCAACAAAATTATCAAATAATCTTTATTTGACTAGGTAAGATTTAACTTTTGTATGCTGTTTTTTTTTTGTTTTTTTTTAAGAAAATTAGGCAAAAACCGTAATAGAAGTTTAAATGTTATTTTGACTCTCTTTACTCTCCTTTCTTTGTTTTCATGGGCACTCAATGGAAAGCAATACTCAACATGGTCTGTTGCAGATAAATATATTCTGCAACATCTCGTTGCATGAAATTTGGAGCATAAAGAAAGCCTGTCTCCTGGAACAGAGAAAAGAAAGCAGTAATATTATTTGTGTGGTAGTAGTAGAAGTCCTGAAAATTTGTTACGTGACCTTATCAGAGGATAATAATTATTAGTAGTTAATAGTAACAGTAAATCACGTATAAGATACATGATATGCATAATATATAATTTATATATATACAATCTATATATACCAGTATGATTTCAGAATGCTCATCTATACTACTGTATAAGTGAGCTCGGTATTTATTACTAATATTACTTAATTTATATTACATTATTCAATATGAAAGTATGTAAGCCAAAGCCTATATGCTACTATATGTTTTTCTTTCTTTCTTTCTTTCCTTTTTTTTTTTTTGAGACAGTCTTGCTCTATCGCCAGGCTGGAGTGCAGTGGCACGATCTTGACTCACTACAACCTAAGCTTACCGAGTTCAAGCAATTCTCCTGCCTCAGCCTCCCAAGTAGCTGGCACCATAGGCGTGTGCCACCACGTCCAGCTAATTTTTGTATTTTTAGCAGAGATGGGGTTTCACCATGTTGTCCAGGATGGTCTCGATTTTTTGACCCCATGATCCACCCGGCTCAGCCTTCCAAGGCACCGGGAATTACAGGCATGAGCCACCAGTGCCCGAATAAATGCTTTAAAATAGAAATCCTGGGAAAAGGGATTTCTGCCTTTAAGACTTAGAACTGGATTTCAACAAAGCCTTCAGAAGTTAATGAACTGTAAGCAAGTACCTTTATTTTGACAAGCTCCACCTTCTATGAGGGTAGGAAGCTTGGCAGAAACAAGAAGTTGGATATAAAAAAAAGATTCTGCTGATTAAACAAAACAAAAACAACCACGCTGGGAAGTGTAGGTGCCTAAGGGCTTATCACTCTAATCTGTTTTGATCCTCAGAAAACAGTGAACACAGTAGAGGACAAAACCACTTAGGACCCCTTCTGAAACTCACATTTTTAAGAATAATACCAGAAAGTTTTCTTTACTAGGAGAGTTAGAAATGGCAAAAGAAAACCCAAAGGGGACTTTAATTCCAGAAATGACTGAGCTGTAGATAAGCTCAGGAACTAAATGCCTACATTATTACTAAAGAAAAAGTCATGCTTCAATATTTAGAGCAGAAAATATATATATCAAATGTTGATAAAATGGAATATTGGTGTGAAACGTGCCAAATTGTGCTTGTTATTATAGTTTCATGAATATTGCTCTAAATTGTGTATAAATATTTCATATGTCAGAGATTAGTTCATTGCTATGCTTCTTTAAAGGTAGTTGAATTTTCATAGGAAACGCATTTTTTAAGCTAAAAAGAACTTTAAGATTACCTAGTTTAACCCTCTCATTTTACAAATGAGAAAACTGATTTTTTTCATTTTACAAACATGCAGTTTTTTTTGGCATATTTGAACACCTTATCAAATGGCATGCTGTTAGAGATAGGGTAGTGCTAAGCTCCAAGTTTAGGTAGCACAATATTTAGCATCAAGGGGTTTTATATATAGACTTAGAGCCTCAAGGTTTGAATCCTTTCTGTACCTATATTAGCTACATGATCTTGGGCAAGGCTTCTGTTTCCCTATATAAGAACAATAATTGAGTTTACCTGGTAACATTAAAGGAATCTTCATAAAAGTAACATATATGCTCCACAAAAAGATACTTATCATAACGCCTCCTACATAAGTATCCAATGAATGTTATTATAATATTATTTTATGTTGAAATCCAAAACTCCATCAAGCCCAAATAGGATGCTTACCATCTAGATCAGCTTTTCCTAACATAACTTCATATAAGAATATCCCAAAGAGCTTATTAGATGCACAGACTCCTGACCTTATCCCATTTATAATTTATCAAAAGCTCAGGGAAGCATCCTGGGATAATGGATATTTTTAATAAGTTCTCACAAAGGATTCTGATATAATGCAGTTGATATTGGCTCATAAATCAGCATATGGGAACCTCTGGCATGACCACAGAGATGTGATCCAAGATCATCTTTCTACCCAAAGGGAAATCCAAATAGATTCCTAAATGGAAAGTCTAGTGGCCTAGAAAGCCTAAAAAGAAATAATGAAGTCATATAAAATAACCCCTTAAACGAAAGGAAGCAGTAAATGTCATAGCTGCCATCAAAACAGCATAGAAAAATATCCAGAAATGCCTTAATGTTAAACTTTGTGCCTACAGACATCACTATTGTTTTATAGCTCTAGATTTAGCCACCTAAAATTCTACCAGCAACAAGGAGACATTACTGCTTGGATGGGACCTAGTATAAACCATTATTTGGTTCTTGTTCCAATCAGAGATAACACTGTCTCTAGAAATAAAACAGACAACCTGAAACAGAATAGAGAATCCTAGCTGTTGCAGTTCTCAAACAGCCCAGAGCACTAAGTTAGCAATCAGCAGTTCTAAAAAGACAGGGGAAATGCCAACAACGTTTCTAAGCTCTATCTAGTAGAAACTCTGTTCATGAAGAACTGTACATGAAAGAAATATTGAGAGGAGAGACAGAGATCTCTGTAATTAACATGAAGAAAAATAACCAGTACCCTGGGCAATAATGAGGCTCAAAAATGGAGAATGTTATGACTGGAAGACCATGATCAGACATGCCCAAAAATATCACCTCACTACCCACCCTGAAGATCCACCAAAAATCTGATAAGGAGGTAGTTAACCACAACTTAGTAACAAGATATATATTGCTAATATGTTAATTTTCAGCACATTTTACATAGCCTGCTGTGATGAATTACTCCCAGGTTTCCGGATGATATTTTTGTGTTTTTTATTAAGGTCTGCTTTAAAAGAACTGCAACAGTTATTGTCAGGGAATGAACCTGAACTAGGAAGGCCCAAATGCTATCTGTCCCCAGTCACTACACTGATGTGACAAATGGGTTGATGAGGAAAAGAGCACATAGTCACCCAAACAGGGCTGTTCCTAACTTAATAAATATGTACTCACATGATACATTGGCCCAACCTCTTTCAGGCTCTTATTTGATCATAAAGAAGACTTATAAACAAAATTCATATGTTGCATCAAGATTATTCTGACCCATTTGTCATATATTTGGAGGTGTGATGGAAGAGAATTTTATGGCCATGCTATTGATATGGACAGGAGACAGGGAAATACTAGGTATAAGAGGGCAGCTCTCCACCAAAAGACCTACCCCCCAAGCCTGGAAACCCAGGATCCTAAATGGGAACAGGCATTTCTGTTTTCCATCTGTTGCCAAATGTTGCCTTTTGACCCTCCATGCTCCCCATTCTGTACACATATAAACCCCAAGCCCCAGGCTCCATGAGCAGGCAAGCAGACAAGAGGACAAACAGAAGAGCAGAGGAATAGCAGAATATTCTTCGCAGCAGAGAGAGGAGAAGGAGCATCTGTAGGCAGAGAGGAGATTGGCTGCTAGACCACCAAACTCCAGGGGAAGGTTATCTTTCCACTGCATCCCTCTTCCGGCTCCGGTGAGACAATAAAAGGGCACTGTAGCAAATGACAAGAAATCTACAATCTACTTCTAATTCTCTAATGACTTTCTGGCTAACGTTTGTAATTCACACTACAGTTTTTATCATATATTAAACTAGGAGGTTGAAATAGATCATCTTTGAGATTTATTAGCTCTGACAATCTATAACAAACCGATGCAAATTAATGATTAACTAATTAAAAACAGGTTAACAAAAGACTTAGTAACCCACAAGCTCACTGTAACAAAGAGGATAAAGTCAATAAGGGATATTGGCCAATAGAGAGTGGTGGAAACTATGGTAAACTAGAGACAGCTACTACTGAATGTTGCCTAATTCTGGCCCGGTGGAAGTGTGGACCCTATGTTGTAAAACTGTCTGATATTTTCTGGAGATAATGTAAATACAGATAACCATAATATACTAGTATAAATTAAAGAAACTGAACTTATAGGTAAAAACATTCCCACAAAAATACTCCAGGGCACAAGCTTTCAACGGGGGAATTATACTGCTTTTTATTTTTTAAAAAAGAATTGTACACAAACTCTTCTGGAATATTGAAGAGACTAGAATGTTTTCAGCATTAACGTCGTAACTAAACTCAAACCCCAAAAATTACAAAGCAAAAAACACTTAAAGGTCAATATTCCTCTTGAACAACTGCAAAAATTTTAAACAAAATTTTAGCAAATCAAATCCAGCAACATATAAAACCAATAATACAAAGTGAGGTTTACTCCAGGAATGAAAGATTTATTTAACATTTGACACTCAATTATTATACTTTACCATAGGAACAACCTAAAAACCCCTATTGTCATCTTAGAACATACAGAAAAAACATCTGACAAAATTCAATATTCATTCTTGAAAAAAATCTCAGTAAACATAAATTAAGAGAATTTTCTAAATCTAATAAAGGGCATTTATGAAAACCTACAGCTAACTTCATACTTAATGGTTAAAGACTGGCTGCTTTTCTGCTAAGATTAGAAATAAGCCAAGGATGTCTACTCTCACCATATTAATTAATTGAACTGTAATTACTAGCCATTGCAGTAAAAAAAAAAAAAAAAAAAAAAAAAAGACATCCTATTTGAAAAACAAGAAGACAGTCAACAGTTACAAACAATGTGATTATTCATCTATACAGAAAACCCAATGGAATTTACACCAGCAAAAGTTCCTAGGACTAGTAATTTGGTTTAGCAAGTCTGCCAGATAAAAAACCTAAGTAAATGTAGAGATATTATGCATTCATGGAATCAAAGACTCTGTAGTTTCTGATGTCAATTTTCCCCAAATTTATCTATAGATTCAATGAAATCCCAATGAAAACTGCCAGCATACATTATGGTAGAATTTGACAGCCTGATTTTAAAATTAACATAGAAATCCAAAACACTATGAATATCCAAAATAACATTGAAAAGGAAGAACAAAGTTAAAGTGCTGGTGCTGCCTGATATTAAGGCTTATTATAAAGCTACATAATCGACATGGTGCAGTACTTGTATAAAGATAACATATCAGTGGATCAGGATAGAGTCCAGAAATAGAACCAAACATATATGGACCACTGTTCAATGGTGTAGAGATTATTCAGTGAAAGGATAGTCTTTTCAACAAACTGTTCTTTAATAATTATATATCAATATGCAAAAGAGTGAATATCTATCCATATCCCACATCATATATTAACTCAAAATGGATCTTAGACCTAAATTAAAACTTATAGCTATAAAACTTCTAGAACAAAACACATCAGGAAATATTTGTCATAGGCAAAGAGTTACTGTACAAAACACCAAAAGAACAATCTATTTTAAATATTAAAAATATTGAACTTCATAGAAATAAAATTATTTTGCTCTTTGAAAGATACTGCTTTTTAAAAGTGACCAAAACAAAACAAAAATTGGGATAAAATATTTGCAAATCATTTAACTGATGAAGGACTTGAATTCAGAATATGTCTATAACACAGAAAACAGAAAACTCAATAATGAGAAAACAAACTAATTTTTCTAATGCACAAAAGATTTCAAAAGATACATGTCAAAGACAGACAGAAAGCAAATAAATCCATGAAATGATACTCAATACTTAACATCATAAAGCATTAGGGAAATCCAAGTTAAAAACACAATTTAAAAAAACACACACAACTTTTATAATTAAATTAAAAACTCTTCCAAATGAAGGTTTGGTGAGGATATGGAGGAACTTAAAAACATACTTTGCTTTTGAAAATGTAAAATACCACAACCGCTTTGGTAATTTCTTAGAGTATTGAGCATACACCTACCTTATGATGTAGCTAATTCACTCCTACATAGTTTCTAGAAATCATATGTTCAGACTTCACAAATTGTCAGGGCAGCTTTATATGGAATAGCCAAAATTTAGAAATAACCCAAGTATTCATGAACATGCAAATAGATAAACAAGTAGCAATATCTTCATACAAATACTACTCACAACAAAAAGGAATACACTATTCATACATGTAAAAACTGCATAAATATGAAAATATGCTAAGTGAAATAAACTAGATGAAAACAGTAAAAACTATATTATACACCCATATTAAATTCCAGAAAATACAAACTAATCTATACTGGCAAAAAGTAGATCTACAGTGGCATGTGAATGGTGAGAAGGGCAGGAATAAATAGAACAGAAGATTTACAAAGTTTTATCAGGAATTCTTTGGTGTGACAGATATGTTCATTATGTTGATTGTGATCATGGGTGTGTGTATGTCAAAACTTACCACATTTAAATATATGCAATATATTGTATGTGATTTATACTTCAATAAAGCTGCTTTCTCTTTTTTTCTAATCGCCTTTGAGAATTTGTAAGCAAAAGCAGACCTCCTGTGAGTTGTTTGCTCAAAAATCACACTATGAATTTTAAAGTAGTATGAAATAGGCTGGTAGAAATTAATCTATGAGTCATCACATACCCATAAAAGGTTAAAATTACAAAAGACAAAGATAGACTACAAAAGACTTATCTAAAAATGAAACCACAAAAAGAAAACAGCAAAGGGAATACAAATTCAATATTAGCCAAAAGAAAGCTGTCATAGTTATGTTAATGACATGAATTACACTACAAGTCAAACAAAATTCTGACACATAGCTAGATTAATTATAATGTAATAAAATGTATTGTAAAAATAAAAAATGAAGACAGTAGGGGGAAATTTTGGGAGGTGATGAATATGGCATAGATTATACTGATGCTTTCATAGTGCATGGTCATCTTCAAGCTCATCAAATTGTATAAATATGTACAGCTTTTTAATGTGAAACATACCTCAATAAAATAGTTTAAATTAAAAAAAAAAAAGCTCAATTTGCCAGAAATAATAAAAGTTCTAAATTAACATATGCCTAGTATTATCTCAAAATACACAAAATGAAATTTGCATAATTTATAAGAAACTTTTAAATGATTAGCAGTCTGGGTTCTGAATTGCAAGAAATTTAAAATCAATAACACAAGGAATTTTGGAAACCATAAAAACACATGGAAATTAAACAAAATGCTCCTGAATGTCCAGTGGGTCAAAGAAGAAATTAAGAAGGATATTGAAAATTTTATTGAAACAAATGATAATGGAATCACAACATAGCAAAACCTATAGGATAAAGCAAAAGCAATACTAAGAGAGAAGTTTATAGCTATAAAGTGCCTACATCAAAAAAGAAAAACTTCAAATAAACAACCTAATGATGCATCTTAAAGAACTAGAAAAGCATGAGAAAACCAAATTGAAAATTATTAGAAGAAAAGAAATAATAAACACTAGAGTGAAAATCAATGAACTGATTCAAAGAAAACAATACAAAAGGTCAATGAATAAAAAGTTGTTTTTTTGAAATGATAAGCAAAATTGGCAAAGCTTTAGCCAGACTAATTTAAAAA
>NW_016107373.1:4827315-4835888 GCF_001604975.1 Cebus imitator | reverse complement strand
AAAAAAAAAAAAAGAAATAAAACTCAAATAAAATCAGAGATGAAAAAGGAGATATTACAACTGATACCACAGAAATTCAAAGGATCATTAGAGGCTACTATGAGCAGCTACATGCCAATAAATTGGAAAACCTAGAAAAATGGATAAATTCCTAGACAAATACAACCTACTAAGATTCAACCATGAAGAAATTCAAAATCTGAACAAATCAGTGACAAGTAATAAAATAGAAGCCATAATAAAAAGTCTCCCAGCAAAGAAAAGTCCAGGACCTGGCAGTGAAAATAGTTTCACTGTTGAATTCTACCAAACATTTAAAGAAGAACTAACAACAGTCCTACTCAAACTATTCCAAAAGCTAGAAAAGGTAAAAATACTTTCCAACTCATTCTATGAGGATAGTATTACCATGATACCAAAACCAGACAAAGATAAATCAAAAAAAGAAAACTACAGGCCAATATCCCTGATGAACACTGATGCAAAAATCCTCAACAAAAGAGCAACAAAATTCAATAACACAGTAAAAAGATAATTTATTTTAACCAAGTGGGATTTATCCCAGGAATGAAAAAAGATGGTTCAAAATATGGAAATCAATCAATGTGGTATGGCATATGAACAGGATGAAGGATAAGCACCATATGATAATTTCAATTGATGTTGAAAAAGCAGTTGATAAAATTCAACATCTGTTCATGATAACAACCGTTAAAAAACTGGCTATAGAAGGAACATACCTCAACACAATAATAGCCATGTATAACTAACCCACCACTAGTATCCTGAATGGGGAAAAACTGAAAGCCTTTCCTTTAAGATCTGGAACATGACAAGGATGCCTACTGTCATCACTTTTAATCAACATAGTACCGGAAGTCTTAGCTAGAATCAGACAAGAGAAAGAAATAAAGGGCACCTAAATTGGAAAGGGAGAAGTCAAATTATTCTTGTTTGCAGATTATATAATCTTAGGTTTGGAAAAACCTAAGTACTCCACCAAAAATTATTAGAACTGATAAACAGATTCAGTAAATTTGCAAGATACAAAATCAACATACAAAAATCAGAAGAATGTCTATATGCCAACAACTAACAATCTGAAAAAGAAATCAAGAAAATAATCCCAGTTACAATAGCTACAAATAGAATTGAATACCTAGAAATTAACTTTACCAATGAAATGAAAGATCTCTACAATAAAAGCTATAAAACATTGATGAAAAAATTGAAGAGGCCACAAAAATTAAAAAGATATTCCATGTTCATGGATTGGAAGAATTACTATTATTGAAATGTGCATATTACCCAAAGCAATCTACAGACTTAATGTAATCCCTATCAAAATATCAATGACATTCTTTACAGAAATAGAAAAAAAAAAAACCTTAACATTTATATGGAACTACAAAACACCCAGAATAGCCAAAGATATCCTGAGCAAAAAGAACAAAACTGGAGGAATCACATTCCTTAACTTCAAATTATACTACTGAGCTAAAGTAACCAAAGCAGCATAGTACCAGGCATAAAAACAGACACACAGAACAATAAAACAGAGCATGCAGAACCCAGAAACAAATCTATACATCAATAGTGAATTCATTTTTGACAAAAATGTCAAGGACATACAATAAGAAAAGGACAGTCTTTTTAATAAATGATGCTCAGAAAATTGTATATCCAGATACAGAAGAATGAAACTAGACCCCTCTCTCTCATTAAATATAAAAATCAAATAAAAATGATCTGAACATTTCTTGAATAATACCTTAAAAGCACAAGCAACCCAAACAAAACTGGACAAGTAGAATCGCATCAAGTTAAAAAGCCTCTGCATAGCAAAGGAAACAATCAACAAAGTGCAGAGACAACCCACAGAATAGAAAATATTCTGACAAGAAATTAATAACCAGAATACATAAGCAGCTCAAACAACTCTACAGGAAACAATCTAATAATCTGATTTTAAAATGGTCAAAAGATCTGCATACACATTTCTCAAAAGAAGACAAATGGGAAACAGTCGTATGAAAAGGTGTTCAACATAATTGATCATCATAGAGATATAAGTCAAAACTACAATGAGATATCATCTCACCCTGATTAAAATGGCTTTTATCCAAAAGACCGGCAATAACAAATGCTGGTGAGGATATGGAAGGAAAAAAAAAACGCTCATACACTGATAGTGGGAATGTAAATTAGTACAACCACTTTGGAGAACAGTTCCTCTAAAAACTGCAGAGATATCATACGATCCAACAATTCCAATGCTAGGTACACACCCAAGAGAAAGGAAATCAGTATTTCAAAGAGATATCTGCACACATATATTTATTGCAGCTCTATTCACAATAGCTAAGATTTGGAAATGACAAGATGAATAAACAAAGATGAATAAATAATTGACAGATGAATAAATAAAGAAAATGTAGCACATATACCTAATGAAGTATTACTCAGCCACTGAAAAGAATGAGATCTTGTCATTTGCAAGAACATGGTTGAAACTGGAGGTCACTATGTTAAGTGAAATAAGCCAAGTGCAGAAAGACAAACTTTGCATGTTCTCACTTATTTGTAGAATCTAAAAATTAAAACAACTGAACTCATGGACATGGAGAATAAAATGACAATTATTAGAGGCTGGAAAGCACATTAGGGTTATATAGGGAGAGTGGAGATGGTTAATGGGTACACAAACTACAATCAGTGAAAAAGATCTAGTATTTCATAGCCCAACAGGGTAACGATTGTCAAAAATAATTTAATTATACATTTAAAAATAACTAGAAGAGTATAATTGGGTTGTCATATAAAGAAAGGATAAATGTTTGATGTAATGGATACCCCATTTCCTCTTCTGTGATTATTACACATTGCATGCCTATATCAAAATATCTTATGTATCCCATACATATATACAGCTACTATGTACCCCCCAAAATTAAAAATTAAACAAAGCAATTTACAAATCCACCATTGATATGAAAAAATGTCAACCTACTTCTCTCAATAATTTGTAAGGCAAGCCAATAGAGAGATTGATAAATGATAGATAGGTAGATAATAGATAGATGAAAGAATAATGTATTCAATTACAAAATGCACAATTTTACAAAGAACTTCTAAACTTATTTTAGATTACTATGTATTAGGTCATAAAGCAAGTCCAAACAATACCCAAAATGACTATAATGTAGACAATATTTTCTTAATTCATTTAAATTAAGCCAAAAGTTAATGTCAAAATAACTTCATAAAATTATAGAATAAAATAATAAAATATAAAACATATTCTAGAAATAACTAATAGGTCAAAAATACATATTAGGACATACAGCTAAATGATAATAAAATACTTTGCATCAAAATGTGAAGAATACCATTATAATGATATATAAAGAGAAATACTTTAAATTCTTAGGAAAACAAAGACTAAAAGTTAATTAGCTTAAAATGTTAGATAATGGAACAAGAACTTACACCAAAAGAATAATGAAGGAACTGATAAAATGAACATAATAAAATTAAATAAAAGCAAAAGAAAAAAAATCAAGGTTAAAAAAAAGTGAACCCAAGTGAGATACATTAAGAATAAAAAGGTCTGTTCCATTGGTCTATGTCTCTGTTTTGGTACCAGTACCATGCTGTTTTGATTCTTGTAGCCTTGTAGTATAGTTTGAAGACTGGCAGTATGATGCCTCCGGTGTTGTTCCTTTTGCTTAGGATTGTCTTGGCTATCCCAGCTCTCTTGTGGTTCCATATGAAGTTTAAAGTGTTTTTTTCCAGTTCTGTGAAGAAGGTCATTGGTAGCTCGATGGGGATAGGGTTGAATCTATAAGTTACTTTGGGCAGTTGGGCTATTTTCACAATATTGATTCTTCCCAGCCATGAGCATGGAATGTTTTTCCGTCTGTTTGTGTTCTCTCTTATTTTGTTGAGCAGTGGTTTGTAGTTCTCCTTGAAAATGTCCTTTAAATCCTTTGTTAGGTGTATTCCTAGATATTTTATTGTCTTTCTAGCAATTGTGAATGGGGGTTTGCTCTTGATTTGGCTCTCTGTTTGTCTGTTACTGCTATTTAGGAATGCTTGCGATTTCTACACATTGATTTTGTATTCTGAGACTTTGCTGAAGTTGCTTATCAGTTTGAGGAGATTTTGGGCTGAGATGATGGGGTCTTCTAAATACACAATCATGCCATCTGCAAATAGAGACAGTTTGACTTCCTCCTTTCCTAATTGAATACCCTTTATTTCTTTTCCTTGCCTGATTGCTCTGGCTAGAACTTCTAATACTATATTGAATAGCAGTGGTGAGAGAGGGCATCCTTGTCTGGTTCCTGATTTCAAAGGGAATTCTTCCAGCTTTTGCCCATTCAGAATGATATTGGCTATGGGTTTGTCATAAATAGCTTTGATTATTTTACAATATGTTTCATTGATACCTAGTTTATTGAGAGTTTTTAGCATTGAAGGGCTGTTGAATTTTGTCTAAGGCCTTCTCTGTATCTATTGAGATAATCATGTGGTTTTTGTCTTTGGTTCTGTTTATGTGATGGATTACGTTTAAGGACTTGCATATGTTGAACAAGCCTTGCATCCCTGGGATGAAGCCTACTTGATCGTGATGAATAATCTTTTTGATGTGCTGTTGCAATCAGTTTGCCAGTATTTTATTGAAGATGTTTGCATCTATGTTCATCATGGATACTGGCCTGAAGTTTTCTTTTTTAGTTGAGTCTCTGCCAGGTTTTGGTATCAGGATAATGTTGGTCTCACAAAATGAGTTAGGGAGGATTCCCTCTTTTTGTATTGTTTGGTATAGTTTCAGAAGGAATGGAACCAGCTCTTCTCTGTACGTCTGGTAGAATTCAGCTGTGAACCCATCTGGTCCTGGACTTTTTTGGTTGGTAGGCTATTGATTGCTGCCTCAACATCAGCCCTTGTTATTGGTCTATTCAAGGTTTCAACTTCTTCCTTGTTTAGTCTTGGTAGAGTGCAAGCGTCCAGGAATTTATCCATTTCTTCCAGATTTACTGGTTTGTGTGCATAGAGTCATTTGTAGTAATCTCTGATGGTAGTTTGTATTTCTGTGGAATCTGTGGTGATATCCCCTTTATCATTTTTTATTGCATTTATTTGACTCTTCTCTCTTTTCTTTTTTATTAGTCTGGCTAGTGGTCTATTTTGTTGATTTTTCGAAAAAACAGCTCCTGGATTTATTGATTTTTTGAAGGGTTTTTTGTGTCTCTATCTCCTTCAGTTTGGCTCTGAACAGAACAGAGACCTTGGAAGCAAGACCACACATCTACAACCATCTGATCTTTGACAAACCTGAGAAAAAGAGGCAATGGGGAAAGAACTCCATGTTTAATAAATGGTATTGGGAAAACTGGCTAGCAATGTGCAGAAAGCAGAAACTGGACCCCTTCCTGTCACCTTACACTAAAATTAACTCCAGATGGATTAAATATTTAAACATAAAAGCTAACACTATAAAAACTCTAGAAGAAAACGTAGGCAAAACCATCCAGGACATAGACATAGGTAAGGACTTCATGACTAAAACACCAAAAGCAATGGCAACAAAAGCCAATATAGACAAATGGTATCTAATTAAACTTCAAAATTCTGTACAGCAAAAGAAACAATCATTAGAGTAAACTGGCAACCAACAGAATAGGAAAAAATTTTTGCAATCTACCCATCTGACAAAGGGCTAATATACAGAATCTACAAAAATCTAAAACAGATATAAAAGAAAAAAAAACCCATTCAAAAGTGGACGAAGAATATGAACAGACATTTCTCAAAAGAAGACGTATATGAGGCCAATAAACATGAAAAAATGCTCATCATCACTGGTCATTAGAGAAATGCAAATCAAAACCACATTGAGGTATCATCTCACTCCAGTTAGAGTGGTGATCTTTAAAAAATCTGGAGACAACAGATGCTGGAGAGGGGGGGTAGAAATATGAATGCTTTTACAATGTTGGTGGGAGTGTAAATTAGTTCAACCATTGTGGAAGACAGTGTGGCAATTCCTCAAGGATCTAGAAATAGAAATACCATTTGACCCAGCAATCTCATTACTGGGTATATACCCAAGAGACTGTAAATAGTTCTACTATAAAGACACATGCACACTTATGTTCATTGCAGCCCTGTGTACAATAGCAAAGACCTGGAACCAACCCAAATGCCCATCAGTGATAGACTGGACAAAGAAAATGTGGCATATATATACCATGGAATACTATGCAGTCATAAAAAATGATGAGTTTGTGTCCTTTATAGGGACTTGGATGAATCTGGAAACCATTATTCTCAGCAAACTGACACAAGAACAGAAAACCAAACACCACATGTTCTCATTCATGGGTGTGTGTTGAACAATACATGGACTCAGGGAGAGGAGCATCACATACTGGGGACAGTTGGGGGGGCTAGGGGAGGGACAGCAAGAGGTGGGAAGGGTGGGGAGGGATAACATGGGGAGAAATGCCATATATAGATGAAGGGGAAATAAAGGTAGCAAACCACCTGGTTATGTATGCACCTATGCAACAGTCCTACATGACCTGCACAGGTACCCCAGAACCTAAAGTGAAATTAAAAAAAAAAAAAAAGATTCAACAACAAAGAAAGAAAAAGGTCTAGGGTATTTATGCTGTTAGGTCTTATGTTTAAATCTTTAATCCATCTGGAGTTAATTTTTGTACAAAGTGTAAGGAAGGGGTCCAGTTTCAGCTTTCTGTACATGGCTAGCCAGTTTTCCCAACACCATTTATTAAACAGGGAATGCTTTCCCCATTGTTGTTTTTGTCTGGTTTGTCAAAGATGGTTGTAGATCAGATGGTGTGGCGTTACTTCCTAGACCTTTGTTCTGTTCCATTGGTCTATATCTCTGTTTTGGTATTAGTACCATGCTGTTTTGATTACTGTAGCCCTGTAGAGTTAATTTTTGTATAAGGTGTGAGGAAGGGATCCAGTTTCAGCTTTCTGCATGTGGCTAGCCAGTTTTCCCAACACCATTTATTAAACAGGAAATACTTTCCCCATTGGTTTTGTCAGGTTTGTCAAAGATCAGATGGTTGTAGATCAGATGGTGTGGTGTTACTTTCAAGGCCTCTGTTCTGTTCCATTGGTCTATATCTCTGTTTTGGTACCAGTACCATGCTGTTTTGATTACTGTAGCCTTGTAGTATAGTTTGAAGTTTGGTAGTGTGATGTCTCACGCTTTGTTCTTTTTGCTTAGAATTGATTTGGCTATGCAGGCTCTCTTTTGGTTCCATATGAAGTTTAAAGTGTTTTTTTCCAGTTCTGTGAAGAAGGTCATTGGTAGCTTGATGGGTATAGCATTGAATCTGTAAATTACTTTGGGCAGTATGGCCATTTTCATGATATTGACTCTTCCTAACCATGAACATGGAATGTTTCTCCATCTGTTTGTGTCCTCTCTTATTTCCTTGAGCAGTGGTTTGTAGTTCTCCTTGAAGAGGTCCTTTACATCCTTTGTATTCCTAGGTATTTTATCCTTCTTGTGGCAACTGTGAATGGGTGTTTGCTCATGATTTGGCTCTCTGTTTCTCTGTTATTGGTGTACAGGAATGCTTGTGATTTTTGAACACTGATTTTGTATCCAGCGACTTTGCTGAAGTTGCTTATCATCTTAAGGAGATTTTGGGCTGAGACGATGGGATCTTCTAAATAAATAATCATGGCCAGGCACGGTGACTCATGCCTATAATCCCAGCACTTTGGGAGGCCAAGGGGGGCAGATCACAAGGTCAAGAGATTGAGACCATCCCAGCCAACATGGTGAAACCCCATCTCTACTAAAATACAAAAATTAGCCAGCCATGGTGGCACGTGCCTGCAGTCCCAGCTACTTGGGCGGCTGAGGCAGAAGAATTGCTTGAACCCAGGAGGCAGAGGTTGCGGTGAGCCAAGATCGCACCACTGCACTCCAGCCTGGCACCTGGCAACAGAGTGAGACTCTGTCTCCAAACAAATAAATAAATAAACAATCATGTTGTCTGCAAACAGAAAAAAATTTGACTTCCTCTTTTCCTAATTGAAAACAATCATGTTGTCTGCAGAGACAATTTGACTTCCTCCTTTCCTTTATTTCTTTTTCCTGCCTGATTTCTCTGGCTAGAACTTTCAATACTATGTTAAATAGGAATGGTCAGAGAGGGCACCCTTGTCTAGTGCCAGTTTTCGAAGGGAATGCTTCCAAATTTTACCCATTCAGTATGATATTGGCTGTGGGTTTGTCATAAATAACTCTTGTTATTTTGAGATATGTTCTATCAATACCTAGTTTATTAAGAGTTTTTAGCATAAAGGGTTATTGAATACCTAGGCAATACCACTGAGGACATAGGCATAGGAAAGGACTTCATGACTAAAACACCAAAAGCAATGGCAACAAAAGCCAAAATAGACAAATGGGATCTAATTAAACTAAGAGATTCTTCACAGCAAAAGAAACAATCATTACAGTGAACTAGCAACCAACAGAATGGGAAAAAATTTTTGCAAGTTACCCATCTGACAAA
>NW_016107373.1:4784771-4827290 GCF_001604975.1 Cebus imitator | reverse complement strand
AAAAAAAAAAAACCTCATCAAAAAGTGGGCAAAAGATATGAACAGACCCTTTTCAAAAGAATACATTTATGTAGTCAACACACATGAAAAAATACTCAACATCACTGGTAATTAGAGAAATGCAAATCAAAACCTCATTGAGATACCATCTCAGGCCAATTAGAACGGCGATCATTAAAAAATCTGGAGACGACAGATGCTGGAGAGGATGTAGAGAAATATGAATGCTTTTACAATGTTGGTGGGAGCGTAAATTAGTTCAACCATTGTGGAAGACCATGTGGCGATTCCTCAAGGATCTAGAAATAGAAATACCATTTGACCCAGCAATCCCATTACTGGGTATTTATCCAAAGGAATATAAATCATTCTCTTATAAAGACACATGCATACGTATGTTCATTATAGCACTGTTTACAATAGCAAAGACTTGGAACCAACCCAAATGCCCATCAAAGATAGACTGGATAAAGAAAACGTGTCACATATATACCATGGAATACTATGCAGCCATTGAAAAGGATGAGTTCATGTCCTTTGCAGGGACATGGATGAATCTGGAAGCCATCAAACTCAGCAACAACAGAAAACCAAACATCGCATGTTCTCACTCATAAGTGGGTGTTGAACAATGAGAACACAGGGAGGGAAACATCACACACTGGGGTCTGTTGGGTGGTGGGGGACTAGGGAAGGGATAGCAAGGGGTGGGGAGATTGGGGAGGGATAGGAGAAATACCTAATCTAGGTGACAGGGGGTTGGAGGCAGCAAATCACCGTGGTATGTGTATACCTAAGTAACAGTCCTGCAAGATCCGCACAGGTACCACAGAACTTAAAGTAAAATTTAAAAATAATAATAATAATAAAATAAAAATAAATAAATAATTTTAAAAAGAATAAAAAGGTCTACAATGGAGCTAACCAAAGCCAAACCCCATGCACCCAAGTCTTAGCAGGCATAACTATAGCCACGAATTACCTGGCATGTTGGCAGCCTCAGGATTTTTGGAGCTATCCCCACCCCCTTGTTTGGTTTTGGTCCATATCTTCGAATCTAATAACCCAGTTTTTCTCCTTCCACCTTCAGGCTACCAAGCTCTAGATGCTCCTCAGTGAGGATACCATCCTCTCAGTATTCAACAATCATCCTTCTATAGGAGACCTCTAGACTACCCATCAGACATGACAGAGACAAAATCCACCCCGTCTCCCTTAGGCCTGGCTGGATAATGCTTTCAGCAACTCATAGAACCAGCTCAGCCCTGACAGCTAGCAAATGACCAAGACCCACACAGCCACCACTCAGCAAATGACCAAGACCCACACAGCCACCACTCAGATAGCAAATGACCAAGACCCACACAGCCACCACTCAGATAGCAAATGACCAAGACCCACACAGCCACCACTCAGGTAGCAAATGACCAAGACCCACACAGCCACCACTCAGATAGCAAATGACCAAGACCCACACAGCCACCACTCAGGTAGCAAATGACCAAGACCCACACAGCCACCACTCAGATAGCAAATGACCAAGACCCATACAGCCACCACCACCCCTCTGTCAGCAGGAAGCAGTTACAGGAGACTGACCTTCTTCCATTTTTCTCCCAAAGATGTGGGGTCTTGGAGTCTTGAGTGGGAAAATGTTACAGCGGGTAGCTAGTCAAGCATAAGCAGGACAGGAGAGAGCTTCCTCCCACACACACCAGAGTGTTGGGCAAGCAACAGGTGATGGTCAGGTGGTTGTTAACTGTTTCTCTAAAGTAATAATTGGTCACAGCTGGCAACAGGAAAGGCTGGCTTCTAATAGAAAACACCTGAAACTGATAAGCAGTTTCCCAATAAGATCCCAGAAGTTTGCTAACCTATATAAAACCCAAGCCAAGAGTTCAGCTGAGCACTTGGTTTCTCAAATCCTCTGCTTGACCCTCTTCAAAGTTGTACTTTCCTCTTTTCTTTCCTTTCCTTCCTTTCTTTACTGTTCTGAAGATTTTTAATAAACTTTCACTTCTTCTCTGAAAAAAATAAAGAATAAAAATGATCCACTATTCTAAACATGACATGGCTGAAATTTTTTTAAATAACTATTATAAAAAATATGCTAGCAAAATAACAATTTTAGAGAAATGATCTTAAAGATATATTACTCTTGCATTACAGTAATGAAATTAGTACCTATACAAACACACACTCCAATATCTGGCCTATGTGCCTTTACAGGTAAATTCTATCAAAATACAAATAGATAATTTTGATCTACACAAACTTCTTGAGAGCAGGGTGGGAAATGGAAACATTCCTGAATCCATTCTATGAGTTTAGTATGTAAAATATTAACCAAAACATGATAAGGTAGTACAAGAAAAAGAAAAACATAGGAAATCTCACTTATGATATAATCCTAAGCACTATCCGCAAACCAAATGAGCAATGCATTTAAATATATCATGTCCAATATGAATTTAACCCAGGAATGCAAAAATGCTAAGCAATTGAAAATCTAACATAATTCACCATATTACAAACATTAAAGATGATAAGCCATATAATAGCCTTAATAGAAACAGCAAGGGCATTTGCTACAAAACCAACACTCACTTATGATTAAACAAGCAAACAAAAACAACGGGCAAACAAAAAGCTCTTCCCAAACTAGTAAGAGAAGGGAATTTCCTGTATTTAGCGAAGGATGTCTTACAAAAATGCACAGCAAATTCATAATGGTAAAACTGTAGATTTCTTTTAAATATCAGGAAGCAATAAAGATGCCCACTAATACTGCTTCTGTTAATCATTGTACTTGATGTTCTGACCAGTGAAATATACAAAGTAGTGTATCTCACTTCAGTTACTGATCATTGTTTTGCTTGTTTTATAGCAAAATTCATAAGCAGAACTGCACAAGGGATCTTCAAAAAGTTTATGGAAATGCATACTATGAAAAAAATACACAAGAAGTTCAAAAATTTTTTGCACCAAAATAAACTTGTACTAACTTGTTATAACATGTCTTAACAAGATCTAGTCTGAGGCACTAAGAAAAATAAGATATTAGTTTGAAAAGATCCCCAGTGAGAGCAACAGGAATTCTGCTAAAATTGAAGCAAGAACAAACATCAAATTTATAGTGAAGCTTGGGTGGAAGAATGGTGAAATAATTAATGCTTTATGAAAAGTGGATGGGGAGTAACGCCCCAAAGAAATCAGCAGTTTACAAAGTGAGGATATCATCTTTAAGATAAAACCCACAGTGTCAAACCATCCACATCAATTTGTGAGAAAGAAAAATTCCTCTTGTCTATGTCCCAATTGAAGAGGACTGGCAATTAACAACACAAACAGTAGCCAGCACCCTAGACATCTCAGCTAATTCAGCTTACACAATTCTGACTAAAAAATTAAAAGTTGAGCAAAATTTCCACATGATAGGTGTCAAAACTATTGTACTGTGATCAGTTTCAGACAAGAACAGACCTTTCAATGAATGGAAGTTTTAAACAAATCACACCAAGATCCTGAGGCATTTTCTTAAAGAATTTTAACAGGGATGAAACATGGTTTTACCAGTACAATCCTGAAGATACACTACAATCAAAGCAATGGCTAACGAGATGGAAGTGGTCAAGTCAAAGCAAAAGTGGACTCATCAAAAGCAAAGGTCACAGCCAGAGTATTTTGGAATGCTCAAGGCATTTTATTTGTTGACTCTCCGGATGGCTAAAGAATTCTGACATCTGCTTATTATGAGAGTTCTTTGAGAGCGCCAAAACTTTAGCATAAAAACAGCTGGGAGAGCTTCACCAGTCCTTCTCCCCCAAAAACAATGCTCCTACTCATTCCTCTTGTCAAACAAGAGCAATTTTGTGAGAGTTTCAGTGGGAAATCATTGGAAATCCACCTTACAATCCTGATTCAGCTCCTCCTAACTTCCTTTTGATCCTAATTTTTAAAAATCTTTAAAGAGCACCCATTTTTTCTTCACTTAATGTAAAAAAGGCTGCATTGACATGGTTAAATTTCCAAGGCCTCCCAGTTCTTTATGAATGGACTAATTAGCTCGTATCATCACTTACAGAAATGTCTTCAACTTGATGAGGTTTATGCTAAGAAATAAAATTTATCTTTTTTTTATTTTCATCTTTTATATTATTACTTGGTGCACCTCTTCTGCCCTACAGGGTCCTGAAACACTGTGTGAGATGGGGGAGGTATTGATTTTTTATTGTTTTTGTAGAGGTGGTCCCTGTCCTCCAACTTTTATCTTTCTGTTCCATTTTTTCACAAACATTTTGAAGTCCCCTTATATATGTATTCCCTATTTCCAATTCCTCTTTTCACATTTTATTGAAGAGATCTGTTAGTGGTATACATGTGATGTGGCTTTCTCTTGTTGGTTTTAAATTGGAGGCAGAGGTAAAAAGTTAGAAAGCTATCAGTAATTAATCAAGTCCTGACCATTCTGGGTTGATTTTCATAGAGGTTATTGTTGGAATGTGTTGCTGAAGATCGTGGTCCAACTTTCTACAAATATGATGTATACAGAGTAGGATGGCTTCCTGGGCTTTCAGTCAACAATGGATTGGTTTTTCTAGACTGATTGCTGTAGATTGTGAGTCTGAGTTCCATTTTTATATATGGTATGGCCACAGCCATTTGCATATTCAGTCTCTCACCTAGCATCTACTCTCATCACACCTTTATCCCCATCACTCCTCTGAAACCATACTTGTCGAGGTCACCAATGACTAATTTTGCTAAACCCATTGAGTGGATTCTTATCCTCATTTTACCTGCTTCATCAACATATGTCAATTGACTTCTCCTTTTTCCTGGAAATATTTCTTAACCTGACTTCGAGAGTGCCATGCTTACTTGATTTTCCTTCTGCCTTACCATCTATTTTGTTCACCTCTGCCAAGGTTTTTTTTTAAACAATGTTGGCTTGAAAAATAGCAGGTGCTCAATACATATTTGTATAATATTTTTAAAATTTCTTCAAAAGCCTAGAGATCCCTCCAGCTAGTCCCCAACTCAGTGTTTAGAAATGAGGAATATAAAGCCAAAAACGTATAATCTCTCATGTTAATTTACAGAATGGATCCGTAAACAGTTACAACCGGGGTGTTCTGTCTCCCAATTCAATGCTCTTTCCAGCTGTAACAGGTTATTTCTGATGTCTCTATTTCAATTTCTCCTCATCTTAGGGTCTGCAGAAATACATCTTACTAAGGTGGGAACTTTTTAAAATTATATAAATCGCAAAAAAAAAAAAGTCATGCTTCATTTTAAGGGAAAAAATGCACCACCACCAACAAAAACATAACATCTGTGTTTCTAATTCTAAGCATTTTATTAATCAGTATTTCACAGTGGATAATGCATTTCTTAGTTAATCATGTTCATTGAACTAAACCCTTTAAATATACAAACTCTTCAATGGAGTGAATCACACCTTACTCATCCTTGTGTTCTTAACACATAAACCTATACTCAGCACATAGTAGATGCTCAATACATGTCAGATGAATTAGTAAATAAGTGAATTAGTAGGTGAGTGGTCTCTCTTAGATGAAAAGGTATGGTGAAGATTAAGTTTCTCTAATTAGAATTTAATTCCACTGTGGGAACCAGTGTCTGAATTTGCTGTATCAGAAGCTGAGAATTTGGTCTGTTCTCTTGTTCTGATCACTTATGCAACTTTTGACAAATCCATGTACTGCTCCTGGACTTTGCTTTTGCATTTAAATAGTGGTCTGAATGTGCTTCTTAGGCATCATCATTTTATTCAAGCAGGATTTTTCAAATACTTTTAAAGTATATTTGCAAATCCTTAAGTGAAAGAGGACACATTCACCAAGAATTATTATTTTATAATGACTTAGAAGAAAAGGATTATGCAAATCAGTTTGTAAAAACAGCCACTTCAGTGACTTTCTATCTTTGCCCCAGTTTTCTAAATCAGTTAATAATAATTATTCCCTATAAATCAGATCTCTTTGAAGTTTTCTTCTTCTGTACAGTTGCGGCAAGCTGGCTGCTTTTCCCTCATTACATTTTATGTCTTTGTTTTGTTTGCACAGTCCCCTTTCTTCCTACCATTGTAATTCTCACTGTGTCATGAGATGCTAAATTTATGGAAGGAAAAATGTGGTTTCTAGCAGCTCTTAATAAAAAATGTATCCTAATTACAAAAAAAGGAATTAAAAATCAAAACACTCCACTCTTTGCAAGGACTGATCTACTTGCAAACTCTGACAAACGACCTGTGAAAATGGCAAATTGCCCCGAAAAGAGCTCTATTTCCCATTTCCTGGACATTCAGAGATCTATGTGCAACAACACTCAATAAAATAGAACTCTGTTCTCTATAAGGGAGAAAAGTGATTCTATATATACGGCTAGCATCTGGAGCAGGGGAAAAAATAAGTAGCATGATAGGGAAGGCACAGCAAACTTCTCAGAGACTGATGGCATTTTCTAAATCTAAGCCCCAAGATATAGCCCTCCAGCCTCAGAGAAAAACATAAGAATGAAAGGACGGAAACTAATCATTGATTTTCATGATGCAATAATTAAGCAAGCACTATCAAGAGAATCCATACACTGTCAAAAGCACAACAGGTATTAAATAAATGCTTGCTGAGTGAATTGCAGACGGGATCAGAGAGTGTCAAACTTTGAAGAAACTTGAGAAACAATCTATAGTTAATGAAGTTTCAGAAATATTAAATGGATTGCCTAGCTAGTGGAGGAGGTAAAACTAGGATCCAAGTCTGTTATCTCCCCATTCAGTCTTCTTTTCCCCAAGAGAGTCAATATAGGTATTGATTTTTGATATGTTTTGGCTGTGTTCCCACCCAGATCTCATCTTGAATTGTAGTTCTCATAATCCCTATGCATCATGGGAGGGACCTGGTGGGGGATAATTAAATCATGGGGGCAGTTATCCGCATGCTGCTGTTCTCATAATCGTGAGTGAGGATATGATGGGATATGATAGTTTTACTAGGGCTTTTCCTTCTTTGCTTGGCATTCACTTATCTTTCCTGCCTCCATGTGAAGAAGGATATGTTTTTTCCCCTTCCACCATGATTGTAAGTTTCCTGAGGCCTCCCCTGCATAACTGTGAGTCAATTAAACCTCTTTCCTTTATAAATTACCCAGTCTCAGGTATTTCTTCATAGCAGCATGAGAATAGACTGGTACAATTTCCAATCACCTTCCTTTTCCAGTTTCCAGTAAGCTAGAGCCACTGGCCAATGTGCTTACCTGCTTCTTCAGAATTGTTCTCCTTTTAGCTAATTTTACCCACAAGCACACCTAAAAACAGTAAGGGCTTCACAAAAGTCATCTGAGCCAGGAATACTCTCCATGTTCCTTTCTATGGTGTTGTGGCAGTGAACAAATCACAACCTCTGTGTTTCTTCTTTTAGCATTGTTCTTCAAATAAACTATCATATAAATGCCACACATTAGATACATATTAGGAGGGTAACATGGAAATATACTCAGAAAACATTGTTTATGTAAACAGTTCTCTGAGATTAAATATCAAATAAACCTTTGTAAAAATTGACTTCTGATCCAATTTATCCTCCCTTCTTTGCGCTACAGCTGTATATTTTGCATATTATGTTATTGCACTTATCACTTTGTGCTAAAATGTATTTTATTTATATTTACCTATATGAGATATATATATATATATATATATATATATATATATTTCACATACATACATCATACACACACACACACGTATCCTCTACTCCAAGAAGACTGACAGCACTTCGAAAGCAGCACATCAAAAGATTCAATAATAAATTATGTTTGATCACAGAGACTGGCACAAGCATAGCATATCATTGACACATATCTGTTGGGTATACGACTTGGTAAAGGACTTTGCAAAAGGTCAGTCTTTAATGACAATTAAGGGAAAGACCAAATCACTTGTGCTAATTTCTCAATTTCAATCCAGTAACCACAATCACATCCAAAGACTGCCTAAGAGGACACTTAAATGTGTCCTCCCCCATTTAAGCTATTTCTGGTATCTTCAACCAATTGGCAAATCAGAACATGCCATGCTGGAAAGTTAATAAGTTGTTATTTTTTAACTTACTATAAAAAGACCACATTTTGAGCTCTAAAATCCCCAACATGTATTTATAATATTGTGATGCTTATGTAACAAAACTAAATGGATTATTTTTAAAAAGTGTTTTTACTAATCTACCATGAAATCTGAAAAGGATAACATGAGAATTAAATTGATAATATATTAATACCAGACAATTGTTTTAGAAGAAAATTATAGAGAAAGACTCTCCAGCAGTGGTCCCATTAATAAATGAACAAAGTTATAAAACCTATCAGCAGTCATTGAATTATTGAGCCCCAGGCCCATCTGCTCCAATTTTATGAGTCAAAAATCAAAATTGTATGAACTGGTAAATACTTAATCTTCACAAACATCAGAGTCAAATTAACAAAATCATCCAACATACCAAATGTGGCTCAGCACATCATCAAACCATTAAAACAGAAACCTTATACCAAGGAAGCACCAGACACCCAGGATCTTGTGCAAATGGAATAATAATAGCCAGATGGAACAATAAACTCCGATGCTTGGCAGCGTGAACCTTGGCACAATGAGTACATGTCATGCGGAAAGTCAAGAGGAGGTCTTCATAGAATCGTCAAAATGCTCCTCAGATAATCCATCCTGAACCAAGAGAAGAATAAAGGCCTTGAATTTTAAAATTTTAAGAAGTCAAGATGACCAGATGAGATGTGTATAATAGAAATACCAGAGATATTTAAGTAAGACAGAACCAGGTACTAAAAATAAATCTACCTTCTATTAGTTGTGGCATTAAATTGTTAGCTCTTTTGTTTCCTCTAGAAATTGAGAGTCACAGTACCCATGTCATAGGTTTGTCAGGATTAAATAACGATTCTAGTCCTAGACAAATCAGAGCATACTCTCTCAGTGATCCAATCTGTAAAATGTTGTTGGTTTGAGTAAACACTGTGATAACTCCTGAACAGTATCATCACATGACAAGTTTTCACCATTAATGTGATAATTACTACAAAACCACTAGATTCTCATCTTCTATAAGTTCTTCAATGTGCTGGATTTCAAAGTAACTACCAATGACATAGGCAGTGCCATGTATTAACATTAGTATTTTTGGACACATAAGCAGAAGTTCCCAAGCCTCCTGTACAATTAGGTTGAGACCATGGGACTGGGTTCTGGCCAATTAGATGCAGGTAGAGAAGGGCATGCCACTTCTAGGCCCACCCTTAACATTCCTTTTGGAAATTTTTTGGTCATTTTTTAGTCATTGGTTGTCCACTGTGCTATGTTACATTTTTTTCTATCCCTTAGTGATTTTTTTGCATATTCTATAACTTTCTGCTTATTTTTAATTATTAAACACAATCCAACTTAGTTTAAAACTTCAGTATTCAAAGCTCTCTCCACCTCCTACCCCAGCACACACTAGAAAAGTATCCCTGACTTCCCAGAACAGAGAAAGAGCATGAAAATAACACCTCTCCCTCCTCTAAGTGGAGGCTCTAATGCTGGAGTCGGTAAGGAAGCGGAGATGCAGTCTTCTTCGTTGACTGACCACATGTCATTGTGAGGATGAGTCTGACCTCACTGTGGTTCATTCAGGTTCTCTTTGTGTTTATAGGCTCCTTTATTGTTGGTCTTCACATCGGCACATGATTGTCTCAGGGACGATGTTAATCTCTCTCTGGCTTTCCCCAAGGACCTGATCAACAGAGCACCTATTTCTCCCACAAGCATTGTCTGCTGTAACAGTTTCCTCTCCCTTGTATGGGTTGGGTGTCCCTTTGCTTTGCCTAGTGGCCATTTGGACAGCCCTCAGCTGCCACACCTTCTCTACCATCTGAGCCCCCTTCTGGGAAGCCCATGAACTACTAGGTCTGAACCCTCAAAGGAGCAAAATGAATGAAATGTGGTGGCAGTTGCTTCATACTCCTCTCAGACATGCTTCGCTATAGCCCTTTCAAGACTGTGTTACACACAAAATGAATGAGTTCATTCACTTGGTAGATGACAGTCCAAAGACCAAAGCCAAGGAAAATTCAACAAAGGAATTTTATTCCTTGCAACAAGTAGGAGGACACCAGGGATAATTCTCCAAAGCAACACCTCCCTGAACACAAGGTTTTTATTAGACCGATGAGCTGAATTATTGTATGTAGAGGTGGAGTAACGGCAGCTCAAGCACAGTTGCCCATCATGCCTCTACATACGTCACATGTACAGAAAATTGTGAATAAGTTCTTCCCTGGGCAGGTTTTTAGTATCATAATGAGGATAGTTTGCCAAAGTTCATCTCCAACTTAGGCATCTCTGGATCCAATCAGTTTTGTTGTTTTTCTGGGGCTGAGCTTCTTTCTGCAACTTTTTGAAACAAGAACTCAGGGTGCAATAGTCACAGTGGGTACCCAAAAAACCCAGAGTGATTCTCTGTGAGCTGTTTCACTTCACTTTTCTGCACTGCAAGAGGAAAGGGAGAAAAAGATTCTGTTCAAGAACGCAGTTCCCACCAGAAGGTCATCCACATGAGGATTAGGCCTCACTCCAGTCCCTTTCTCACTTAGACTGGAGTAAGGCATGGGGATGCAGTCACTAGCGGAGAGGGGGCCATTTCTTCCAAACTCTCAAACCCCTTCAGTGAAGTATCTGGCCTGATGACAGGCAGTTCCCTGTGACTCTTCTCCAAAGGTGGGGCATTTAAAACCTCTGTTTTTAGCTTTCACCTTAGCTCATTTTTGGTACAACAGCAAGGATCCATTAGCTCAGGGCCTCAATACTAAGTCATATGTAACAGTTTTGAAATTCAGAAAAAAAGCACACAAGGTTTTTATTTCATATGTTTCTTACTGCCCTTGCTCTGTCAATTCACTAAGAAGGAAACAGTCCATTTCGTGACTCAGATATCATCAGAGACCATACTTGTCTGCAATTTGAAGATAGAGAACAATGAATTCAATTTAGTACTACATAACAGTATACAATTTCATGTTACCTGTAACACCAGGATACATTTTACCTTCTTCCGGCAGGAAATTAAGGCTTGCTAGATGCCCATTCTGATTCTTGGAAGAAGTTCTATTCACTTCCTTCCTTCTCAGAAATGGAGATGAAATTGCTTTTGATGAATTAAAGCAGCAATGAACCTCCAGTGTGTTCTTGGACAACCCAGGGTACACTCTGTCATTCTTTGATTGCTGAAGACAGAGATTCCCACTCTGCAGAGTCTATTGAGAAGATCAGATCTTCTTGTCCAGATTTCACATGTCATTAGAGGGGTGGGTGGTCCCAGGGGCCTTCTGCACCATAGTTCAGAACGGAGGCAGCAGAACGCATAAACCAAAGTTGGTCTGGACAGAAGAGAGAGAGTAATATTGAAAACCTGTACAGCTGGGAGATTTTCCCATTTATCTTTGACTGACGGAAGATGGTCTGCTGCTAAGTGAAGGATGGGCCCACAGTAATGAAGCTGTCTGCAGTACCGAGAGCTGTTTGGCCATGGCACATGGCTCAGAAATAGTGCAACTGTCAAGGTGTCAGAAGCTATCAATTGTCTCAGACACACTTGTTGGGATTAGAGCCACAGAACATGGGGCTAAAACATCATTATTCTCCCAAATGAAACCACACTTACCTCTTTATCATCGAGATACCCACACCAAACATTTCCACTGATCAAGTCCCGTTATTTCTCCAGGTACAGAGTCATGGAACATAGAGTAGCATCATCATTCTTTCTCACAGGTCACATCCACCAACGAGTTATTTCCTTCTCTTTCACATGAATTACTATTTAGCAGTTCAGACCATTCCCTTCTCTGTGTCCTGAATACAGAGTAAGGGGCAAGGGAAGTCCAGGTAACTCTGTGTTGAGCTGGGCAGTTCTCTTCATAATTTCTGCCACTTGGTCAAAAGATCCATCATGTCCATCTACATCTACAAAGTACCTTTCAGTTAAGCTATGCAAATCAGGAATCTTTGTGATAATAGACCTTCTGTTCTCAGCTTAAACTTTTCCAGCAAACTGAAGTGGTGACAATCTCAAAGTTCTCATTTCACTGATGGAAAGATAAAATTGCTACACATTTCTTATGAACAGTGACCCAGAATCTGCTTCCTTATAACTTTCACATATTGGGGTACAAAACGTCAGCTGAATTGTCCTTTACTGTAACAGGCATTCAAGAAACAAACAAAAAAAATCACTTGACTCTCCCATGAGATATTTCTCCTGTAGTCTACTCCAATCTCTTCTCAAAAAAGACAAAGAAGGGCATTACGTTACAAAGATGGGCATAATGGTAAAGGGATCTATGCAACAGGAAGAGCTAACTCTCCTAAATATATACACACCCAATACAGGAGCACCCAGATTCATAAACAAGTTCTTAGAGATAGACAAAGAGACTTAGACTCCCACACAATAATAGTGGGAGATATTAACCTCCCACTGTCAATGTTAGATCAATGAGACAGAAAATTAACAAGTATATTCAGGACTTGAACTCAGCCCTGGCCCAAGCAGACCTAATAGACAGCTACAGAACTCTCCACCCTAAATCAACAGAATATACATTCTTCTCAGCGCCACATCATGCTTATTCTAAAATTGACCATGTAATTGGAAGTAAAACAGTCCTCAGCAAATGCAAAAGAATGGAAAATCATAACAAACTGTCTCTCAGACCACAGTGCAATCAAATTAGAATTCAGGATTAAGAAACACTCAAAACCGCAAAACTGCATGGAAATTGAACAACCTGCTCCTGAATGACTACTGGGTAAATAATGAAATTAAGGCAGAAATAAATAAGTTCTTTGAAACCAATGAGAACAAAGGCACAACACCTTTTCAGCATCATGGAAAACAAGAACTGGGGTAGGGCTTTACCAGCTTTGGTGGGGAAATAGCACTTTCCTTTGAAGAATCTCTATATATGTCTCATCAGTCTTGCTTTTAAGCTGCTTCCTCAAATCCTCTTTATTAATATTTGACAACTTTTATTCAACTTATAGTCATTAATTAGAAAAGAATGTAAGTGAAGAATTTGGTAAGTTTATTTTTTTCCTGCTTTGATACTTTAATGTATAGGATAAAATTTTAACTTAAAATGTGATTCTTGACAAAAGCAATGCCCATGAGTAAATGAAAACAATTTTGAATAGCGTGTGAAAGATATAGTACAAAAATAGTTTTTATGGTATCGGGGTGGAGGGTGGAAAACAGAATGGGGAAGTCAGGTTCTGTCTGATTTCAAACACATTGATACTTAGAGCCATGTTTGTTTTAAGTTACAGTACCAGAAGAGGAGTTTGAACAACATCATAAAAATTCCTTGATTTGTCCATCAACCAAAAAGGCATGAGCAGATTAAATAAGAGAGTGATAGATGTATATAGAAATAGTATCCTCTCCACAAACTGGCCCAGCCTACTCAGTCAGTGCCAGCTCCTCCCACTACCCTATGTTACAGCCACATAAACTATGGACATGCACAAATGTGCCATACTCTCTGTACTTTCACACAGGCTGTTTATCCCTGTATACCTTTATCCACATTTTTACTTGGAAAATTATAAGTCACCTTTTAAGGCCAAGCTCAACTATTACTTCATCTATTACCAGACTTTCTTCTGTGCTTCCACTGGTCTTTGCAGATACATCTCTGTATTAGGGTCTATTTTCATGCTACTGATAAAAACATACCCGAGATTGGGAAGAAAAACAGGTTTAATTCGATTTACAGTTCCACATGGCTGGGGAGGCAGCAGAATCATGGTGGGAGGCAGAAGGCACTTCTTACATGGTGGTGGCAAGAGAAAATGAGGAAAAATGAGCAAAAGCAGAAACCCCTGATAAACTCATCAGACCTCGTGAGGCTTATTTACTATCATGAGAATAGCATGGGAAAAACAAGCCCCTATGAGTCAGTTTCCTCACCCTGGGTCCCTCCTACAACACGTGGGAATTCTGAGAGATACAATTCAAGTTGAGATTTGGGTAGGGAACACAGCCAATCAATCTCTGATAGCATTCACCACATAATGTTACGTGCACTCAACTACTCATTGCAGGCCTCTAGATTCAATAGCTATCTATACGCAGTTGACACACAAACAGACACAATCAAGTATCATTCTGTCTGGATACTTAAAAACCACTTAAAGGCATTGATAAGCAGCCAAATCTTAACAGAAGATTTCCGGGAGTATAGCATCATACATAGAAATTCTGGGTATTTCCTGAAGAAAAGAATTGATGCTTGCTTACCTGTTAAACATCCTCAAATGTAAAGACAGCATCTTATTTATTTTGTATACTCACCACTGGACCTGGTGCCTTGCATACAGAAGGTAGTCAGTGAGCGTGGGGTGAATTGAATTTCTGGAGATGAAGTCATGATGTGAGAACTGTGCTCTCACAGTTCCAAATAAGCAAACACGGGGCAGATCAATTGTTGGCATGCCTTTGGATCATTACATAATAACTAGAAATACTTTGCTAAAGTTTTATAAGATAAAGTACCATTCAAAAATCACATGACATTCCCCAAAAGAAAATTGGTATTCACAGAGCAATGAACTTTTTAGACCCACTTTTGTAGAGATAAAGACTCCCTAGCTCCCAAAGAAATAATCATTGCTCTTATAACTTTTTGGAATAGAATTTGATCTATTGAAACTGAATCAAGAGCTGCCAGCTTTCAAGTGAGTGGATGTAAGTAATTCCCAGTAATGCCATTATATTGTCTCTTAAAGAAGATGACCAAGACAGAGCTTGAGTTATTATGCAGGCAGCAGGAAACAGTGAAATTGATAGTTTTTATTTTTAGCTTCAGTGATGACAATAATAATAATAATGAACATGTCCTGGGTTCCAACTCAGAGAAAGGCAAATGAATTTCCAGGGTCCTCTTTAAAGAATTAAAGGGTTGAGGCAGAAAAATGAAATATGATACTATCTGAATGAAAGCTGAGGAAATATTACTTAGCACAAAGGCTTTAGGAATGAGACCAATTTCCTAGGCTCTTGTTTTTCTTCTGCAGGTTAGTCTTACTCCCTGTTCTCAGAAAATCTTTAAGCTCCATCTATGAGTATTCAAACTTTAATATTCCCAGGCTTTAGGTTACTCCCTGGTCACCCCCATCCTGCCTTCACTAGGGAGAAAGAGGGAAAGTAAATCAGCTTTGTGCCTAGGCTTGGTGAACATCTCCACTCAAAAGAAACAGACGGGCAGATCACGAGGTCAGGAGTTCGAAGACCAGCCTGGCTAACCGGGTGAAACCCCATCTCTACTAAAAAATACAAAAATTAGCCAGGCATGGTGTTGTGTGCCTGTAATCCCAGCTTCTCCAGAGGCTGAGGCAGGAGAATTGCTTAAACCTGGAGGGCAGAGGCTGCAATGAGCCAAGATCGCACCACTGCACAGCAACCTGGGCGAGAGCGCAAGACTCTGTCTCAGAAAAAAAAAAAGAAAAAGGAAACAGCTCAGCTTGATTACTCTCCTTCCCTTTAAACCACAGAATCATGTGCTTTCTAAGCCCTGAACTATGACTTGAATAACATTCCATGCCTATATGGTAAAATGTTTAATTGTCTTTCCAAGAAGGATGTGGTGGTGCTTGTGCTGGCTTCCTTTGTCTCCAAACATTCACTGTCTTCTCTACTTCTTGCTGTTGGTCACAACTTCCTCTCCAGAGCTATGAAAAGAAGCTAAATTAGCTGTTAGGGATCCCCAGTTCCAGTCCAAACAATCCTACAAACTATTATAACTAGTAAACCATTTAATATTTTAATAGCACTTTCAAACTTTATAAAGCCACCGCTTAATTTTTTTTAACTTTTAGGTTCTGGGGTCCATGTGAAGGTTTGTTACATAGGTAAACTCATGTTTTGGGGTATATTCATCTGTTTTTACACTGCTATAAAGAATAAATGAGTCTGGGTAATTTATAAACAAAAGGAGTTTAATTTACTCACAGTTCTAGGAAGGCCTCGGGAAAGTGACAATCGTGGTGGAAGGTAAAGGGGAAGCAAGCAACTTCTTCACAAGGTGACAGGAGAGAGGGGAGAACAGGGGAAATTGCCACTTAAAAAACCACCAGGTCTCATGAGAACTCACCCACTATCATGAGAACCGCCCCATGATCCAACCACAGCCCATCAGGTCCCTCCCTGGACACATGGGAATACAATTGGAACCACAATTAGAGATGAAATTTGGGTGGCGACACAGAAACAAACCATATCACAAGGCTTTCTTATATATATTGTTTCATCACCCAAGCCCAGTACCTGATAGTTATCTCTTCTGCTCCTCTCCCTCTTCACACCCTCCACCCTAAAGTAGACCCCAGTGTCTATTGTCTCCTTCTTTGTGTTCATAAGTTCTCATTTAGCTCCCACTTATAAATGAGAACATGCAGTATTTAGTTTTCTGTTCTGCATTAGTTTGCTGAGGATAATACCCTCCAGCTCAATTCATGTTCCTGCAAAAGTCATGATCTCATTGTTTCTTATGGCATTCCATGGTGCCATAAGAAACAATGGTGTGGTATTCCATGGTGTATACGTACCACATTTTCTTTATCCAATCTGTCATTGATAGGGATTTAGCTTTATGCCATGGCTTTCCTATTGTGAATAGCGCTGTATGAACATTTGCAAGAATGTGTATTTACAGTAGATCCCTCTGGGTATATACCCAGTAATGGGAGTACTGAGTCGAATAGTAGTTCTGCTTTTAGCTCTTTGAGGAAATGCCATACTGCTATCCACAATGGCTGAACTAATTTACATTCCCACCAGCAGTGTAAAGGTGTTTCCTTTTCCCTTCAGCCTCACCAGTATCTGTTATTTTTTGACTTTTTAATAGAGGCCATTCTGACTGGTGTGAGATGGTATCTCATTGTGGTTTTGATTTGCATTTTCTCTAATGATCAGTGATACTGAGGTTTTTCATATGTTTGTTGGCTGCATATATGTCTTCTTTTGACAAGTGTTTGTGTCCTTTGCCTACTTTTTAATGGGGTTGTTTTTCTCTTGTAAATTTGCTTAAGTTCCTTATATTAATAGATGCTGGATATTAGATCTTTGTCCGATGCATAGTTTGCAAATATTTACTCTGCTGATAGCTTCTTTTGCAGTGCGAAAGTTCTTAAGTATCATTCAATCCCACTTGTCAATTTTGCTCTTCTTATGATTGCTTTCCGTGTCTTTGTCATGAAATCTTTACCTGTTCCTATGTCCAGAATAGTATTGCCTAGGTTGTCTTCCAAGTCTTTCATAGTCTTGGGTTTTACATTTCAGTCTTTTATCCATCTTGAGTTGATTCTGGTATATGATGTAAAAAGCGGTCCAGCTTCAGTTATGGTTAGCCAGTTATCCCAGCACCATTTATTGACTAGGGAGTCAATGTCAAAGATCAGGTGGTCATAGGTGTGTGGCCTTATTTCTGGGCTCTCTATTCTGTTTCATTGGTCTGAGTGCCTGCTTTCGTACCAGTACCATGATGCTGTGGCTACCGTAGCCTCGTGGTATAGTTGAAGTCAGGTAACATGATGCCTCCAGCTTTGCTCTTTTTGCTTAGGACTGCCTTGGCTATTCAGGCTGCTTTTTGGTTCTATATTAATTTTAAAATAGTTTTTTTCTGGTTCTGTGAAGAATGTCATTGGTAGTTTAATAGGAATAGCATTGAATCTGTAAATTGCTTTGGGCGGTATGGCCATTTGAATGATATTGATTCTTTCTGTCCATGAGCATGGAATGTTTTTCCATTTGTTTGTGTCAGGTCTAATTTCTTTGAGCAGTGTTTTGTAATTCTCATCATAGAGATGGATAACCTCCCTGGTTAGCTGTATTCCCAGGTATTTTACTGTTTCTGTGGCAATTCTGAATGGAATTGCCTTTCTGATTTGGCTCTCAGTTTGGCTGTTATGTTGGTGTATAGGAATGCTAGCGATTTTTGTACATTGATTTTGTATCCTAAAACTTTGCTGAAGTTGTTTATCAGCTGAAGGAGCCTTTGGACCAAGACCATGGGGTTTTTTAGATACAGAATCGTGTCATCTACAAATAGAAATACTTTGACTTCCTCTCTTCCTATCTCAATGAGCTTTATTTCTTTCTCTTGCCTGATTGCTCTGGCTAGGACTTCAACGCTATGTTGAATAGAAGTGATGATGGCATTCTTTTCTTGACATCACTTAATTTGATCCTTCCCACATCCTTCAGAGACAATATGGAGGTGGTTGCCATCTAGGAAATGAAGAAATGTAACCACAAGAGGTTATGTATGTGGAAGAAGCTTAAAATTCTGAGGATTTTAATGTCATTGAGATAAGTAGCAGTTATTGTCGTCCTTACAGGATAGAAGTCCCAGGTCATCCTGCATTAGGCTACTGTCCCTCTTTTTTTGTTCCCCATGGTGCTTTTATTACTCTAATATGTTTCCCATTCTTTCATGATACATTACTATCTTTATAGTGAATCTAATTTTTTTTTTACCATCCCAACATTTGGTATGTAGGCCTATGTATTGGTGTTAGATGTAGATGTGAGGGAAGAGCTTAACGATAAAAGCCAAGAATCCAGATGGAAGCCTTCAAATGTTAATTGATCTATGTGTATCAACATCCAAGAATCACCAAATGAGAACATTCTGAGAAACACTTTCAAGCAGGAATAATGATTGAGTCTGAAAATTTCCTCTGCCAGGCTCTCACGAGAACTGTGTGTTAGGAGATGGGGGCTGTGATGGGGATCCAAAAGACTAGACAGTGAGCGACATTGTAACATGAAAAGGAGCCGTAACCTTCATCTGTGTTTACAATCAAAATGCCAACAAGTATTAGGAATTTTGGCTATGATACTAGAAGTCATATTTGGCTTTTGAGTATTCCACATTGCCTCCATAACCTAGGAAGGCCAGGTAATAGGGAAAGGGTGTTGGTATCAAAGCTATTTGCCTAATTCACGAGATTATTTTGATCACAGTTGGTACTCAAACCTCAATCTTTTGATCCCAATATTTTTATTCTTATTTTCTTTGAGTCTCTGGTTCCCCATCTGCTAAATGAAAGTTTGAAGCAGACACTATCTAAGATTGTTAACAGCTCTAATTCCATGATTTATTTTCCTTTTAGCAGTATCCCAACCTAGCTCAGACCCCTCCCTTAACATTGCAAACACTAACATTCCCTTCCAAATCACTCCTGCTCTCTTCCAACACAAGATGAATTAAGCAGGAACCAAATTTCCCTGCTCAGGACTTAATGACAGCTTAAAACTGGAAGTCTCAGTGAGAAATCACATGCACTAGTCCCATTGTGGGTGAAAGATCATCATGTTTGTTTACTTGGGGCCAGACAAGCCTCTCTTTAAAGTTTAATTACCAAAGAATCAGACAACTTCTTCTATATATTGAATGCCTGAGTTAACATGATGTTTGTTTTGCCATCGTTCAAATTCAATTTGTTTTCTACCCTTCTTTTTTCCTTTCCAGTGCCACCCTGGTGACTTATTTCACACTATTTGAAAAATCTATATATTTCTCAAGCAAGGTAACAAATCTGGTCAGAGACTTCTGGTCACCACTGGGTCAAGCATATGTTGCTTCAGAGAATCATTAATGGCATCTGAAGAAAGATAAAAGAATAAGTAATAATCATGGATTTCAAGGGAAAGAAAAGACAAAAAGAAAGTCAAACCAGAGTAATCAGGGACTAACAGTGTATCTTGACAATGCAGTAACTTTAAGAAATATTTGCAACAGGGAGAGCTTACCTAGACCTATAGGAGAGGCGTGTACGCTGAACTCCAGGATGGGTGACGGTTTCTGGAAAGAGGTTAAGGATGTGCCACTATTGCTGATCCACAACCCAGGCTAGCTTGCTTCCTTCCACAGGCTCAGCCCAGCTACAAGACTCTAACACTAACCCTAACCCTAATTCTCTTGCTATTTGCTTAACTCCTGAGAGCGTAAACACTTCCAGGTGATCCCACGTGACTTCATTCCCCTGTACCCCACAGCACATGCATCTATGTCCCTTTACCATCTTTAGCCCTAAGCTCCCAACACAGAAGTTACCAGCCATTACATTAGTCACAGTCAATATTTGCTGATTTGAGTTTGTAGTCAGAATCTCTACCCACCAGGATTCCAAACCACACACACACACACACACACACACACACACACACACACCCCTTAATTCAGTAACAGAAGTTAATGACCATGAATTTTGTCTTGGTAATTAATGGCATTCCTTGAAAAGAGTATCAGTAGGAACAAAACTGCTCCATGCTTCCTTTGTAAAGAGCTCATTAAATTAATTTGGAGGAGGAGCAGGGGCCTGGGGGTGGCATTCTCCATGTAAAAATATTCTCAGTAGCTGGAAAGGGAGATGCTTGTCAAGGACGAGGCAAATGTACCACTCAGCTCCCCTTTCAAGAAGAACCTGCTGTGAAAAGTGCAATTAACTGACACACCCCAGCCGCAGTGCCTTTGTGCTCTGCTGGAGGGTTTGGACAAACGGCATGCTCGCCCTAAGTGCAGGGGTTTCGAGAACCTGACAATTTCTGCTTATCACAGAATACTTCTAAAAGGTAATAATTGTCTACAGCTCCCCTTTGAGCTGAGACTTTCTCAGTTGCCCTGAAGTCTGAGGATCTTCCAACTCAGTGCTCCTCTCCCCACTTCATTCACAGCTATCAGAACTGCATCATGGTCTGAGGACTTTCTCTGACTTTTTCTACACCCTCTTCTCATTTATCTTTCTGGCCTTGACCTCTGAAAAAAGGCTTTTTATTTTTAATTCTTCCTGTCTCTGTATCTGCTTCCTGTAGGTCTCGAAGTAACATGGAAGAAAGTGGTGACTCTCTGCAGCAAGAAGAAAACTAGAGAGGCTGAGGAGTGTGTTAAGCCGATCTCGCCTTGCTTTAAAGAAATACCTGAGATTGGGTGATTTACAAAGAAAAGAGGTTTAATTGGCTCATGGTTCTTCAGGCTACATGTACAGGAAGCATGGTGCTGACATCTCTTCAGATTCTAGGGAGGCCTCAGGGAGCTCTTACACATGGCAGAAGGTGAAGCAGGAGCAAGCTTGTCACATGGTAAGAATGGGAGCAATAGAGGGAGAGTGGAAGTGGTGAGGTGCCATATGTGTTTAAATGACCAGATCTTGTGACTCAGTATCTTGAGGACAGCAGTAAGCCATGGGGTACCTGCCTCCATGTTCCATCACCTCCCACTAGGCCCCACCTCCAACACTGAGGATTACAATTCAACATGAAATTTAGGCAGGGACAAATATCCAAATTCTGTCAAGAGGAAAGGCTCATTTACCATTTTATCCTCAGTGCCCAAGGGAAAGAATATAACATTTGTGGGCACAAACTCAGATGTAAAATCATGTGTGGATGCCACAGTGGCATCCATTGAGACATGAGTTCCCATCTGGTCTCCAGTGATCAAGCCACCCAGATCACAGAGTCATCCATGCAGTGACCTTAAGCCCTCTTCACCAGTTACTTCCGGGTCCTTTTTAGAAGGGAGTGAACAATGTTGGATGCCTTCTTGTATGTTGGGGCCATGGTAAAGCCTACACAGCAGTTTCATGCCCTCTCTGTCTACACACTATGCCACTGCTCATTCTTCTCAACAGATTCCCATATTTCCAGGCATGGAGACTTTCTGTAAGACTTGTCATAACTTTTCAGTTTTACATATTTTTAAAAAATCAATCAAGACTGGGTGAAGTGACTCACCCCTGTAATCCCAGCACTTTGGGAGGCCGAGGCGGGCATATCACCTGAGGTCAGAAGTTCAAGACCAGCTTGGCCAACATGGTGAAACCTCATCTCTACTAAAAATACAAAAATTAACCAGGCATGGTGGCGGGCACCTGCAATCCCAGCTACTCGAGAGGCTGAGAAAGGAGAATCACTTGAACCCTGGAGGCAGAGGTTGCAGTGAGCCAAGATCATGCCACTGCACTCCAGCCTGGGTGACAAGAGTAAAGCTCCATCTCAAAAAGTAAAACGAAATCAATCAATGAGACAAACAAAAATCCAGGCATTATTCCCATCTGCTATCAAAATCTCAGACCTATGTGATATTTATATGGCTGATGCTTTGTTATCACTCAGGTTTCAGCTCAGATGCGGCTTTCTGAGAGAGATCTTCCACAGTTATCTAATCTGATTTGTACCCATGTATCCCATGACCATCTTTATTTCTCTTTTTGTGTGTGGTTTGTTTGTTTGTGTTTTGTTTGAGACAGAGTTTCACTCTGCGCCCAGGCTGGAGTGCAGTGGCACGATCTGGGCTCACTACAAGCTCTGCTTCCTAGGTTCAAGAAATTGTCCCTCCCTCAGCCTTCTGAGTAGCTAGGATTACAGGCACCCACCACCACACCAAGCTAATTTTTGTATTTTTAGTAGACACGGGGTTTTGCCATGTTGGTCAAGCTGGTCTCGAACTCCTAACCTGAGGTGATCTGCCCACCTCGGCCTCCCAAAGTGCTGGGATTACAGGTGTGAGCCACCGTGCCCTGCCCATCTTTACTTCTTAATAGAACCTAGCACAATCTGAACATTTCTTAATATATTTGTTTACGTGTTTAGTATTTCATTCTGACACTTGAAAATACACTTCAGGGAGCCAAGATACTGACTGTCTTGCTCACTCCTGTGTTCTCAGATCCTACAACCATACCATGCATAAACTGAATGAACGACAGAAACAGCCCATGATTCCACGGAGCAAACAATCTAACAAGGCAAAAAATATAGTAATTGCAGAATCTTTTACAGCCTCATGTAGAGAATCAGAATTCCAACTCAGAAAGCTATACTTTTGCCATAGCCTTGTCCTACACTCGCTATTCCATTTGGCTAAGGAAAAGCCTGGACATAAGCAATGATGCCACTTTCATCCCAGAGGATATTGGGTTTGGTACTAATCTGAGTCCATAGTCTTAAAATTTGTTTGATTACTTCTTTTTATCAGTAATCAATTTTTGAAGACACTTGCCAATAAATGTTTATTTATTTACGAATTACGTGTGTGCCACAGTGCTAACATGTGCATTTTAAAATACAAACAAAAATTAAAATGTAAACATATAAGATGAAAAATAGAAATTCTGTTTTCTGTTCTCCTCTTTGCATCATCTTGTGTAGCCTCTGTGATATGTACCACTCATTTTGAACACCACTGAACAAGGAAATGTTTACCTAGAGATAAGAGGTTGGAAATGAGAAATGGGAGAGGGTCTAAATCCAAGGGCAATACAAGAGAATTCTGTGAGACAGTAGTAGTGGCAACTAGAATCCACCCAAATGTTAAAAACTCGTACAACTGTACAAACCAAAAATAAGGATTGTAATATGTAAAGTTTTATAAGTTTATGAAAACAAACAAAAAAACACCTAAAGAATAGTTATACATTGGGCATTTTATTTTCTGACCGTGTAAAATATTCTATGAAAAATAAAACACACATTTCCATCCTAGCTCTGCTTTTCCCTCCAGAGATAGATCAGAATCACATAAAAGCACAGACAATAATGTGCCTTTATAAGCACCCCATTGACCTTGAACTCTACAGCTGACTGTGGCAGATGGCTGCCACAATATCTTCCACTCCACCTGCTATCCTCCGCAATGTGACTTTGCTACCTTCTCCTGAGTGGTGAAGTTCCCCCTCCCTTGAACCTGGTCTGACTGAATGACACACTCATGATTGATAACATACATGAACTCACAGCCAAGGTCAGAAAAGATCATGCAGTTTCTGTTTAATTCCCTCAGAGCATGTTCTCTCAGCACCCAGCTTCCATACTGAGAGAAGCCCAAGCCACACAGAGAGCTACACAGACTAGACAAGGCCAGCTTTGAGTCATTCCATCCCAAGTGTGAATTCCAGAGAGCTCCAGCTTCCAGCTACTGGAGTCACCCCCAGATATTTGAGTCTTCCCAGCTTGAGGCCCCAGACAATTTGGCATCAAGATAAGCCAGACCCATTGAGCCCTGACTGAATTTCGGACTATGGATTCCAAGAGCATCATAAAATGGTGGTTGTTGTAAGCTGCTAAATTTGGGGATGGTTTAATAGAGAGACACTACTTGTCTCCTACTCATTATCTTGCCCTTCTTCCTTGCCAATAGAATCCTGATTTTTGTTTAGAGAGCTCTGTTAAAAATACTAAATAGCCAGCTGGTCATGATGGCTCACACTTGTAATCCCAGCACTTTGGGAGGCTGAGGTGGGCAGATCATGAGGTCAAGAGATCGAGACCATCCTGGCCAACATGGTGAAACCCCGTCTCTGCTAAAAATACAAAAAAAAAATTAGCTGGGAGTGGTGGTGCACACCTGTAGCCCCAGCTCCCCGGGGGGCTGAGGCAGGAGAATTGTTTGAACCCGGGAGGTGGAGGTTGCGGTGAGCCAAGTCGCGCCACTGCACTCCAGCCTGGCACCTGGCGATGGAGCAAGATTCTGTCTCAAAAAAAAACTAAATAGCCTAGCTTTCCTTGTAGCAAAGTATGGCCAATTAACACAATCTTAACTAACAGGAAATAAGCAGAAGTTCCCAGTTGGAGCTTCTAAAAATAAAAAATAAATTAAAGCTTTTTTAGGAGACATAGGAAATGGCTACCTTCTATGGCCTTTTGCCTTTTTTTTTTTTTTCTGTATCCTTCCTGCCTCACTTGCAGTTTTGACGCCCAGAAGGGAAGGGGCCACTTTGCCACAGACAGGCTGAAAGCCAGCCTAGAAATGGTGGTGTGAAGTGATGAAAATATACTGATTCCATGAAGACCTTGTGGAGCCATCAAGCCAGGCTGAACTGTTATAGAAGAGGTCCTCCATGTTTAAACAACCTGTGGTTAGCATGTTCTGCCACATGCTGCCAAACATAACACCAAAAAGATGGCACAGAACTAACAGAACCTAAATAGGTTTTGTTGAATTGGCTGGGCAGGACTGGCTTTCTGGGTCTTCAAAGAGTCCCATATTTGGTTTAATGTTCTGCTATCCTTGTCTTGAAATTTCTAATAATTTGATATTTGAATTTATGGTAGTATAAGTGAAGTCCAATGAGACAATGGAGCATGCATATGAGCAGGGGGAAATAGACATAGTGGGTGTGTCTGTTTTTCTTTGCCTCTCATTTGGATGTAATGTTCACAATGCCCCATGAGCACAGAATTCCAATGGATCCATAATACATGGAAATTCAGGGAGACATGCACGACGTATAAGGTAAATGTAGTATATCTAAGACTGGATAAGCGGAATGAGGGGGAGGAAATGAGAGCCCCAAAATGCCACTCTTTCTGTTCAAGCCAGAATTTGCTTTGAATGCAGAAAGAAGGCAATACATTCTGAGAATAATCAATGACCAAGGAGCTCTATTATTTCATTTCTTATTCATGTTACTTTCCCATAATAGCTTACCACTTATGTTTATGCTGAAAATTGTGGCACGGAAAGCCATAGATTGAATTGTGTCCCTCCCAAAAGTCCTGTGTTGAAGTCCTAACCTCCAATGTGACTGTATCTGAAGACAGGGTCTTTAAGAGGTCATTAAGGTTAAATGAGGCTGTGGATGGGGAAGGGGGTAGAGAGAAAGCGCGTCATTAACAGGACTGTGACCTGTTAAGAAGAGTCCACTATAAGAAAAGGAAGACAGAAACATCTCTCTCCTTCTCTCCACCACGTAAGGGGACAGTGAGAAGGTGGCTGTCTTGCAAGCCAGGAAGAGAGCCCACACCAGAACCCTACCATGCTGGCACCCAGTCTGAGACTTCCAGCCTCCAGAACTGTGAGAAAATCAATTTCGAGTGTTTAAGCTGTGCAGTCTACAATATTTGGTTATGGCAACTTGAGATAGCTAACACAGAATGAAAAGGAAATATAGGGCAACCAATAGCTTCTTTTCCTTCAGTTCTTCCTTACTCATCAGGAATGCAAAAGGACAGAGTACTACCCATAGATGTAGAAGTAAAATAAAAGCCATTAAATTGCTATTGTTCTGCATTTCTATTGTTATGGTAAGAAGGAAACACAAAAATATGTAAAGCAATGAAATCCAAATGGTGTCATTACAGAGATTCCACATAAGTAAGTTACATTTTCCTATATTTGTATTTACAACCAGTATTGCATATGTCATAATGAAGACTATGCAAGAAAGACAGAAGTCTTGCATGTTAATGCTTTTAACAGCACTTTCCCCCACCTTTTCTCTTTTTTTTAATTTGAAACAGAGTCTTGCTCTGCTGCCCAGGCTGGAGTACAGTGGCATGGTCTCGGCTCACTGCAACCTCCGCCTCCTGGGTTCAAACAATTTTCCTGTCTCAGCCTCCCAAATAGCTGGGATTACAGGTGTGCACCACCATGCCTGGCTAATTTTTGTATTTTTAGTAGAGATGAGATTTTGCCATGTTGGTCAGGCTGGTATCAAACTGACCTCAAGTGATCTGCCCGCCTCAGCCTCCCAAAGTGCTGGGATTACAGGTGTGAGACACCAAAACCAGCCGCCCCCACTTTTTGAATGAGGGGGTCCTGCAAATAATGCAGCCATCCCTTTGGCTGAGGAGAGGCTTAATGGGTCTTTGAGAAGTGAGGGCCCACATTTTGCTGGCTAAAAAGCCAATGATCCTTGCTATGCAATGGCAAACCATTTGGTCAAACTTCTAACGACCACACTTTGGGCCGCAGACCGCTTGTCAAACCAAGTCTTCTGTTGTATGAGAAATGGTAAGAAAAAAAAATCATAGCATTAGGACTTCCTAGGCTTATCTAGAAAACAAAGTTAGACATGGATTGGGTTCTGCTACTTTATTTGAGAAGTAGAATCCCAGTGCAGAGAGAAGGAAAAGCAAAGTGAGAGCAGCTTAGGAAGGAATACTTAAGGTACTCAATTTTCATGGCAGTGAACGCTGCTTAAACAGTCAGAGATAACACTGCTGTTATCTAGGTAATTATATCCACTAAACAAACTAAACGTCTAAAGATCAGGCTGTATGATTAAACTGTGGCTCAGAAGCATTGGTTGGAAGTAGGAAAGAGAGAGAATGTATGTGCCTTTCTCCCCACTGCCCTCTGTTGCCTGTTGGACAAAGTTCATCTCATGAAAAGCTCTCTCCCAATTTTTCTGGATGTATCATATCCTCTAGCAGACCCCCAGGAAGCCAAATCTCACACCCTACAGTTTGGCATTTCAAGCCAATACAAAGTGTCAAAAAAAAGAAACTCTTGGCTTGTGACTGGTTGGCCACCATGGAGAGCTGATATTGGGCTAGCAGCTAAGGGTCTGGGAGGTCAGAGAGGACACATCTGGGATGGCACATAAGGTGTGTAGAATACAGTTGGCAATGTGCAGGCTCCTTCTTACCACTTTCAGCAATATCTGATTAGACAGATAAAAGTTGTCTGATTATATTAACGCAACAAGGAGAGAGGGAAGAAAATGCCAATTGCTAAGAAAAAGACTCTCTGTCAGTGTGCTAGTCCATTCTGCATTACTGTAAAGGAATACCTGAGACTAGGTGATGTATAAATAAAGTAGGTGTATTTGGCTTATGGTTCTACAGGTTACACAAGCATAAAATCAGCATCTGCTCAGCTTCTGGTGGGGACCTCAGGGAGCGTACAGTCATGGCAGAAAGTGAAGGAGAGTTAGCATGTCACGTGAGGGAGAGGGAGCAAAAGAAAGAGGAGGCATTTCCAGGGTCTTTTAAACAAGTAGCTCTCATGTGAACTCACTACTGCAGAGAGGGATTCATGAGGGATGCACCCCCATGACCCAAACACCTCCTACCAGGCTCTCCCTCCAACACTGGGAATTACATTTCAATGAGATTTGGAGGGGACAAAAATCCAAACTGTATCAGCCAACATCTTGCAATTTAAATGGGAGGAGTCCCACAATGTGCAGTCTTGCAGTTTAAGAAGCCAGGCTCTTCAATAACCTCAAAATAAAACTGATTAAAGAGGCAGTCGCAAAGGTGCAAGCCTTTCCCAAACACCTTCCGTTAAAAATTCTCTGCCAGGGAGAGGAGGCTAACCAGGTGCCAGTGAGGGGATTAGGAGGTTGTCCTGGCACTGAAGCTCACTGTTCAGAATTTCCTCAAAACAGAAACAGTGCAGTGAAGAGGCAAGAAGGTGCACGAAGAGCAAGTGGTAAAAGGGAAAGATCTTCAGGTTTAAAAGCAACATCTAAACAAGATGTGCGCTGGTATCACTCTCACAGGTAATAAATAGGCTGGATGCCTGCGCAGAATTTTGAGAGAAATTTTGGCCAAAATAACTCCAAGCCTGGCCACCAATGGTCTAAGATTTTCAAGTCCTAACAACCCCAGGCTCTTGACTTCCACCAATAAGAAACAGGTTGTGGAATCAGGGCAGTCCTGTAGGGTTAAATCCTTCTCAATGCCCTCCTCATATTCGGCCTGAGGGGATAATGAACAAGAGCTACAGGCCCAGAGAGCAGACCCAAGGCTGCCAGTCAGCTACCAAGGCATGGAGTCCGCTGCTAAGGCAAGAAGGTGTCTTTCTTACTGCCCAGAGGATTTGATGATTATTCTGGACTGATGTGTCTCTAATTCACTTCTGTTCTGAATTGTAGTTTTATTGCGGTTGTCCACTTCCTCCTCTACCACTGTATATTGGCAAGTGTAGGAGGCAAACAAAAAAACATTAAATTTATCCATTATGGGAACTCAAGAACCTGAGAAGTACTTGGTGACTTTGAGCTGAATCCTACAATTGAATAAGACTTTGGGGATGTCAGCCTATGCCTGAAAAGCAGTCTACCTTGGGTAAGCACCAATCACTGCCTCTGCATTAATCTGTCTTCTGTTCTTCCTTCATTACAGAACTCCATTTTTGATTAAGTATCAATGTGCCCAGTTAAAATACACAGTCTCCCAGATTGAAATGCCCCTGTATCACTCTCCTGGCCACTGAGAGAGTAAAACTTTTTAGAAAAGGATAGAATCATTTTAAATGTTGAAACAGAGTCTATTAGTTTTTTCTTCTGTTCTCCTACCCCCTTTTCCCTGTCTGGAATGTGAGTGTATTTCCTAGAAGCTATAGGAGCTGTCCTGTGATCTTGAAAGTGGAAACCACACCAGAGATATGGCAGAATGTTTACGGCAGAAAGAGAACATTTAAAAATTCTCATCACAAAAAAGATATGTATGTGAGGTAATAAATATGCGCATTAGTCTGATTAAGCGATTCTACAATGTATACATACATCAAAACATCATGTTGTATACTATAAATATATGCAATTTTTATTTGCCAATTAAAAACAATTTTAAGAGGAAAGCAAAAAAGAGAGAGAAGGACTTTCACAACTCTATGGATCAACTGAATTAAGTATTTTTTATAAGAAGGAGAAATAAACTCCTTGGGATAAAACTGCTGGTATTTGGGGTTGCTATGATGCACAGCCAAAAGCAAACCCTATTTAATGTAGATCCAAAGCAGAAAAGCATGACCAAGAAAGCTGTTGCCAACAGCTAAAGATAATCACTCCATGGTGAAGTGCAGCAAAGCAGGAAACAAAGAAATAAGAATTTCTCGCCAATTGTTCAGAATAAATCAGAAGACTCCAGGCTGGTGACTAGATGGGTTCTTCCACTTGCCAAGTTGATATTCTGTGCATTTGAGTGCCTGAGGCAGACATCATGTCCATATTTGTATGTAGGAGACTCCTGAAGGCCAAAGCAACTGGCAATATGTTAACACAATGTATTTCATGCCAACCCAGTATGTTTGTTGCATATGGTTTTGTGGGGGAAAATTCAGCTATAGAATGACAGAAATTAATATTTGAGTATTGGCAACATTACTTTTTTTTTTTTGAGACAGAGCCTTGCTCTGTTGCCCAGGCTGAAGTGCAGTGTCATGATTTTGGCTCATTCAGTCTCCGCCTCCTGGGTTCAAGCAATTTTCATGCCTCATCCTCCTGAGTAGCTGGGATTATAGATGTATACCATCATGCCTGGCTAAATTTTGTATTTTTAGTGGAGACAGGTTTCACCATGTGGGCTGGGCTGGTCTCGAACTCCTGGCTTTCTGTGATCCACCCACCTCAGCCTCCCAAAGTGCTGGGATTACAAGCATGAGTCGCCACACCCAGCCAGCTTTATAATCTTGATGACTTTTAATATAATCAAAAAGTTAGAATGAGATAACTCATGTTGATGCTTAAATAATTTTATACCATAGAAACAAAGTTAGGATATATCCAAGTACATGAATACTGAGAGACATGATTCATTGGTGCCACCAAACTAACAATTTATCCAACAAATAAATGATGGTCACAAAGACATTGGAGACAGTTCAAGTTGTAGCAGCCCTCATTCTAAAGTTCACCTTCCGCAGCAATAAAGAGACTACCACAATAAAATAGTAATTATCTAAGCATATTTGGCTCCAATTTTCTTTAGATTCCATCAACATCAAGTACCCCTCTTGCATCTCATTCTACATTATACTGAAACTACTTGCATTTCTATCTTATCCCATTAACTAGATTATGAGCATCTCAAGAAAGAAGAAATTCTCACACTCAGTTTTTTAGTTTTCTCCTCCAGCTCCCTGTAAGTAACAGGAGCTCTGTAATAACATTCCTAGAATTGATCTCAAAGAAGCTTAAAGTCTATAAATGCCTCCAGGCCTATTAAAGGAACAAGTACTAGGAAACAAAGATGATGTTCATTCAGGAGATCCAGCTTTTGAACATGTTCAGTTGCCATGACAGCCACTTCTTATTGAACACTATCTCCTCACCAGGACCTGTAGGTGAAGTATCACTAATCCTTTGAGGAATACCACAAGCTAAAGATAACATCTTCATTTTAGATGGAAACATTGAAGCTCAAAGAGGTTATGGGATTTGCCACTGGCCACAAAATTATTAATTTACAGAGACTTGTGATTAAAACCCAGGTTTGTACCATTGCAAAACCCATATTCTTATTACCTCTTCACACTGAGTGCATGTACTACAAATTTCCAGAAAATGCAACTCCATCCTCAGGGCAGACTTCATGAGGATGTATCCTATACAGAGCCCCACTTGCAGAAAGGCCCAGGTACAGTCTGATGCTCCACTGTCACTGTATTGAAATCCATAATAATTTATGGACAAGAGGCCCTGCCTTTTCATTTTGCACTGGTCTCCATGAATTGTATAGCTGGTCCTGCTGGTGCTCATGTGAGAAGCATTTTGCCAGATTGCACTTAACCTTTTCTGTGACTACGTTTCTTTTTCTCAAATGTGGTGGCTGCAAGTAAAATAGGTGCACACTGTGAGTTTTTCAACTTAAAAAAACTCTCTCCCCAATACTTACCCCCAAAATACTAACTGAACATATGCATTCCCTTAAGTTCACAAAAAAAAAAAAATCCCCTCACAAAGTTTTATAAACTCCGTGATCTCACATCCCTCACCTTGAATACCCTTTTTATTTCTCCTCTCCAAGCAAAATAGTTTTCAAAATACCCTTTTAATTCTCCTTAATACCATTGCAAGGACATGCTTTAATAAAACCCCCAAATCTATAGTAGTAAGGAGATAAATTATTGGGTAATTATTCATAACACAAAGAATTATTCACCATGGACTCTTTTAAATGTACCCTGAGAGCCCATTACTTGTTTATGAGCCATTAACCACTTGAGAGGTTATGATGTGGAGAAACAAACTGGAGGATCAGCTACTCCAAGGCTGAAGACGGGGTTGTGGGGTTTAAACCACCGATTTAGGATAACAGATAGCAGGGAAAGTGGGCCCGATAAAGGAACCCAGTGAGGAAAGAGTCCACGATAACAACACAATTTACAGTATCATCACAAAGGTGTATTGGGGGCTCAATTCAAGGTGGATGCTAAGGCTTAAAAACAGGTGTAGAATTAGGCTGTTATCCCCAGAAGGAAATGCTGAGACTATTTAGTGGGATGATCTGTGATTATTTGAAACTTTAGCTTAACTGAATAAACAATGGAAAGTTTGGCCTGAACCGTCATATGAACAACCAGATCTCTACACATCTCCACCTGAGTCTTCTGCAGTGTGACCCCGCTCAGGCTGGATTCATCATCTTCTGATGATGAGCGGGTGGTACACCCCAATGATGGATGAATCTTCAGATTCTAGAGCATCAGTCTTTGTCTTCACTGTACTCTGAGTGGCTTTCAAGGTCAGTCCCTGATTCGAAACCATATGAGACAACTTGGTCCAAGAACGTTGGTTTTGAATGACACAGGACATGGTGTAGTTCTCCCAAACCCAGTGTAATGATACAGGGCACATATAGTACAGCACCTATGCCAGGAACAACTTTACTTGGGGAAAGATGGCCTAGAGTAATAAATCCCTCCATACCCATACAGACACCAAACTAGAATCTTCCAAGACATACCAAAGTAAAAGAGAACAGGGATATCTACCTACACATGAATTCTATAACACCTGCTTAAGTCTCCTGTAGGTTTTCTATTTAGTTAGAATAAAATGCATCCTCCTCATCATGCCCTGACTCTCCTTGCCCAGCCTCTCTGACCTCATCTCTTTCTACTCTTCCTTCTTCCTCACTCTGACCAACTCTGCTGGAGCCACATTAATCATCTTGCTGTTTCTTGAATAGACTGAGCTTGTATCCACTGTGTGGCATGTGCACTTGCTATTCCAGCTGAGTATCCTCTCAGAACCCAGATATTTGCACAGCTGACTCTTTCATACCATTTGGAGCTTATATCAGTTTGATCTCTTAAATGGGGAGCAGGCTTCCTCAAAAGATATTGCTTATTTATTTGTATCTTTATTGTTTATTAAATATCTAAACCTTCTAAAATCTAAGCTCCATAAGAACAGGAACTGTACTTGCATTGTTCACTTCTCAATCCCCATTTTCTGGGATAGCACCCTGGCACATAGGAGCAATTAACACGTATTTGTTTCATGAATAAGTACATGAGTATACTATCAATATTTAGTTGCAACCTGTGGCTAAGTGTTGAAAGTTGATGGACAAAGCAGGGGCATGGCATTGTTAAAACTAAGTAAGGGTGAGATAAAATGGGCCTGAAAGAAGAATGCAGAGAAACAGAAAAAAATGCACTCCTTATAAAGACAAGGTAAAGAAATCTTCAATCACCCAGTGCACTGTGAGGAGCTGCTGGACTGGAAAGGCTTATCCCAGGGGCCTCAGTAGAATTTGGTAGATACACACTGTGGAGGCCTATGCAAAAGTTGGAAAGATTAGACTAGATGCACACATAGTCACATGGATGGATCTTAACAACATGACACAGACCAAGAAAAGGAAAGTAACAGAATGACATATCATACAATGCCATTTATGTAAGTTAAAAATACAAAAGTATAAAGCAAGAATGTATATTTTACAAGACAACATACCCAGCACATATATTAAAAACATTCCTGGGCTGGGCATGGTGGCTTACATCTATAATACCCGCACTTTGGGAGGCTGAGGCAAGTGGATCATGAGGTCAAGAGATCGAGACCATCCTGGCCAACATGGCGAAACCCCATCTCTACTAAAAATGTAAAAGTTAGCTGGGCGTGGTGACACACGCCTGTAGTCCCAGCTACTCAGGAGGCTGAGGCAGAAGAATAGCTTGAACCCAGGAGGTGGAGATTGTAGTGAGCTGAGATCGCGATGTCACACTCCCACCTGGTGACAAAAGGTGATTCTGTCTAAAAAAAAAAAAAAAAAAGCAAAAACATTCTTTCACCAGCCATTGGTGTTGAGGTTGACATATCTGTGAAGGACAATAACTACCATGGCTTCCAGTGCTTTGACGGAACTTCAGAAGAGTGGCCTTCTGGCCAAGTGTCTATGATTTCATATTGTTGGAACATTCACTGTATCCCGGGGGTTGCAGCTCTCTATAAGTTTTGTATAGCTGAACCAAGAATAAAGGCATATGCAGATTTCTACAAAAATTATGATTCCACTAAAGATTTTGAGGAGATGAGGAAGGCTGATATCTTTCAGGATGCAAAGTGATTTTGGAATATAAATAATTTATTTTGGTTGACTTACTTAGAGGTTTGTCATTGGCTGTGTTCCTAAACTATAAAATCTGAATATGGGGTTGGGGACAAGGGGAGGGAGAGCATTAGGACAAATACCTAATGCATGTGAGGCTTAAAACCTAGAAGAAGGGTTGATAGGTGCAGCAAGCCATGCTGGCACATGTATACCTATGTAACAAACTTGCATGATCTGCACACGTCCCAGAATGTAAAGTAAAATAAAAATTTTAAAAACCTGAACATATAGGCTAAGAAATAGTTTCTCTTGATAAATAAACAACAAATAAAAGAATAAACATTAGAATCAAATAAACAGAATCTGTGGTGAGGGAATTAAAATGAGAATGGGCAAAAAGGATAACGGAAATTAATGAATTAAATAGAAATGAGAAAGGGCTTGTGCAGACGAACGGCGATGATATTCCTTAAAGTGACAATTATACTTAACCCAACCCTTTGTACCTGAAATACGAAAGAAAAAAGAAATTTTCTCTTCTGATTCAAGGCACTTTATGTAGGACACTAAAATTCATGCAGAGGAGTTTGAACTTGCTGAGGTACATAAATGTCTCTGAACTTTTCCTAATTAAGAGCTACTTTAGATTTCTCCAGCCCAATCCTAAAGATGTGTTAAAGATTGAAGCTACTGACTTGGAGGGTGGGAGAAAGGGGACCCAAAAGGGATTCAGTGGCTGAAAGGGTCATGGTCTGTCCCGATAGAGAATCCTAATAAGCCACTAGAAAGAGCATGGACAAGATTGAAGTACTGAAAAACGAAGGACCCCATCATATTCAAAATGGAGTCATTTCAACCATGTTGGAGGCCATAGAGGTAAAGCAAAGCAACAAATATTAAAAGCCAATTATTTGTCAGGTTTAAGTATGGTGTTCGATTTACAACACTCAATCATTCATTCAACAAATGTCTATTGAACACATGTTAAGTGTCATTCTTTTTCAAGTCACTGGGGATACAGATGTGAACAAAACAATCTGGTTCATGTTGATGGCTTATGTGAAGTGAAAGTAGATACGTAATACATGAATGACAAAGGGGATGATAACAGTGAAAGGGTGGTGATGGTGGTGATGATGACGCTGTATTGTGATGATGATGATGGTAATGGTGATGATGCTGGTGGTGATGAAGATGACGGTGATCAGGATGGCAGGGGTGGTGGTGAATTAAGCTAAGACATGTTTGATAAGAAAGTAGCATGCAAAAATTTGGAGGAAGAGCACTCCATGCAGAGGGAACAGCAGATACAAAGGCCTGGATAAACTAAAAGAAATTGAGCATGTTAAAGGAAGAAGAAAAGGCTAGAGTGTTCAGATCATGATGAGTAAAAGGGAGAGTGACATAAGTAAAAGGGTGATCATGTCAGAATTAGGCAAGGGCCAGATCACAGAGAAATATATAATCCAAGATAAGCAGTTGGGATTTTACGCAGTTTGGTGAGAAACCACTGGAGGCCTATAAGCAAAAAAAAGTGACACAATTCTTATAACAACCTTATGAGAGAGGCAATGTTGTCTCCATTTCACTAGTGAGGTAACAGAAGTTCAACGTGATTCAGAAATTAACCATTGTCATATAGCTCTTGACTGGTAGAAAGAAAATGTGAACCCACGTCTATCAGGCTCTAGTCCTCCACCACATTAAGCACCATACTTTATACCAAGAGAATTCCTGAGTAGTTCTCTTCCTGCTACAACTGGCTTCCTATTAATGGAAACCACAGTCTGCAAACATTTGGCTAAAATCAACATGGTAGGCATTTAGCTTTTTGTGCTTTGCTGTCCTTGAGTGTCTACAGAGGAAAACCAGATTCAGCAGTTTAGGTATTCATGCATATGATTTGAAGAACACATCAAACTGGCCTTCTCTGAGGATGCCGGACTTCCATCAACATCACGTGTGCATTGATACAACTAGTCCTTACAAATTGCCACCCAGCTCCTACAATCTGGCAGGCTTTCCTTTCCAATTCACATGTTTGATTACTTAGGGGGGAATTTCTCCACTTCTGGTTTTATCTGCCAACTTCAAGCAGGAGGATAAGGAGAAGAAAAAAAGATAAAGAAATTGAGGGGAGGGCAGGAACTGTCGCCATAGTGATTAGGTGAGTCTGTTAGCTCCTAGCCTAAACTGGGCATTCGAAAGAACATGTTATTCTGTTTTGATTTTGTTTTAATCTTAGTTTTGATTTTTGTTTTACCACTGCAATTAACTATTATCAAAGACTCCAGTGCAAAGGCTGGGAACTGGCACCTGTTCTATAATGTTATAATGCAGCAAAACTTTTTTACCCTTTCCATTCTGTAAACCCATTTTAACTTTCCAGCAATAAATGGTGGACAATTAAATTAACAAAGCAGTTATTGATAATATAGCAAGTTGTTTATTGTATCACATAATGTGCTAAGAACTTTGCAAGTATTATCTCATTTAATCTTGCATCCTGTAAAGTGCAAGAAAATGGAAAGTGCTGAGGAAATACTGGTAGGGACCTGAAGTTGCTGGTGGGAGCTGAATCCTTTCCTATCCTACCTCAAAAAGCATGTGCTGAATCATTTGTGGCCTTAAGAAACTCTGCTTTCCTCTTTGTGCTAGATACTGTCAGGTGTTCACAGATTGAGTCTTTCCCTTCAAGGAACCTTGTTGCAGAGTTATAAATTTTAAAGCCAAAATGACCCAACTGATGTAGGAAAGGTGCAGTAGTGTAGAAATGGTAGATGCATAATCTTTCTCTGCACCACTTTCTAAGCAGACATCACTGATCAGTTGCAAGCCTATCATTGACATCAGAACTCATCTCAACACAACCTACTGGTCAACCACTACAATTAGGTAATTCACTTCTTCCTATATTTTTATCTAGTATGTATATATCATCACCTGGCCACTAAGAATACAGAGATGAGAAAGATACTAGCTTCCGGATTCCTTCTCTATATTTATTGAAAAAAAATTTTTTTTACACTTGTCCCTGTTTTTATCATGGTAAAATATACGTAACAGTTATCACTTAAATCATTTTTAAGTGTATGGTTTAGTGGTACTAAGTACGTTCACATTGCTGTGCCCCATCACCACTAGCCACCTTGAGGACTCTGTCATCTTCTCTAAATGAAACTCTATACCCATTAAACAATAACTCCTCAATACCCACCACTCTCCCAGCTTCTTGGAAACCATCGTTCTCTTTCTCTTTCTATGTGACTGGTCTGGATACATACCTCATCTAAGTGGAATCATGCAGTATTTGCCCTTTTTTGACATAAGGTCTGCAAGGTTCATCCATATGGTAGCATGTGTCAGAATTTTGGTGTTCTGTCTCATTTGACAAGAATCTTTTACCCAGAAACAGTTTCATGAGTTGTGTGTTCTCTTTTATCTAGAGAATTAGATGATTGGGTCCACACTGCACAGAGAAGCCATGATCTGATTGGGTATTCTACTACAATTTATCTACAAAGCTCTCGTTTTGATGAGATACCTATGATGGATCTCTGTTCCTACTTCTCTACACTTTTTGTATACTAGAATTATACATCCACCTACATTTTCCAGTTCACTTCATAATGCCTCCAAGTGTGACTAGAGTAGACTATGCTGTTTTATTGATGGTATGGCTGGTCAGGAGACTTACTTTAGCCTATGGAATTAGGAGACATGATACAGACACAGCTTTAAATGTCTTGTCTGTACTCATAGAGTACTCCTGTGATTTGCCATAGATGAACCTGAATTGGAGGGCTGCTAGTCCAAGGAGAAAGGGAAAACAAGTAGAACTGGTCTGAACCCTTTTGACAACTTGGAGCCAAGCCCAGCCAATTTCCAGTTGAGTCAGCAAAGCCACAGCTGACCTGCAAACCTGTGAACAAGAAAATAAATGTTTGTCATAAGCCACTGAGATTTTGATATTGTTTGTTTCACAGTAAAAACTAAATGATACAGAACTCTCATTTTCTTATAACCCTTTACATTCCTTTTCTTTCCATTTTTAGGGAGTAGCTACTACTTTCTTCAACAAACAACAGTTTCAACTCTTTGTAAGAGCTGAGTATATGTGTGAAAGCTGTGTACATGAGACCACCATCAATATACAACAAAACCAGTCTGGGATGTGGACCCTGGCCTGTCTACTAAGCAGTATGCTAGTGAGTAATAATCTTCACTAGCTAGTAATGTACACATTTTCCAATATGAATAATTCAAATCAGAAAATCAAATATTATTATACACTACAAACTTTCCGGTCAGGCAGTCAACAGTCAATTTATTTTATGAATCAGAGTTAAATCAGGCAAAAAATAATCATTATAGGTATTTAAAATAGGAAGAAGTTTACCATAGAAAAATAGAGATTTGCATGACCATTGGAATTCCAGCTGCAGGAGCAAAGGGCAGAAAGACTGTTTTTAAGAAATCCAGAGGTGCAGAGATCACAGAAAAGCCACTACCAGAAGTCTCGGCTACCTACAGCCACCAGAGTAGGTGATTCTTAAGAGGGAGCTCCAAAGTCATGGGTGAAACATCACCTCTGCCATCACTAATGCTCACACACTTGCTAATAAATGTCATCAGAGGAACAGTGGCTTCTAGTCTTTTTTTTTAACCTTTCAAATTTTACATAAATACCTCTCATTGATGAGATCTACTAGATCCTGTAGGCAAGGGAGTCCAGTCTTCAGGTTTACACCCTCTAATACAGGGAAGAGTTTAGAAGGGCTGGGATGAAACCTAGCGTCAACAAACAATATCTCTCATACTTATTAATACCGCACTCTGGTTTGGGCACTGTATCAAAATCTAGAGACTCAGGGTTAAATAGGCCAGGCGCAGGCCCTTCCTTCATGGAGCTCACAGTCCTGGGGCAAATTTGCTCAAAAGCAATTGAAACCTGGTAAATATCAAGGATAATTACAATATAATGTGGTATTCACAGAGCATTAAGGAAATAGAGAAGAGGTCATTCTTACCTACCTAATGAGATAGGGGAGAACAGAAAATTTTCTCCTTCAGCCACATTCGCACACACATACAAACCCACACACACAAGCCCACAGCTGGAAAAACATTGTTCATCTGGTGTGCAGAAGCTACCATGTATCCCTAAGGACAAGGATGAAGAAGGGGAGAAGAAAAAAGAGTTCTGGAGAGTTTGGGGTTTGTTATCATAAAAGCCCTTGTTGTTAGAACTAGCTGCCCCAAATCCAAAACTTATTATTGAGAGCAACATGAAGCATCAATTTCATTTTTTTGAAACTTTGAGGTTATCACAGTATACTACAGGAGTCTGGGAGGGAGCCAACTTCTGAGCTTTCAGTTTAAAGACACCTGCTTTCTGAAATGTATTAACGCAACCTGGGTGTCCCATGCTAACCCACTGTGCAAGTACTTTAAATTAAGCGTGTGTTGCGGGGGGGGGATAGAATGTTTTCCCTCATCCCTTTTCAATTTTTTTCCTTTTCTTTTGATTTACTTTCAAGCCCTAACACTTTCAAGAAGTCCTAGGGTGCTATATGTTAATAAAAGCATTTCCAATTCGACAGTGGTTGGATAGGCAGTAAATTAATTGGAAATTGTACAAAACCACGCTTTAAGAAAATCCCTGCCGTTTCTACTTTTGTGATTTCCTTGCCAAACAGGATTTGTATGTTTTAAGAAAAGTGTAGCTAATACAGAGCCATAAGAATTCAGTTTCATTTAACTACATCTTTCCTAATTAACCCTTCACACTCCACTCCAGAAGTGCAGCAGCCACCCTGGCTGGAATGGAGGATATAAGGCTTGCATTTTCCGGGGAGTTTTCATGCACATGTGGTTAGAAAGATTCATGCCTAGCCAGGCACAGGGTGAACATCTGTAGTCCCAGCTACTCAGGAGGCTGAAGCAGGAGGACTGCTTTAGCCCAGGAGTTCATGCTTACTAATGTCTCACTCTGGTTTGGGCACTGTATCCTGAGACAGAACACATTCAGATTAACAAAGATTAACAAAGCAGATATATGTCAGCCTGGGCAACATAGCAGGACCTTGTCTCTCAAAAAAAAAATGCCTGCATCAAATCAATTTACCTGAGCTCTTGTATGAACAAACGACAACAAATTTAACACTTAACTATGACAGAAATTCAACTCGGATTGCCTTAAGCAAAAGAGGAAATTCATGATCTTCTGTTACAAAAAAATCCAGAGATTTCTTGCTTTAGGCATGTCCAGACCCAGGACTCACACAGTGTCAGCGGGAATCAGTCTCTCAGCTCTGCTTTCTCCTGTGTTGGTTTATTATAAAGCAAGGGAAAGCCAGAAGCTCCAGGCATTCATTCTACCAGATCAGCACCACCAGGCAAAGACAGCGCCTTCTTCCCAATAGTTACAGCTGAACTCCTATGACCAGAGCTCAGTAGACTAACTTGAGTTGCAATCTGTTTCTGACTCAACTGTTTAGAAGGGAATGAATGGAGTACTCTGGCCAGGTCTAGGTCACTGGTGCCTCATCTGAGTAAGCCGCCCCAGAACTACATAGACAGAGGGATGCACATACATACTCCCCAAAATGTATCTACTACATTTCTTTAAAATGATAGTGGCTAACTTTAAAATGATAGGTATGTATCATGCACCCCATAAATATGTATAATTATTTTGTATCCACTAAAATTTTTTTGAATAATAGCAGTTAACTTTTATTTAATAGTTAATTATGTCCCAGACGCTGCACTGAGTACTAGGAAAGCGTTATCTTACTTAGTCCTCATGCTCATCCTGCAAAGTAGATATTATAATTATTCCCATTTAATGATTAGCAATGACCTTGACCCCTTCCCCCATAATATCCCCTTCTGTCAGGCTGTCATTGCTCTCTTCCACATCTAGATCATATCTTTTTCAGCAAAGAAACAGTAACGCCTTGGTAAAAACTCAGTTTGATAATTTGGCACTTTCAGGACAATGTGCACCTTACCTTCCCCTCAAGCAGGGCAGTGCAGCATGTTTTCCTCTGTTAAAGGAATTCCCGGCATCAATAGGGCCAGCTTTTGTAAAGTGGGTATGGTGAAGAGTCAGTCCCTGAGATCCCACAGTGTAAGTTTTTGCCTCCCTAAAAAGGGGAGGCCCTGTGTTTTTAATTAATGAGATAATTGAACTGGGTAGAAGAGAGTGTGAGGGACGGGAATTAAAAATACAGAAAGGCCAATGATTTAAGTGCTGCATGAGACAGAACACATTCAGATTAACGAAGCCGATATGTGTTGAAGGCATTCAGACTTGTAGCTGGACCTCACTGAAAAGAAACCAAACACAGCACGGACAGGCGGAGATTTACGCAAAAGACATCAGGAGTTGGGCACTTAGTTTATAAATTACCTACACATGATAGAAAATGAACCACCTTTATTCTGGTGCATCACTTTAAAAGTTACTTGATTGACAAGAAGCAATTTGAGCATATCTGCTCAGAAGTCTGACTTGTTTAAAAAGAGATACACACATATGCAATAGTGAAGGGATAACTACATATTCACTTGTTGAATTAGAGAAATTTGGCAGAATGTCTTCAAGTGAACTAAAGACATAAATGTAAAAAAAAATCCAAAATAACAACAAAAGAAATGATTGGTGAATATATTAAGTCCTGGAGGTTGGAAAACTTTCTTAACTAAGACAAGAAAAAGCAAGTCTTTTAGAAAAAAGAAAAGATTATCTGTCTAGATCAAAATTAAAAATGTCTTCTGACAAAACACAAAATAAAGTCTAAAGGTATATATAAACTAGAAAAAAATATTTACATATAAATATATACATAACAGGAGATTAATGTCTACAGTATACACAGAACTGTTATAGATCAATCATACAAGCAAATGATAGAAAAACGGGCAAAAACACAAACAGAAAATTCATAAAAGAGGAACTACGAATTATTAATAACAATATAAAAACATGTACAGTGTTACTGTAACCAAGGAAATGCAAATTGAAACAATGACAAAATGCATTTCTTACTTATTAGATTGGCCAAAAGCATTAAGGTGTTATAAAACAAACGTTAGTGAAGATATGGGAAAATGGGTATTGTCACACATTGCACGTGGGATAATAAATTTTTGCAGTCACATTAGGGAGAAATTTAGCAGGACCAATTAGAATTTAAAATGCTCATATTTACATCCAAAAAAACAGATGTATAAAAATATTTATTACAGGCTGGGTGCGGTGGCTCACGCCTGTAATCCCAGCATTTTAGGAGGCCGACGTGGGCAGATCATGAGGTCAAGAGTTTAAGACCAGCCTGGCCAATGTGGTGAAATCCTGTCTCTACTA